>NC_042618.1:484173195-484473195 GCF_901001135.1 Rhinatrema bivittatum | reverse complement strand
AGAGAGCGGTGTTAAGTGAAGTGCCACAGGGATTGGTGTTGGGACCGGTTCTGTTCAACATCTTCGTGAGTGACAATGTGGAAGGGATAGAAAGTAAAGTTTGTCTATTTGCGGATGATACTAAAATCTGCAACAGAGTGGACACGCCGGAAGGAGTACAGAGAATGAGGCTGGATTTAAGGAAGTTTGAAGCGTGGTCGACGATATGGCAGCTGGGATTCAATGCCAAGAAATGCAGAGTCATGCATCTGAGGTGTCATAATCCGAAAGAACAATGTGTGTTGGGGGATGAAGGGCTGATGTGCACGGAGCAGGAGAGAGACCTTGGGGTGATGGTGTCTAACGAGCTAAAGTCGATGAAGCAGTGTGACACAGCAATAGCCAAAGCCAGAAGAATGCTGGGCTGCATAGAGAGAGGAATATCGAGTAAGAAAAGGGAAGTGATAATCCCCTTGGTACAGGGCCTTGGTGAGGCCTCACCTGGAGTACTGTGCTCAGTTCTGGAGACCGAATCTCAAGAGGGACAGAGACAGGATGGAGGTGGTCCAGAGAAGGGCAACCAAAATGGTGGGTGGTCTCCATTGAATGACTTATGAGGAGAGGTTGAAGAACCTGAATATGTACACCCTGGAGGAGAGAAGGAGCAGGGCTGATATGATACAGACCTTCAGATACCTGAAAGGTTTTAATGATCCATGGTAGTCAACAAAACTTTTCCATTGGAAACAATTTAGTAGAACCAGGGGTCACGATTTGAAACTCCAGGGAGGAAGACTCAGAACCAAGGTCAGGAAATATTTCTTTCCCTGTACGTACCCGGATCAGTCCAGACACCTGGGTAGTGACTCCGCACCAGCAGATGGAGACAGAGCAAGACTTGTCGGGCTCCCTACATATAGTAAGGTGCCACCCACAGCCCCTCAGTCTTTCTCTGTCTCCAGCAGATGGGGCAGGTCCACCCACAGTCTCTGGGATCCCTGGGGTAGTTGATATAGTTAGTCAGGGAAACTTAAAAAAAAGAAAAAGGATCTGTTTAGTAGAAAGAAGAAAAGGCTCCCGTCAGTGGAAGCTTCCCAGGGGGGTGGGAAGGTCCTGAAGGGCCATCCCCCCTGGTTGAGGCCGCTGCTGAGGGTCGAGGACCCGGCCTTCACTGGAAGCAGCGTCGGGGGTGACACCGGGGAGCCCGGTTCACTCACCCCCGCTGGAGCAGACGGTTTCAGGACCCGGGCTAGCGGCATAAGTAAAAAAAAAAAAAAAAAAGTTTTTTGTTTTGCAGGACTTGTTCTTGCCGCGCCGTCTCTCTCTCGCTGTCTCCGCGATCGCGTCGTTCGCCGGGGGGGGGGGGGGGGGTGTGTGGTGATTTTAAGGGTAGCTTACCTCTCCTTCAGCTGGTTTTGAAGCGACGGTTGGGGATGCCGAGGGGAGCGGCGTGCCGCGCGTGTCCGGAGGCGAGGGGTCATTGGAGGTCGGTTTGGGGGCCGTCCTCGGGCGAACCGCTCGCCGCCGCGTGCCGTGCAGTCAGAGGACCAGGCTTCAGAGCCGTTCCCGATCAGCGTGGGAACGGCGGCCATCTTGCAGACAGTCAGGGAAGCCACGAGGCGGGCCTGTAATGGCGGCCAGCCTCCTCCTCTATCACCGCAGCTGCGGGACCCCGGGGGGGCCTGACTCGGGGGACCTCAGCGTGGAGGACGTCTCCTCGGACACGGAGGATTCCTTTTCAGCAGATTTTCGTTTATTGCTCCACAAGTTAGTTAAATACAAAAAGAACAGGAAGAAGCCGGGGGAATCTAAGGCCTCGGGGGGCAGGGAGGATCGCTCTCGGCCCCAGAAGAGGGCGGCCCGGGATCGGGCGCTGAAGGACCCACCGAGGGAAAAGCGACCTATGTGGGGAGCCCCGCAGGGCTCGAGCTCGGAGTCTACCTCCTCCTCCTCGGAGGACACGGTCCCAGGGGGGCCTGAGGGGCCCGATGATAGTGTCTGCCCAGGATGCAAACCCTCAAGAATTTGTGATGGGCCAGCGGGATTCCGATGTGCAGGTACGCCTCGCCCGGCTGAACCGCGGCCACCACCGAGCAAATCGTTTCCATTTTGAAACGTGGAACTCGAAGACACCTGTTGACCCCTTTTAAGTCTAAAATGGGCCGAAACGTCCCCTCTTTCTTGGGCACCACGAAGTAAATGGAGTACCTCCCCCGGCGATGCTGTCCCGGGGGTACGGGAGTAATGGCGCCGGAGGGTTGCCCTTACCACAGTGCTCTCTGCTAACCCTTTGCATGGAGATACGAGGAACTTGTCCGCTGGCAGACGTGCAAAATCTAAAGCGTAACCGTGCCTTATCACGCTGAGGACCCACTGGTCTGAAGTTATCTTGGTCTACTCCTCGAAAACCAATGCTAGCCTTGCTCCCACGTTTGGCACGAGATCCAGAGGCCGCAGCGAGGAATGGACCCTCCTCGTATCATTGGGCCGACTTGGGACCCGGTCCCGACGAGGCACCTCCAGAACTTCCGAACTTCTTCCCTCGAAAGGACTGGGACCATGAAGAGGACCTAGTAGAGCCGGACCGGTAGGAAGGCCCGGACCCGGATGATCTCTGCGGACGCTGTCGTCTATTTCCTCGGAAACGACTTCTCGCTGAAAAGGAGGTTCTAGGCCTGGGCCTGTCCTCTGGTAGCTTAAATGCCTTGTTCTCCCCGAGGAACTGCATCAGGTCGTCCAGCTGTTTTCCAAATAATAGCTTCCATTTAAAAGGCAAGGAGCCCAGGTGAGCCTTGGACGACCCGCCAGCCGCCCAGTTTCGAAGCCAGAGGAGGCGGCGCGCCGAGACCGCTGTCACCATGGCTCTGGCCGATGTCCGCAGAAGATCATGCATCGCATCCGCACTGTAAGCGATCACCGCCTCCAGGTGATCCGCTTGCGATGACTCCCCTTCAGAGAGCCCTGCATTCGCCTGTAGATTCTGTGCCCAGCACAGCCCAGCCTGCAGCGCAAAATTACTGCAAATGGCCGCCCGAACCCCCAGGGCGGATACCTCGAAGACCTTCTTGAGTTGCACCTCCAGCTTCCTATCTTGAATATCCTTGAGTGCTGTGGCCCCCGTGACTGGGATGGTGGACCTCTTCATTACCGCCGACACCGCTGCATCCATACGAGGGAGGCGAAGAAGTTCCAACACCTCCTCTGGCAGAGGATACAGCTTGTCCATGGCCTTACTCACCTTCAGGCCTAGTTCCGGGGTATCCCATTCCCGAAAAAGGATATCAGAGGCTGAGAAGTGGAACGGAAAGGCCACCTGTGGGCCGGCAAGGCCCAGTAGCACCGGATCCATATTTGCCCCCTGACGGGACTCCACCGGTGGGGCCTCGACACCGAGTTCCTGGAGAATGGCCGGAATGAGGGGGGACAGCTCCTCCCTCCGAAACAGGCGCACGACCTTTGGATCATCTCCATCCGTCGCCTGTGCTCCTTTGCCGGCTCCTGGCTGAGCTGGTCCCTCTTTATCGGGCCCCTCAGGCCCCAGTGACGAATCCTTTCCGAGTGTCAGACCACCTGTTTGTTTTGTGTTCTGGATCTCGGAGGGGTGCGGCTGCCTCTCGGGCCACGATCGCGCATTGGCTCGAGGAGGCTATTGGATCGGCGTATCTTTTGCGGGGCAAATCGGCTCCCAGGGGCCTTCGCGCTCATTCGACTCTGTCACACGCTACGTCTTGAGCGGAGGCCTCTCAGGTGTCCCCGCAAGAGATCTGCAGGGCGGCGACGTGGAAGTCGCTGCATACTTTTTCTAGACATTACCGGCTTGATGTCCAGGCGGCTGATGCTAGGGGTTTTGGGGAGAGTGTTCTGCGTGCGGGACTCTCTGCTCCCACCCTTGGAAATTAGCTCTGGTACATCCCAGGTGTCTGGACTGATCCGGGTACGTACAGGGAAAGGAAAATTAGTTTCTTACCTGATAATTTTCGTTCCTGTAGTACCAGGGATCAGTCCAGGCTCCCACCCTTATGTTCTGATTTTAGGATTGCGCTGAAGTGACAGAGAGTCCGCTCGGTTGGATTCTAGTTCTCTTTTATTCAAGCTCGGAAGCATGCCCGTTCGCCTCTGGTTCTGGCAGTTCTCCCAGCTGGAGGTGTAGTTGAATTGGCCTGTTTTGAAGGTCGTGTTATAGCTAGTTAGTCGGGCACTTCATTTGCTTTGACATTACGTAAGACTGAGGGGCTGTGGGTGGCACCTTACTATATGTAGGGAGCCCGACAAGTCTTGCTCTGTCTCCAACTGCTGGTGCGGAGTCACTACCCAGGTGTCTGGACTGATCCGTGGTACTACAGGAACGAAAATTATCAGGTAAGAACTAATTTTCCTTTACTGAGAAGGTGGTGGATGCCTGGAATGCCCTTCCAGAGGAAGTGGTGAAGACTAAAATTGTGAAGGATTTCAAAGGGGCGTGGGATAAACACTGTGGATCCCTAAAGGCTGGAGGATGGGAATAAATAAAAAAGCTTAACCGGCACGGAGCGGCAGTTACTGCCCTTAACAGAAACATGGGGGTAACCTGCATGGAGTGGCAGTTACTACCCTTGTGAGAAACATGGGGGTAACCTGCACGGAGCGGCAGTTACTTCCCTTAACAGAAACATGGGGGTAACCTGCACAGAGCGGCAGTTACTGCCCTTAACAGAAACATGGGGGTAACCTGCATGGAGCAGCAGTTACTGCCCTTAACAGAAACATGGGGGTAACCTGCATGGAGCAGCAGTTACTACCCTTAACAGAAACATGGGGGTAACCTGCACGGAGCAGCAGTTACTGCCCTTAACAGAAACATGGGGGTAACCTGCACGGAGCGGCAGTCACTACCCTTAACAGAAACATGGGGGTAACCTGCACGGAGCGGCAGTTACTACCCTTGTGAGAAACATGGGGGTAACCTGCATGGAGCGGCAGTTACTACCCTTGTGAGAAACATGGGGGTAACCTGCATGGAGCGGCAGTTACTACCCTTGAGAGAAACATGGGGGTAACCTGCATGGAGCAGCAGTTACTGCCCTTAACAGAAACATGGGGGTAACCTGCACGGAGCGGCAGTCACTACCCTTGTGAGAAACATGGGGGTAACCTGCACGGAGCGGCAGTTACTACCCTTAACAGAAACATGGGGGTAACCTGCATAGAGCGGCAGTTACTACCCTTGTGAGAAACATGGGGGTAACCTGCACGGAGCGGCAGTTACTACCCTTGTGAGAAACATGGGGGTAACCTGCACGGAGCGGCAGTTACTACCCTTAACAGAAACATGGGGGTAACCTGCATGGAGTGGCAGTTACTACCCTTGTGAGAAACATGGGGGGTAACCTGCACGGAGCGGCAGTTACTACCCTTAACAGAAACATGGGGGTAACCTGCACGGAGCAGCTGTTACTACCCTTGTGAGAAACATGGGGGTAACCTGCATGGAGCGGCAGTTACTACCCTTGTGAGAAACATGGGGGTAACCTGCATGGAGCGGCAGTTACTACCCTTGTGAGAAACATGGGGGTAACTTGCACGGAGCGGCAGTTACTACCCTTGTGAGAAACATGGGGGTAACCTGCATGGAGCGGCAGTTACTACCCTTGTGAGAAACATGGGGGTAACTTGCACGGAGCGGCAGTTACTACCCTTGTGAGAAACATGGGGGTAACCTGCACGGAGCAGCAGTTACTGCCTTGGGAAGCTTGCTGAGCAGACTAGATGGACCATCTTGGTCTTTTTCTGCCGTCATAACTATGTTACCTTCGTAGACGATGTTTCTAAGCCCTGGGATCAGTATTTATTTATTTATTTTAAGTTTTTCTCTACCGGCATTCGCGATGAATATCGCATCATGTCTGTTTACAATTAACATGGAGAGGGAACAAAAAAGATAATAAATAATAATAATAATAGTAAACATTAAACAAGTGAAGGCTAAGGAATTGCAGTTACAATAAAACAAGGGAGTTATACAACTTGGAACAGAGAAAAGAAGTTAGGGATTTAACAGAGCGAACATATATGCACATAGCGGCATTTGTAGCATTAGTGAATTACCCTGTTGGGGTGGAGTTATTATTTACCATATTAAGGCAAAGTCTAAGCGATTAGTTAATGTTGACTAGTGGTTCAGTTTAGGTCCGGAAAGGCTTTCATAAATAACCACGTTTTGAGTTTTTTCTTAAATGTAGGAAGGCAGGGTTCCTGTCGCAAATCTGGAGGGATGGAGTTCCACAGTGTAGGTCCTGCAGTGGAGAAAGCCCTGTCTCTGGAGGTTATGTGCCGCATGGTTTTGGGGTGTGGTACTTGTAGGGATTCTCTGTAGGACTCTCTGACTGGTCTGTAGGAGGTATATTTTTTGAGTGGAATTTGAAGGTTAAGCGGAGAGAGTTGATGTATGGCTTTGTAAATAGTGGTTATGGATTTATATATGATTCTGTAGTGAATTGGCAGCCAGTGCAGGTCTTTGAGGATTGGTGATATGTGGTCTCTTCTCCGTGTGTTTGTTAATATTCTCGCTGCCATGTTTTGAACCATCTGAAGGGGTTTAGTGTGAGATGAAGGAAGACCTAATAGTATAGAGTTGCAGTAATCTAGTTTAGCAAAGATTATTGATTGCAGAATAGATCTGTAGTCATGAAAGTGGAAAAGTGGTCTTATTCTTTTTAAGACTTGGAGTTTATAGAAGCAGTCCTTGGTAGTTTTATTTATTTATTTATTTGCAGATTTTTATATACCGGGGTACGTAAGTAACATCACCGCGGTTTACATTAAAACAATAATTCAGCATTGCGCTTTACAATATAACATAGAAACTGAACAAATACAAAACCATGTATAACTTTGTATTAAAAGAATATAATCGAAATATAAGAGACTGTGGAAATGGTGAAGAATGGTATAGGACTCAGATCATTAATAGTAGGCTTTTTTAAATAACCAGGTTTTAAGGTTTTGTTTAAATTTTTTGTGACAAATTTCCTGGCGTAATTCAGAGGGCATGGTGTTCCATATTGTTGATCCAGCAATGATGAATGACCGTTCTTTTGTACTAGAAAGTCTAGTCAGATTGGGTGCTGGGATCTTTAGTTTGGCTAAATGCTGGAATCTCGTTGGGCGGGATGAAGTGTTGAATTGTAGATCAGTGAACCAGTGCATATCTCTGTTTTGAATGGCTTTGTGTATCAGCGTCATAGATTTATATATTATCCTGGTAGCCAGTGTAAGGACTGAAGTGCTGGGGTAATGTGCTCGTGGCGGCTTGTGTCGGTGATAATGCGGGCAGCTGCATTTTGCAACATTTGCAAAGGTTGAATTGTAGCTTTAGGTAGACCCAGAAGCAGAGCATTGCAGTAATCAATCTTAGACAAAATAGTTGCCTGCAAGACTGTGCGGAAGTCATATTGGTATTTATGAATGATTTTAGGTTTAGCCTGTTATCAGTGATAGCCCCTAGGTCTCTTACTTGTGGAGTTTGTAAATTGGGTGGTGTATTTGTGTAGATGTTACTGTTTTCAAAGGAGATTAGGAGGAGTTCACTTTTTGAGGAATTTAGTATTAGGTTTAGGCTGGAGAGGAGTCCGTCAATTTTTTGAAGACAAGTTTCCCAGAATTCTAGAGTTTTAGAGTAGGATTCTTTGATGGGGATGATTATCTGGACATCTGCATATAGAAAGTGTTTAAGGTTTAATTTTGTTAGCAGTTGGCACAGAGGGAGCAGGTAGATATTGAAGAGCGTTGGTGAGAGGGAAGAGCCCTGCAGAACTCCCAAAGAGGAAGAATAGTGCTGAGATTCTTTGTTGTGTATTTTGACTTTGTATTTTCTGTTCCCCAAGAACGATTTGAACCACGACAATGCTGTTCCTGTTATTCCAATGTTCGCTAATTGAATTAGTAGGGTGGAGTGGTTAACCGTATCAAAGGCAGCTGAGAGGTCCAGGAGGATCAGTAAGTAGGCGTGACCTTTATCCAGGCCCATGATAAGGTAGTCTGTCAGGGATATGAGTAGTGATTCAGTGCTTAAAGATTTTCGGAAACCATATTGGGTCGGGAACAGAATTTTATGTTCTTCGAGGTAGTCTGAGAGTCTGGCGTTAACTAATTTTTCCATTACCTTGGCTAAGAAAGGGAGATTGGATATTGGACGGAAGTTGGTAGGATCTTTGGGATTTAAGTTAGGTTTTTTTAAGAGCGGTTTGATGGATGCAATTTTCAGGTCGTCGGGGTAGATTCCTTGTGCTAAGGAACAGTTGATAATGTCTGTCAGAGCATTGGAGATGGTGTCTGGTATTAGCAGGAGAAGTTTGGATGGGATGTGGTCTAATGGGTGTGACGATGGTTTCATTTTCTTCAATGCAGAAAGTATCTCTGAAGTAGTGATAGGGTTCAAAGGATTGTAGAATGATGTCTTTGTTGTGATGGAAGTATGGGTTGGATGGCGCTGAATTGTTGGATCTCAGCTGTGTTATAAGGTTGGAGATTTTGTTGCTAAAGAAAAGGGCCAACTCCTGCTTTTTCTTGTGCTTGGTTGGCAGGGATGTCAGGAGTAATGGTTTGCGTTAAATTTGATACATAGGCAAAAAGGGCTTTTGAATAAAAAATGAGATGGTGGATCTTCTGCGCATAGAAGTCCCTTTTTGTTTTTAATGTGGCGCTTTTGTATTGGTGGAGGGCGAGTTTGTAGGCGGAGAGGGAGGTCGGTGAGGGTGCTTTCCGCCATTTGCTTTCATTCTGTCAAAGGGAGTGTTTGAGTTTTTGAAGTTCTTCGTTAAACCAAGGTTGTCTTTTGGAGGTGTTGTGTTTGAGTTTTTTTGTTGCCAGTGGACAGAGTTTGTTTGTTGCTGTTTCTGTTATCTTGGACCAAGAGTGGAGGGCTGAGTTGGGCGAGGAAATGTCTATGAGTGGGAGTTCTGGGACAAGATGATTGTTTAATTCCTCGGAGGTGCAGGATTTCCTGTATATAAATTCTGGTTGCGGGACAAGTTTATTTCTCTTTTGTTCCAACGAAAAGGTGGAAGATATTAATGTATGGTCAGACCAGGGGACAGGTTTGCATATGGGTGGAGTTGCGTGTGAGATGCTTGAGTTTACAAATATGAGGTCCAAGGTGTCCGCAGCCATCAAATATGAGGTCCAAGTATGTCCGCAGCCATCGTGCCAGGATGTGCTGCTGTCCCCTCTGCTCTCCGAGAGCTGCAGCGTTTATCACACTGCATTGCTGGTGCTATTGTACCCCTCTGTTTATTATCTCCACAGGGCTTACTGCCAGCCTTTGTTCACACTGACTCTCCAGAGAACACATCACATATGAAAAATCGGGCACATGAAAATTCACAAAACGGCAAATACTATCCCGAACAGCAACACAAAATCCCCACATGCTCTGAGTCATCCTGCTTCGCCTTCTGCTGATCTGAGTGCCTCTTACTGGAAGAACATAAAAAAAGGAACATCCAGTAAACCCAACTTCAAACTACTGGTACCAAAATCAGTCATGAGCAGAGCGTACTGCCATGCGCCATGAATTACATTATTCAAAAATGGACCTTCATAATATACAATGCTCTGATGTGACAGTACCGCTAATATTATGAAGGCCCATGTTTAGATTAAAATACATTATCCATGATGTATGCAAGTTAGTTTATCACATTTGATAAACCACCTTTCTTCCCATAAAAGAAAAACCAAGACAATGTACTGTACAATTAAAAGAAACAATATCTAACAAACAATAACTAAATGTAAAAAACAAAATAAAAATAGTGCACTAAATAAAAGAATAAACATACATGTATTCCCTGTACGTACCCGGATCAGTCCAGACACCTGGGTTGTGACTCCGCACCAGCAGATGGAGACAGAGCAAAACTTGACGGGCTCCCTACATATAGTAAGGTGCCACCCACAGCCCCTCAGTCTTTCTCTGTCTCCAGCAGATGGGGCAGGTCCACCCACAGTCTCGGGGATCCTTGGTTGTTTTTGTGGCTCGGGGTAGTCAGTCAGGGATCCATTTGTATTTAAGCCTAAGTTGTTAGGGCAGTGTGTGTTTAAAAAAAAAAAAAAAAAAAAAAAAAGAAGAAAGAAGACATAAAGAAGAAGACAGAAGTCTCCCGTCGGGGGAGCCTCCCAGGAGGGTTGGAAGGTCCTGAGAGGACCATCCCCTCCAGGTCGAGGCCGCTGCTGGGGGTCGAGGACCCGGCCTGTGCGGGCAGCAGCGTCGGGGGTGACACCGGGGAGCCCGGTTCACTCACCCCCGCTGGAGCTGAAGACTGCAGGACCACGGCTAGCGGCTAAGTAACAAAAAAAAAAAACCAAAAACCAGCGTGTTTAATTTTGGGCCGCCGGCTCTCTCTCCCTCTTCGCCGTCCCTTCGCCGGTCGGGTCGATCGTTCGCGGAGGGGGGGCGCTGGTTGGGGAGCCTGGTAGCCGAGGTGGTCGACTTGCCGCGCGTGCGGCTCTGCGTGCGCGCGGCTCTCCAGGGACGGGGTCTGCTCCGGATGCGTTGCAGGTGGCAAGGGTCCGTCGGAGGTCACCCGGGGGGGTCGATCGCGGGGGCCCGTTCGCCATCGCGCGCCGGACCTTCGGAGGCCGCGTCCTTTGATCCGTTCCCGCTTAGCGCGGGAACGGACGCCATTTTGTCTACAGTGCGGGAAGCCACGAGGAGGGCGCTCCAAGATGGCGCCCAGCCTCCCGCGCTATCGCCACAGCCCAGGGTTTCGGGGGGAGAGCCCCCAGGGACCCGTGGCTCGGGGAGCCCTTGTGCTGGGGAGGACTCCTCCGGATCGGAGGGCTCGTTTTCGGAGGATTTTTCCCTTTTGATGCAAAAACTGGCGAAATATAAAAAGTCAAGAATAAAGGCTGGGAAGGCTTCAGGGGGCAGGGAAGCACACTCCCAGCCCCGGAAGAGAGCTGCTCGGACCCGGGACGCCCGGGGGGTGCCACGGGAGAAGAGGCAGCCGCGTGGCGACCTGCAGGAGTCGGAGTCAGCGTCCACCGCCTCCTCGGACGAGGAGGCGCTGTTGGGATCCCCTGAGGGCCAGGAGGGCCACGAAGACGAGGGGCAGGCCCAGCCGGGAGCCGGCAAAGGGCCGCAGGCGGCAGAGGGTGATGACCCTAAGGTCATCCGCCTGTTTCGTCGGGAAGAACTTTCTCCACTTATCCCAGCCATTCTGGACGAGATCGGAGTGGATCCTCCTCCAGTGGAGTCCAGGCAGGGGGTCAAGATGGATCCGGTGCTGTTGGGCCTGGCGGGCCCTGCACTGGCCTTCCCTTTTCACTTCTCGGCCTCTGATATATTGTTTCGGGAATGGGATACCCCGGAACTGGGGCTGAAGGTGAGTAAGGCTATGGACAAGCTTTATCCCCTCCCAGAGGACGCGCTGGAACTGCTGCGTCTCCCGCGGGTGGACGCGGCGGTGTCAGCAGTGACGAAGAGGTCCACCATCCCCGTTACGGGTGCTACGGCCCTCCGGGATATCCAAGATAGGAAGCTGGAGGTGCAGTTGAAGAAGATCTTCGAAGTGTCCGCACTGGGAGTGCGGGCAGCCATTTGTAGTACTTTTGCACTGCGAGCGGGGCTCCGGTGGGCCCAAGTACTGCAAGCGAACGCCGACCTCTCCTCGGGGGAGGCTACTCAGGCGGATAACTTGGAGGCGGTGATTGCCTACACCGCCGATGCGATGCACGATTTAATCAGAACATCGGCCAGAGCGATGGTGTCGGCGGTCTCGGCGCGTCGTCTCCTTTGGCTTCGCAACTGGGCTGCGGATGGAGCGTCCAAGGCCCACCTGGGGTCCTTACCATTTAAGGGTAAGCTCCTGTTTGGCAAGCAGCTGGACGATCTGATGCAGTTCCTGAGCGAGAACAAGGCTTTTAAGTTGCCGGAGGATAGGCCCAGGCAGCGGTCGTCCTTTGCTGGAAGGAACAGGTTCCGGTCCAACCGCCGTCAGCGGCCGCAGAGGGGGTCAGGCCAGTCCTATCGGTCCGGCTCGGCTAGATCGTCCTCCTGGTCCCAGTCCTTTCGAGGGAAGAAATTCAACAGAGCCAGTGGACCCTCGTCCGGCTCGGGGTCCAAGTCGGCCCAATGAAACGAGAGGGGTCCATTCCTCGTTGCCTCCAGCCCTCGTACCTTACGTGGGCGCGAGGCTCAACTTGTTTTACGAGGCATGGACCAGAATAACTTCCGACCAGTGGGTCCTCGCGGTGATAAGAGACGGTTACGCGTTAGATTTTGTTCGGCTCCCGGTGGACAAGTTCCTCGTCTCACCCTGCAAGGCCCTCGTCAAGCGCGCCGCTGTCCGGACCACCCTTCGGCGGCTAGTGGACCTGGGCGCAATTACTCCCGTGCCGCAGGATCAGCAGGGCAAGGGAAGGTACTCCATTTACTTCGTGGTCCCAAAGAAGGATGGAGCTTTTCGGCCCATTCTCGATCTAAAGGGCGTCAACCGGTGCCTGCGGGTGCCGCGGTTCAAGATGGAGACAATCCGCTCGGTAATTGCCACGGTTCGTCCGGGCGAGTTCCTCGCTTCGCTGGACCTTACGGAGGCGTACCTTCACATCGGGATTCAGCCGGCTTTTCACCGGTACCTGAGATTCTGCATCCTGGGCGGCCATTACCAGTTCAGGGCTCTTCCCTTCGGCCTCGCCACGGCTCCACGCACTTTCACCAAGGTGATGGTGGTGGTGGCTGCCCAGCTCCGGAGGGAAGGGCTGCTGGTGCATCCTTACTTGGACGATTGGCTCATCCGGGCGAAATCGGAGGCCGAGTGTCGGCAGGCGATTGCCAGGGTCCTACAACTCTTGCGATCGCTCGGTTGGGTGGTCAACTTGTCCAAGAGTCATCTGCAGCCTATGCAGCGGTTGGAGTATCTGGGGGCCCTGTTCGACACCGAGAGGGCCATGGTGTCGCTGACTCAGGAGAGAGTGGGCAAGCTCCAGCGACAGGTGCGCCACATTTTGTCCATGCGGTGCCCGCTGGTTTGCGATTACCTGAGGGTCTTGGGTTCCATGGCGTCGACCCTCGCTCTGGTCCCTTGGGCATTCGCTCATCTGCGACCGTTACAATCAGCGTTACTTTCCCGCTGGAAGCCGGTTTCGGAGGAGTTCCATCTTCCGTTGCCTCTCACGCCCTGTGCCAGGGCCAGTCTGCACTGGTGGCTCTCCCGGGATCATCTGTCCTGCGGGGTGTCTCTGGTCATGCCCACCTGGACGGTAGTGACGACGGATGCCAGTCTACTCGGATGGGGGGCGGTCTGCGGAGGCCGCTCGGTCCAGGGGCAGTGGTCGAGCCAGCAGTCAAGGTGGTCCATCAACCGCTTGGAGACAAGGGCGGTGTCGTTGGCCCTGCAAGCGTTCCTTCCGTGGATACGGGGCCAGGCGGTTCGGGTGCTCTCGGACAACGCAACCACGGTGGCGTATATCAATCGTCAAGGGGGCACGAGGAGCCAGCAAGTGGCGGAGGAGGCAAGGCTGCTCATGATCTGGGCGGAGCAACACCTCAGCGGCTTGGCGGCGTCTCACATCGCAGGTGTGGACAACGTTCAGGCGGATTTCCTCAGCCGGCATCGGCTGGATCCAGGCGAGTGGGAGCTACCAGACATGGCGTATCGCCTCATCTGTGCCAGGTGGGGAACGCCACGCCTGGACCTGATGGCCACCGCTCACAACGCAAAGGCCCCACGGTTCTTCAGCCGTCGGAGGGAACGGGGCGCAGAAGGAGTCGATGCTCTAGTACTTCCCTGGCCCACGGACGTGTTGATATATGTGTTTCCCCCGTGGCCGCTGATAGGCAAGGTTCTTCGCCGAATCGAGTTACATCCGGCGGACGTGATCCTGGTGGCGCCTGAGTGGCCAAGGCGCCCGTGGTTCGTGGACCTCATTCAGCTGGCGGCGGAGCCTCCGCTTCGGTTTCACGGGGCCGCATCTCTTCTGCGACAAGGACCCGTCTGTTTGGAGGATGCGGATCACTTTTGTCTCGCGGCATGGCTTTTGAAAGGGCGCGCTTAAGGACTAAGGGGTACTCTGAGGCTGTGATTGCGACCTTGTTGAGGGCTCGAAAACAGTCTACATCCTTAGCCTATATGAGGGTGTGGACGGTTTTTGAGGACTGGTGTAGTACTAATGAGGTGGATCCTGTACGTCCCCCGGTGCCGGGGGTCCTCGCCTTTCTGCAAGAGGGCCTCTCGAAGGGGCTGGCCTGGAGTACCCTGAAGGTCCAGATAGCTGCGCTTGGTTGTCTGCGCGGTAAGGTTCGCGGAGTGTCCTTGGCGTGTCATCCGGATGTGGTGCGTTTTCTTCGCGGGGCAAAGCATTTACGCCCTCCGGTACGGAATCCTTGTCCGTCTTGGAATTTGAATTGCGTGCTCTCGGCGCTTGGGGGAGCACCGTTTGAGCCTCTTAAGCGGGCGACGCTGAAAGATCTTACTTTGAAGACCGTGTTTCTAGTAGCCATCACGTCTGCTCGTCGGGTCTCAGAGTTGCAGGCCTTGTCCTGTCGGGAACCGTTCTTGCGATTTTCGCAGGGCGGAGTTTCCCTGCGGACGGTGCCGTCCTTTTTGCCTAAGGTGGTGTCCTCGTTTCACTTAAATCAGTCAGTGGACCTTCCAGGTTTTGAGGTCGGGGATCAGATGGACAAGGGGATGAAAGAGTTAAGGAAGCTCGACGTTCGCAGGATTCTGCTTCGGTATCTGGAGGTTACGAATCCTTTCCGGGTTTCCGACCATCTGTTCGTCCTCTGGTCCGGGCCTCGCCGGGGGTCTGCTGCGTCGCGGGCCACTATTGCGCGTTGGCTCAAAGAGGCCATTAGCTCCGCATATCTTCTGCACGGCAAGGTGGCACCTGGGGGGGCTTCGTGCTCATTCCACTCGGGCGCAAGCCACGTCCTGGGCCGAGGTCTCTCAGGTGTCCACGCAGGAGATCTGTAGAGCTGCGACGTGGAAGTCCTTGCATACTTTCACTAGGCATTACAGGCTGGATGTCCAGGCGTCTGAAGCGCCGGGGTTTGGAGCGAGTGTCCTCCGAGTGGGACTCTCTGCTTCCCACCCTCGGTAGTTTGCTCTGGTACATCCCAGGTGTCTGGACTGATCCGGGTACGTACAGGGAAATGGAAATTAGTTCTTACCTGATAATTTTCGTTCCTGTAGTACCACGGATCAGTCCAGGCTCCCGCCCGTCTGTTCGGTACGATGAAGAGAGAGAGAGTCCGCTCGTTTGGTTATTCGTACTGCAATTGTTCCAGTTCTTGGCATAATGCCGCTTGCCTCTGGTCTGATGTTTTCGGTTTTCAGCCAGGGGGTGTTTGAATTGGTTAAAATTGTTCTAGTTAGTTAGTCGGGCACTGATTTGCTTTGACAGTTCGTTCGACTGAGGGGCTGTGGGTGGCACCTTACTATATGTAGGGAGCCCGTCAAGTTTTGCTCTGTCTCCATCTGCTGGTGCGGAGTCACAACCCAGGTGTCTGGACTGATCCGTGGTACTACAGGAACGAAAATTATCAGGTAAGAACTAATTTTCATATAAGACACATCTAATAACATAAACATCAAATAAAAGAAATAAAAACTTGAAAATTTACAAAGAACATAATTAAAAACTAAGGAAAAGTAAAATGTCGTTCATGGACCACACTAGAATATAAGAAATGCCATACTGGGTCAGGTCCATCAAGCCCAGCATCCTATTGCTGATTGTGGCTAGTATGGGCCATGAGTACCAAGTAGAAACCCAAAGAATAGATCCAGTCCTTGCTCATAACCAGGGATAAGCGGTGGCTTTACTAAGTCTACAGAGCCAGTTACAGTTTATGGATTTTTCCTCCATGAACTTGCCCAAATCCTTTTTAAACCCAGTTACACTAACTGCTTTCACCACCTCTTCTGACAACAATTTTCACGGTTTAATTGAGTGCTAAATGAAAAAAGACTTTCTTCAATTCATTTGAAATGTGCTGCCTAATAGTTTATTGGAAAGGGTAAATAACTGTTCCTATCCTGTCTCTTTTCCAGGCTGAAGTGCCCTAACCTCTTTAGCCTTTCCTCATAGGGATGTTGTCCATCTCTATTATCATTTTGGTCGCCCTTCTCTGAACCTTTTAAAATTCTGCTGTCTGTTTTGAGATGCGACAACCGGATTGCACACAGTACTCCAGATACGGGCTGACCATGGAGTGATACAGAGACATTATGATATTCTCTCTTTTATTCCCAATTCCTTCCCTAATAATCCCCAGCATTGTTTGTGTATGATAGATGAACACAAGATGAGGATGCACCATGGAGTGATACAGAGACATTATGATATTCTCTGTTTCTTCTCCATTCCTTTCCTAATAATCCCCAGCATTCTGTTTGTGTATGATATATGAACACAAGATGAGGATGCACCATGGAGTGATACAGAGGCATTATGATATTCTCTGTTTTATTCTCCATTCCTTTCCTAATAATCCCCAGCATTCTGTTTGTGTATGATATATGAACACAAGATGAGGATGCACCATGGAGTGATACAGAGGCATTATGATATTCTCTGTTTTATTCTCCATTCCTTTCCTAATAATCCCCAGCATTCTGTTTGTGTATGATATATGAACACAAGATGAGGATGCACCATGGAGGGATACAGAGGCATTATGATATTCTCTGTTTTATTCTCCTTCCTTTCCTAATAATCTCCAGCATTCTGTTTGTGTATGATATATGAACACAAGATGAGGATGCACCATGGAGTGATACAGAGACATTATGATATTCTCTGTTTTATTCTCCATTTCTTTCCTAATAATCCCCAGCATTCTGTTTGTGTATGATATATGAACACAAGATGAGGTCGCACCATGGAGTGATACAGAGGCATTATGATATTCTCTGTTTATTCTCCATTCCTTTCCTAATAATCCCCAGCATTCTGTTTGTGTATGATATATGAACACAAGATGAGGATGCACCATGTAGTGATACAGAGGCATTATGATATTCTCTGTTTTATTCTCCATTCCTTCCCTAATAATCCCCAGCATTCTGTTTGTGTATGATATATGAACACAAGATGAGGTCGCACCATGGAGTGATACAGAGACATTATGATATTCTCTGTTTATTCTCCATTCCTTTCCTAATAATCCCCAGCATTCTGTGTGTGTATGATATATGAACACAAGATGAGGTCGCACCATGGAGTGATACAGAGACATTATGATATTCTCTGTTTTATTCTCCATTCCTTTCCTAATAATCCCCAGCATTCTGTTTGTGTATGATATATGAACACAAGATGAGGATGCACCATGGAGTGATACAGAGACATTATGATATTCTCTGTTTTATTCTCCATTCCTTTCCTAATAATCCCCAGCATTCTGTTTGTGTATGATATATGAACACAAGATGAGGATGCACCATGGAGTGATACAGAGGCATTATGATATTCTCTGTTTTATTCTCCATTCCTTTCCTAATAATCCCCAGCATTCTGTTTGTGTATGATATATGAACACAAGATGAGGATGCACCATGGAGTGATACAGAGACATTATGATATTCTCTGTTTTATTCTCCATTCCTTTCCTAATAATCCCCAGCATTCTGTTTGTGTATGATATATGAACACAAGATGAGGATGCACCATGGAGTGATACAGAGGCATTATGATATTCTCTGTTTTATTCTCCATTCCTTTCCTAATAATCCCCAGCATTCTGTTTGTGTATGATATATGAACACAAGATGAGGATGCACCATGGAGTGATACAGAGGCATTATGATATTCTCTGTTTTATTCTCCATTCCTTTCCTAATAATCCCCAGCATTCTGTTTGTGTATGATATATGAACACAAGATGAGGATGCACCATGGAGTGATACAGAGACATTATGATATTCTCTGTTTTATTCTCCATTCCTTTCCTAATAATCCCCAGCATTCTGTTTGTGTATGATATATGAACACAAGATGAGGATGCACCATGGAGTGATACAGAGACATTATGATATTATCTGTTTTATTCTCCAGTCCTTTCCTAATAATCCCCAGCATTCTGTTTGTGTATGATATATGAACACAAGATGAGGATGCACCATGGAGTGATACAGAGGCATTATGATATTCTCTGTTTTATTCTCCATTCCTTTCCTAATAATCCCCAGCATTCTGTTTGGTTTTTGGGCCACTGCCACACAATGAGCCAATTATTTCCTAGTACTGTCCTCAAGGACTCCAAAACTTTTTCTGGCTGGAGACGTGTAATATAGAAGGCAGCTTGGATTATTTTTCCCTGTAGGCCTCACTTTGCCCAATCCCCAGTCTCACAAGGTCCTGTTGCACTTCCTCCTTACCTAACAACTTTGAATAATTTTGTATCATCTGAAAATGTAATCACCTCCCTCATCGTTCCCTTTTCCAGATCATTTATAAATATATTTAAAAGTATGAGTCGCATTACATGTTCCTGGGGCACCCCACTGCTTATCTCAATTCTTAGCACAAGCAGCCACTGATTATAGTGGAGCTTATCCCATCCCCAATTCATAAGAAACTGAAAACCACTTTCCCTTCTCCATCATCTCGCCCACTCGGTGAAACTCCAGAGCTCAGCCTGCCTGTGGAGGTGGGAGCTCTCCTGGAGGCTCTGGAGATTTTATTCTCCTACCTAACATCTGAAATGTGGCTTCCTGTATCTGCCTGTGTTATTGGTGCCCACATGTGCTATGTCCGCCGGCTCCTCCCCAGCACGCTTTAAAATCATATCCACCGCCTTTGCACCAGGCAGGCAACCCTCCGTCTATCTGCGTTTCTAATGATTGATTGGGCCTTGTTCCTTCTCGCTTGGGCACTTGCCCTGGAAACACATCCTTGGTACGAAAGGATAAAGCATCATGTGGAGGACGGGTACCACTTCTGCCACACCAAGGTGACTGTTTCCTTTTAGATGACCCTTTCTCCACCAGCGGGCAAGGGACCCCTGTATTATGTCCCTGAAGATCTTCTCTATATAACGCTGTCTACGTCTGACCTCCAGGAGATCATAACGCCAGATGAAAACATTCAACCTCCCATCAGCAGGCAGCAGTCGTAGATACGACACAAGGTAGCCCCTATCTCACTGCTGGACTGCTGTCTGTGTCATTCTGTTTTTAGTTATTAAGTCCCTAAAATTTATTTGGTATATCTTTGTTTACACTGTTTGCCAGTGACCTATTATTTCCTTAAATTGTAGTTGGGGTTGATTGCACTTATTTGTGTGAACTTATTAATTGATTCCTATAATACACAATTTTTTTCAGCCCCCTAATTATGCAGTAGTCTTAATGAAAATTTGAGAGTGTGGTAGGAGGGATGCTAAAAATATTTATAGCCTAGCAAGCAGATGAGTTATTTTAAAACTTTTGAATAGTTGCTATAAAAAAAAATACAGTGTTCTCAGTAAACATCATTCACTTCTTGTTTTTATTTTATTTTTTCTTGGAATATCAATGTTGATATAAAAGGATCAGTGGAAAACATATTTCCATTGATTTTTCTCCTGTACCATTGTCATTTTTCCATTGATTTTTTTTTTGTTATAAAATTCGCAGAAAAGAATAAAATAAGCTGAAAATGAAGGTGCCTAGGTATAGAGAAATCTCAGCATTTCCCAGTGCAAAATCCTAATCTCACAAGCTGTAATACCATCACGATAGGTTTTCAAAACTGATTGTTCCTGTTTGAACCCCAGATCAGTCCAGACCAGTGGATTTTGCATCCCTACCAGCAGATGGAGGCAGAGAACTGAAAGCTTTGAGGCACTGCTACATAACCGAGAGTGCCACCTGCAGCCCCTCAGTATTTCTCTGTCTCCAGCAGATGGAAGAGGTGCAAACCTGTAGTTAAGAAGAAAGAAAGAAGGAACAGAAGAAGAGAAGTTAGAAGAACATAAGAAATTGCCATGCTGGGTCAGACCAAGTGTCCATCAAGCCCAGCATCCTGTTTCCAACAGAGGCCAAAACCAGGCCACAAGAACCTGGCAATTACCCAAACACTAAGAAGATCCCATGCTACTGATGCAATTAATAGCAGTGGCTATTCCCTAAGTAAAATTGATTAATAGCAGGTAATGGACTTCTCCAAGAACTTATCCAAACCTTTTTTGAACCCAGCTACACTAACTGCACCAACCACATCCTCTGGCAACAAATTCCAGAGTTTAATTGTGCATTGAGTGAAAAAGAATTTTCTTTGATTAGTCCTAAATGTGCTACTTGCTAACTTCATGGAGTGCCCCCTGGTCTTTCTATTATTCGAAAGTGTAAATAACCGAGTCACATCTACTTGTTCAAGTCCTCTCATGATCTTAAAGACCTCTATCTTATCCCCACTCAGGCATCTCTTCTCCAAGCTGAACAGGCCTAACCTCTTCAGCCTTTACTCATAGGGGAGCTGTTCCATCCCCTTTATCATTTTGGTCGCCCCTCTCTGCACCCCGTCCATCGCAACCACATCCTTCCTGAGATGCGGTGACCAGAACCGCACACAGCACTCAAGGCGTGGTCCCACCATGGAGCAACACAGACACCACGACATTCTCCGCCTCATTAACCATTCTCTTCCTAATAATTCCTAACATTGTTACAAATTTTAACTAATAGATCAGAAATTTCATTTTTGAGTTCCTTCAGTACCCTAGGATGCATACCATCCGGTCCAGGTGATTTGCTACTCTTTAGTTTGTCAATCTGGCCTACTTCATCTTCCAGGTTCACAGTGATTTCGTTCAGTTCGTCTGACTCATCACCCCTGAAAACCATCTCTGGAACTGGTATCTCCCCAACATCCTCATTAGTAAACACGGAGGCAAAGAATTCATTTAGTCTTTCTGCAATGGCCTTATCTTCCCTAAGAGCCCCTTTAACTCCTCTGTCATCTAATGGTCCAACCGACTCCCTCACAGGTTTCTTGCTTTGGATATATTTTAAAAGGTTTTTATTATGAGTTTTTGCCTCTATGGCCAACTTCATTTCAAATTCTCTCTTCGCCTGTCTTATCAAAGTTTTACACTTAGCTTGACAATGCTTATGCTTTATCCTATTTTCTTCTGATGGATCCTTCTTCCAATTTTTGAAGGATGTCCCTGAGGTGTTTGGTTCCTTCGTGGGCCATCTCTCAGGTTGAGCCGGGCGAGCGGGCAGGGGGTTGGTAATCCCTGATCAGCTTTAGCCCGCAGCACATCCCTCTTAAGTGCATCCATAAAACACTCACCAAACCGAAATCTCCATTCAGCTAACAAAGGTCTATTAAAAATTCCACCTGCTCGTCACAAATTTACCTCAACTCAGAAGAGAGCCACATCCCTATGAAGCCTTGAACTCTGGTTCTCCCTCCCAACCGAACTGAGAACACAACGAAATTTAAAAACCTTCAAAAAAGAACTAAATGTTCACCAGAGCCTACCAAAACACCCTATGACTCTGTGCTACAACTTCCCTCCCTATTGACCCATATAATCATGCAAGATCCAATCCAAAACACGTAATTTAACCTGTACAACTTACAACCAAACTGTGTTTATAACGACTAAAATAACTCTGTTAACAAGCCTATGAAATTTTGAACACTGTTAAACATCGAAACTTTGTAAACTGTTGTGATGGCGAAACCGAACGATGGTATATAAAACTCGATAGATAAATAAATAAAGCTTAAATCCCACCTTTTCAATATTGCTTTTAATGAATAATTTACTTTTAGTCTACTTTTAGTTTTTGTCTATTTCAGAATTTAAAATCCATTTTATTTTACATTTTATTTTGCTTAAAATTTACTTTATGTAGATTTCTTTTGTCAAACACTGCGAGTGTATCTTTGTAATCTGCCCTGAATGTAAGAAGGGCGGACTAGAAATATTTTAAAATAAATATTGTGCTGTGTCTGTGATTATCCTAGGCTAGCACAGAGGATGGATTTATGTACTGTCTGGATGCTCGCTCCGATAAGCCACTTTTCACATTAAAGGCTCATGATGGAGAAATATCTGGTGAGTGTTAGAGCTTAATTTTTATATTTTGCATAAATGGTCAAAACTGGCTACTGAAGCCTCCGCCTCACTGGTCCTATCCTTGCTGACATTGTCTTTCATCTGGGCCAGAGGGAACAGCCAATGTCATCTGGGAAGCCAGCAAGGGCTTGTGTTAGGCCTCACAGCACCTATGCACTTCCCTTGCCTCCGTTAGCCTAAACCCGGGCCCTGGAGCAGCAGGCCAAAGAGGGAATGGTGACTGTCTGACAACATTGTATGAGTTCTCATCGAATGAGGATGAAAAGGCCTAGGCACAGGACTAAGCTAAGTAAATACGCGCAGGTCCCCAGAGGCAGGCAGAGCTCCGGAGTCTCAATGCGTGGATGAGACGATGTGCAAGGAAGAGGGATTCAGTTTTGTTAGGAACTGGGGAACCTTTTGGGGAAGGGGGAGTC
Source organism: Rhinatrema bivittatum (assembly GCF_901001135.1). NCBI lineage: Eukaryota > Metazoa > Chordata > Amphibia > Gymnophiona > Rhinatrematidae > Rhinatrema > Rhinatrema bivittatum. Next base: position 484,450,746 of record NC_042618.1, on the reverse strand, counting down.
TCTTCCGAAGGGATGGGCTCCACCTTAACCAGGGTGGAACCAGACTGCTGGCGTTAACCTTTAAAAAGGAGATAGAGCAGCTTTTAAACTAGAACAAAGGGGAAAGCCGACAGTCGCTCAGCAGTGCATGGTTCGGAGAGAGGTATCTTCAAAGGATACTAATGATGCATTAGAATTAGGGCATCCCGACAGTGAGGTTCCAATAATTAGAAAAGTAGTCCAAGTGCCTGTAACTAAAAACTCACCTGAGCTAAAACATTTTAACTTATCCCTATCAATTAAAAAGCAGAATGAAAATACAACAAAAAACCAAACTTTGAAATGTTTGTATGCTAATGCCAGAAGTCTAAGAAGTAAGATGGGAGAATTAGAATGTATAGCAGTAAATGATGACATAGACTTAATTGGCATCTCAGAGACATGGTGGAAAGAGGATAACCAATGGGATAGTGCAGGGCCATAGCTAGCCGTGACCACAGGCCACATCAAAAAGGCACTTCCAGTCACAGTGGAACAGAGGCAGATCAAAGTTTCTTAAGCAGCAGTGCAACCGCTACAGCTTCTCTCCCTTCCGGGGCTGCTAGTGCTTCTAGCATGGAAAAACACTTGCAGCCATGCAGGCTAAGCAGGGCGGACAGACGCCGGCAAAGAAGCAGGTACTGCTGCCTGTCTAGTCAGCGCCAGAGCGTGATCCCAGATCAGTCCAGACTCCTGCGTTTTGCCTCCCTGCCAGCAGATGGAGACAAAGTTTTGCTGATGCTGCCACTTAACCTCATGTACCATCTGCAGCTCCTCAGTATTTCTCTGTCTCCAGCAGATGGTGGAGTTAAGTTTTATTCTTTTGAGCCTTTCTCCCAGGGGATTTTTGGATCCTGGTGGGTCCTTCCCTGTCTGATAGAAGTGGATGAATGTGGGGTTAGTAATCCTTTTGTAGGCTTGGTCCATGCACCCACGGGGTGTAAATCTGGTTGTCCAGATTCCTTCCCTTCATGAGGTCGCTACAGCGGCTACAGGCTCAGGGAGTGGTTTCTCTTTAAAGCTGAGGTTGCCCTGTGTTTCTTTTTTTTCAGGTTTGCTAACTTCTTAAAGTTTATATAAATAAAACAAAAAAAGGCAAATCCTCCTCCTCAGGGGTGTGCATGCTGCGTGTGCGGCTTGGTGCGATCTCGGGTTTATCGAGAGGCCCTCTGTGCCAGTTGCGCCGCGGCTGAGGAAGGCCCGTCCAAGGGTTGGGTGGTGGCAAGAGGCTGCGTTTCGCTTCGCCACCACATCGGAAGCCTTGTTGGGTAGCACAGCAGGTAGAGGATCCCTTCCCGCTCGGCGTGGGGACGGCGGCCATTTTAAGTCTAGGTTGGTCATTCTCGTGCCATCGGGGGGGGGAGGATACGCTCCTTTGTGGTTGTCCCCGATTCTTTTTAGCGCTGAAGGAGACCAGGAAGGCTCGGAGGAGGAGTCCTGCTCTGCTAGGCATGATAACCCTCAGCCGTTTTCATCTGATTTTGTGTTATTACTGCATGAGGCTTATCTGGCCAGGTAGCAGGTGCCTTTGCTCCTTCGGCGTCCTAGTGGTTGATCAGAGGGGCAGCTGATGGGTTACCAGGCACCTTAGGGGTCTGCAGGTCACATCCCGGCAGTTCTGGAGGGGGAGGATTCGGAGACTCTGTTTCTCCTGTGGGAGCTGGAGCCCCGCTTGAGCAAGATGTGCCTGTAGACCCTGGCTCGGGAGTTGATGTCCAGGGAGCTGTTATGGATGATTTCCCGGTTTCCGAAAGTGATGACCCAAAGGTTTTTGTTGCAGTGCAGACGCATACCTGACCGTCGGGAGATGCCTCCTGACACGACGCAGTCATTCCCTGTTGGCATCATGGCTGTGCGCCACACTCAGCTGGCAACACTCCTCCCCTCACATTGACGTCTTTCTGAGGGGCCTTGCGTCAGCATGGGAAAATTATAGTATTTAGCCCGGCGTTTCAGATCCAGCAATGCCTCGGCCATAGGCTTGCTTGTGCTGATGCCTTTTGGTGATTCTGTGTTGCCTCAAGACCAGGACTGTTTTCTGGATTTCCTTGCCTACCTCTGTCCTGGACTGCCCATTGGATTTGTTTGCCTGCTGCCTGCCTCTGACCTGGACTGTCCTTTGGATTTGTTTTGTTTTCCGCCCGCCTCTGACCCGGACTGACTATTGGATTCTGTTTGCCTGCTGCCTTCTCTGACCCGGACTGCGTATCAGATTCTGTGTCTTGGCTACCTCGGCCGAATCTCTGTGCTGATCTAACTCAGGTAAGGCTGTTATACTAGCACTTGGGTCCACGAAACGTAACAGTTATGCATTTTTTCTGGAAGGAGGAATTAGATCTTCTAATTAAATCTAATTCCTCAAGTTCTTCACGAGCTGGATGTTAAAGTGCCTCAAGAGTATTCGGATCTGGAAGGTGCTGATCCAGTTCTTGACAGTTTGAGGACCCCGCCAACAGCCTTCCCTTATCACAAATCGGTGAAGAAGCTCGTGGACAGGAAGTGGGATTCTCCTGAGGCCAGCTTGAAGGTGGGGAGAGCTATGGCGAAGCTTTACCTCCTGCCCGAGCAGATGTTACAACTGTCTGCAGAAACTAAGACAACTATTTCAGTTGCAGGGTCCGCAGCATTGAAGGATATGCAGGACTGCTAGTTAGGGGTACTTTTAAAGAGGATTTTTGAGGTGTCTGCCTTAAGTCTGCAGGCTGCTATTTGTACAAACCTTATGCAGAGGGCCTGTTTATGCTGGTTCAACAGCTACAGGAGACAGCTAACCTCTGGAGGAGATGTGAACAGGGCGGAGCACATAGAGGCGGCAATGGCAGATGCCTTGTATGATTTAGTGAGGACATCGTCTAGAATTATGATATCTGCAGTGTCCACCAGGAGGCCATTGTGGTTGCGTAACTGGTCGGCGGATGTCTCCTCCAAGGCTCAACTGGGTTCCTTACCTTTTATAGGTAAACTCTTGTTTTGGAGAGGATTTGGAGCAGTTGATAAAGAACTTGGAGAATAAAGTCCATAGGTTGCCTGAGGATAAACCTAAGAATAAGAGATTTTTTTTCAGGTGCACTCTCGTTTTCGGGATATCAGAAGGTCCCGGCCGGCTAGGGGACTCTCGGGGCCATAGAAACTGTTCTGTGCTTGGTGCAATTCCTGGGGGCAGAAGGCCCTTCTGAGAAACCGCAGGCGGTAGTGCCGTGGGGGCTAAATCTTCACAATGAGGTGAGGCTGGTCCACTCCGGCGCTCCTTCTATAGGGGTGTCGCCCAGTGAGTTGTAAGGGGAGCGGACTAAGATTACTCAGGATCAGTGGGTCCTCACGGTGATAAGAGATTGTTATGTGTTAGAATTTGCAAGGCCTGTTCTGGACTTGTTCCTTGTTTCCCCTTGTGGGTCGTTAGTCAAGTGTCTCACAGTCCGGGAAACGCTAAACAGGTTGTGGCGGCTGGGGGTGGTGGTTCCCGTCCCTCGCGACAAGCAATGGGAAGGGAAAGTATTCTATTTACTTCATCATCCAAAGGAGGAAGACACTTTTTGGCCAATTCTGGACTTAAAAAAAGGTGATTGTGTCGCTCAGGGTTCCGCGTTTTTGCATGGAGACTCTGAAGTATGTTATTGCAGAAGTCCGTGCGGGCGGATTTTTGGCTTCCAGTAGATCTGATGGAGGCGTATCTGCATATTCCCGTTTGGAGGGATCATCAGCGGTTTCTGTGGTTTATAGTCTTCAGTTTATATATTCCATTTCAGGCTCTTCCCTTCGGGTTGGCATGACTCCTCATGTCTTAACCAAAGTGATGGTGGCTGTAGTGACCGTATTGTGTCGGGAAGGTGTTTTGGTACATCCTTATCTGGATGACTGGCTGAAGGCGAAGTCCAAGGATCTATGTCGTCAGTCAGTGCAGAAGGTGGTCCGTTTGCTCAAAGCACTCAGTGGGGTGGTAAACCTGGCAAAGAGTCACTTGGTTCCTGCTCAGTCACTTGGTTCCTGCTCAGTCACTGGAGTATTTAGGTGCCTGATTCGACATGCAGCAGGGCAAGGTGTTTCTGACAGACGAGTGGACTCAGAAGCTGCGGAGGCAGGTTTGGCACTTGCTGTTCTTGCCAGTTCCAAAGGCGTGGGATTATTTGCAGGTTCTGGGTTCAATGGCTTCAACCCTGGAGCTAGTCCCAATGGCGTTTGCCTATATGAGGGGGCTCTCTTTTGGCTTGATGGAACCCATTCTCGGAAGAGTTTTTTTCTTCCCCTTCCTCTCGAGGATGTGCCATGGGACAGTCTGTCTTGGTGGCTACTGGATTCCAATTTGCTGTGTGGGATACCATTGGAGGTTCCAGATTGAGTAGTAGTTATTACAGATGCCAGTCTCTCTGGTTGGGAAGCTGTTTGTCAGCACCAGTCAGCTCAAGGTTCTTGGGGTATGGAAGAGACTTCCTGGTCTATCAATCGGCTGGAGACCAGGGTGGTGCATTTGGCATTGTGAGCCTTTCTGCTTTTGGTCAGTGGTATTTAGGTGCCTGATTCGACATGCAGCAGGGCAAGGTGTTTCTGACAGACGAGTGGACTCAGAAGCTGCGGAGGCAGGTTTGGCACTTGCTGGTCTTGCCAGTTCCAAAGGCGTGGGATTATTTGCAGGTTCTGGGTTCAATGGCTTCAACCCTGGAGCTAGTCCCAATGGCGTTTGCCTATATGAGGGGGCTCTCTTTTGGCTTGATGGAACCCATTCTCGGAAGAGTTTTTTTCTTCCCCTTCCTCTCGAGGATGTGCCATGGGACAGTCTGTCTTGGTGGCTACTGGATTCCAATTTGCTGTGTGGGATACCATTGGAGGTTCCAGATTGAGTAGTAGTTATTACAGATGCCAGTCTCTCTGGTTGGGAAGCTGTTTGTCAGCACCAGTCAGCTCAAGGTTCTTGGGGTATGGAAGAGACTTCCTGGTCTATCAATCGGTTGGAGACCAGGGTGGTGCATTTGGCATTGTGAGCCTTTCTGCTTTTGGTCAGTGGTTGGTCCATGAAGGTGCTTTCAAACAATGCGACTATGGTAGCCTATATCAATTGACAGGGCCGGTCAAAGAGTTGAGCTGTGGCTAAGGAAGCTCAGGAGTTGATTTAATGGGTGGAGGAACATTTGGAGTGCGTAGCAGTGTCACACTTAGCAGGTTTGAAAAACATTCAAGTGGATTTTCTGAGTCGCAGATCCCGGAGAATGGGCGCTGTCGGAAACAGCAATGCAGCTTATCTGGGAGTGATGGGGTGCGATCTCAGCCTGTGCATCCGGATGTCCTGACATTCCGGATGCCGGACAGCCGGATACGCAGACTGAGATCGCACACCGAGCCAAGAGTTTTCACCGTGGAAGCACATTGACCACAACTACCAGAGTATTTCCAGCCGAGATTCACATGCAGATTCCATGCCTAAAAGTGATTCCCTGACGAAGAACTCACATTCAAAACATTGCAGTGTCAGGACTGTTACACTTGCTGCATGAAGATTTCCGATTATAATCTTGGCCCCAAAACAGTGAGCATAATACGATAGTCTGGTATAACAAGACTTTTGTATACCAGCACTTTTATCCACAGCAGTGGACTCATACCGGACTCAAAAGATAGCTTTATAAATAATAAGGAAAGCATCATTCCCTGTACGTACCAGGATCAGTCCAGACTGCTGGGTTATGCCTCCCCTCCAGCAGATGGAGTCAGAGAGAAAACTGAAAGCACCCCCTAGATATACTGGTGTGCCACCTGCGATCCTTCAGTATATTCTCTGACTCCAGCAGATTGAGAGGCATAACCTGTGGTCCTGTCTGTCCTGACTAAAATACGTTTCAGGTGTTATTATTATCTTGTCTGTACTGTCTAGATCAACTAGTTTCTTTCTTTCTTAGTTTAAAAAAAAAAAAAATTAGAATGCTATAGATTTTTAGTTAGTAGTCCTGTTTCATTAAGCGCAGCGTACAGGCAGGCGTTGAGAGCACTGCTCTCACTAAAGTGCCTGGAAGCTGTGTGTCCCTTTGGTCCTGGGGGAGAGTTTACCGGTGGGCCGGTCACCCTCCCCCCGCAATTCTACCAGGTGTTTTCATCTGAAGAGGGCTTTTCTTTTTTGCTAAAAGAAAAAAGAGAGAGCAAGGGACACATAAGGCCTGTTGGTAGCAGGCAGTGCTCTGTACTACAGCCCTAGCCTGCCGCGCTTCTTACTAATCGACCAGGGACTCCGGAGGGGGTGGCAGAGGTCACCCGGCATTACTAGCTATTGCTGAGGGGACTCACTTTTGGCGCGCTTTTTCTCTCCTGCTTCGGGATGCCCTGTTCTTCGGCCTGCACGGCCTGTGGGAGGGCGGGGGCGCGACTCTCCTGGGAGGGTCTCTGTTCCCGCTGCATTCCCGGGGGCGAGGGACCCTCCCGGGGGCCGAACACTGCCCGCAGCGGCACGTCTGTGTCCTCTTCGGCGCGGCTGGGGAGCCGGTCTGTAGCTCGTTCTTCGGCCCCGCCTCCCACTGAAAATGAGCCGGCGGCCATCTTTGACACGCGGCAGTCTTCTGATTCACCGTTGGAAGAAGAGGATTCTTTTCCTCTCTCACCGCCTGCGTTAAGCCCGCGCAGTGGCTCCAACTTTGAACCTCCTCGAGCCCCCCCTCCCCCCCCCGCCCCGGCAAGACCCGCGGGGGGCTCATTTAAAAGGAAAGTACCTTTTTCTTCAGAATTTGTGCTTTTGATGCACAAAGCGTTTTTGGAGGCAGCAGCAGATTGGGAGCCAGATGAACCCCCCCCCCCCTGCAAAGATTCCCAAGTTGGCTCCTGTTAAGGAAAAATCAGGGGCTCAGGACGGGGCTGGGGCTACAGAAAAAGCCGGAGCGCATTTATTGGGGGGTACAGGGGATCCGGGGGTCCCGGATCTCACCCAAGGCTCGCAGGATGGCGCTGGGACAGAAGTCTCAGACGCGCAAGGATCCCTCGAGGGGGACGACCCCCTGGTTTTGCGCCTGTTTGGCAAAGATGAGCTTAATTTTTTGATCCTTCATGTCTTGAAGGAGTTAGAAATCCCGGCGCCGCAGCAAGACATGGATACTTCCACAGGGGATGTAGCTATGGCGGGTCTCAGGGCCCCTCCACAATCCTTTCCCTTGCATCCCAAGGTATTACAACTCATTTCTAAGGAATGGGAAGTTCCGGAAGCGTCCTTGCGTGTTAGCAGGGCAATGAATAAGTTATATCCTCTGCCATCAGAATCTTTGGATATCTTTAAGGTCCCTTCGGTAGATTCGGCAGTCACAGCTGTGGTTAAGCATACTACCATTCCCGTCACAGGAGGGGTAGCCTTGAAGGATCTCCAGGACCGGAAGTTAGAGATCCTATTGAAGCGCATCTTTGAGATAGCTGCATTGGGAGTTCGGGCAGCGGCTTGTAGCATTATGGTCAAGAGGGCCACTCTCCGCTGGATTCAGCAATTGCTTACCACACAGGAGCTCCCGCTGGACGAGGCAGAACAAGCCAATTGTGTGGAAGCGGCAGTCGCTTACACTGCGGATGCCTTGTATGATTTGCTGAGAACCTCGGCCCGCACTGTCATCGGCGGTTGCAGCTAGGCGATTAATTTGGCTCCGTCGGTCGGCAGATGCCTCTTCTAAATTGCGTCTAGCCTCCTTTCCCTTCAAGGGGAAGTTGTTGTTTGGTGAGGAGTTGGATCAACTCATCAAAGACTTGGGAGACAATAAGGTGTATAAGTTGCCTGAGGACAAGCCCTGGCAGTTTCGTTCTTTCGGAAATTCGCGGACCCGCTTTCGGGGGCAACGCCGGTTTTGCATGGGAAGGGGAGGTCCTTTTCCCCAGAAGCAGCAGGGGCCCAGGTCTCAGTCTTGGACTCCTTCCTTTCGAGGCAGGCGGCCGCAGCGATTGGGATCCTTGCAGAATCTGGCCGCCGGCAAACCTTCGCAATGAAGGCGCGCAGGCCCATTCCTCCCTTCCACGCATCGGAGGTCGGTTGTCCCTGTTTTGGGAGGAATGGGTCAAGATCACTTCAGACCAGTGGGTCCTCGACATTGTTCGTTACGGTTACGAGTTGGAGTTTGCTCGGCCCCTCTGGGATCTTTTTATGATATCTCCTTGCGGTCCTCGGGAAAAACAGCTGGTTATAACCCAAACTGTGGACCGGTTGCGGACCCTGGGGGCAGTGTTGCTTGTTCCACCGGACGAGACCAGGACGGGCTGGTATTCCATTTACTTCGTGGTCCCAAAGAAGGAAGGCACGTTCCGGCCGATCCTGGATTTGAAAAGAGTAAACAAGGTCCTGCGCGTTCCTCATTTTCGTATGGAGACTCTACGATCTGTTATTGCGGCCGTCCACAAGAGAGAATTTTTGGCTTCTTTAGATCTGGCCGAGGCGTATCTTCACATTGGGATCAGGGAGTGTCATCAGAGATACCTGAGGTTCATAGTGTTAGGAGAACACTTCCAATTTTGCGCCCTCCCATTCGGTTTGGCCACTGCTCCGAGAGTGTTTACCAAAGTTCTCGTAGTAGTCGCAGCCTTCCTGCGGCATCAGGGAATACTGGTACATCCCTACCTCGACAATTGGCTCATCCGGGCAAAGTCGGAGGACTCATGCAGGCGAGCGGTCCAGTTGGTAGTGAAGCAACTTCAATCGCTAGGTTGGGTAGTCAACTTTGCAAAGAGTCAGCTCGTTCCGAGCCAGTATTTGGAATTTTTGGGAGCACGTTTCGATACCTTGGAGGGCAAGGTATTCCTGATGCAGCAGAGAATGGAAAACCTGATGGTTCAGGTTCAGAACCTGCTGGATCTCCCGTTACCCACAGCCTGGGATTATTTGCAAGTCATTGGGCATATGGTTTCTACTCTAGAAATGGTGCCGTGGGCTTTTGCGCATATGCGTCCGTTGCAAACGGCTCTTCTTTCTCGCTGGGACCAGAGATCGGAGGATTACAGCGTCCAGTTGCCACTGTTGGAGCCGGCACGGTCAAGCCTAGTTTGGTGGTTGGTCCCGGACCATCTCTTGTAGGGAGTAGACCTAGATCCTCCTCCATGGGTTGTTGTGACGACGGATGCTAGTCTCAGGCTGGTCTGTCAATCCAGAGCGGTACAGGGAACGTGGACCCCTCGCCAAGCCTCTTGGTCCATCAACCATCTGGAGACCAGAGCGGTACGTCTAGCCTTGTGTCACCTTCTCCCGATGGTGCAGGGTCGGGCGGTACGGATTCTCTCGGACGTCGTGACCACGGTAGTGTATATAAATCGCCAAGGCGGCACGAGGAGTCGGCCGGTGGCGACAGAAGCGTCGTTGTTAATGACCTGGGCGGAGCGTCTTCTATCCCGCATCGCGGCCACCCACATCGCAGGAGTAGACAACATTCAGGCGGATTATCTCAGTCGACAACGCTTGGATCCCGGAGAGTGGGAGCTCTCAGCCGAGGCAATGAGTCTCATCACCCGGCGGTGGGGGATTCCGCGTCTGGACCTGATGGTGACTCGGCTAAATGCAAAGGCAGCGCGGTTCTTCAGCCGAAGGCGAGAACACGGATCGGAAGGCGTGGATGCGTTAGTGCTTCCATGGCTTCGTCACATTCTTCTCTGTGTTTCCTCCGTGGCCCCTGATAGGCAAGATGTTAAGACGCATAGAATCCCATCGCGGTCGGGTGGTTCTAGTGGCCCCGGAGTGGCCAAGACAGCCATGGTTTGCAGATCTAGTCAATCTCGCGACGGACGGACCCTTACGTCTGGGTCATCTTCCGCACCTCCTTCGACAGGGGCCGGTATTTTTCGATCTGGCGGATCGCTTTTGTCTGGCGGCTTGGCTTATGAGAGGAGACAGTTGAGGAAGAAGGGATATTCGGAACCTGTCATTTCCAAGCTTCTTCGTGCACGGAGGCCTTCTACTATGCTTACTTACGCTAGAGTGTGGAAAGTGTTTGACTCCTGGTGCGGTGTCTCTAACATTTCACCACACCGAGCTTCCGTAGGTCAAATCCTTACGTTTTTGCAGGATGGATTGAAGAAGGGTTTGGCTTACAGCTCTCTGAGGGTTCAAGAGGCGGCTCTGGGTTGTTTGCGGGGTAAGGTTGACTGGTCCTCTCTCGCGTGTCACCCAGATATAGCACGATTTTTACGTGGCGTTCGGAACTTACGTCCTCCGCTTAGGATTCCTTGTCCTTCTTGGAATTTGAACTTGGTTCTCAAAGGCCTCAACGCGGCTCCCTTTGAGCCTCTCAAGCGGGCCTCCTTAAAGGATTTAACTCTCAAAACGGTGTTTCTAGTGGCCATCGCGTCCGCCCGTCGGGTATCGGAGCTACAAGCTCTTTCTTGCAGAGAACCGTTCTTGCGGATTTCGGAGTCCGGTGTGTCATTGCGTACGGTACCTTCCTTCTTACCTAAGGTCGTATCGGCTTTTCATGTTAATCAGACGGTGGACTTGCCTTCTTTCTCGGCGACAGAGCTAAAGTCTGCTCAAGATTCGGATCTGAGACGTTTGGATGTTCGTCGAGTGCTCCTGCAATATTTGGAGGTCACCAACGACTTTCAAAGGTCGGATCACCTGTTTGTTCTGTGGCAGGGCCCCAAGAAGGGGCTGCAGGCGTCCAAAGCGACTATTGCCCGTTGGTTGAAGAGCTTGATCGCATCCACGTACATTGGTTGTGGTAAGTCTGTCCCTGAAGGACTCAAAGCCCATTCACTGCGTTCTCAGGCTACCTCATGGGTGGAAAGTCAGCTGGTTTCTAGCCAAGAGATTTGCAGGGCGGCCACGTGGAAGTTGTTGCATACCTTCGCTCGACATTATCGGCTCGATGTTCGAGGGCTATCAGCTGATTCCTTTGGAAGCAGTGTAATTCGAGCGGGACTCTCTGGGTCCCACCCCATTTAAGTCGGCTCGGGTACATCCCAGCAGTCTGGACTGATCCTGGTACGTATAGGGAAAGGAAAATTATGTTCTTACCTGATAATTTTCATTCCTGTAGTACCAAGGATTAGTCCAGACGCCCGCACAAATTCTATGTTTTCAGGAGAGTCCGCTCGATTCTCTTTTCTTACCAGCTCTTTCAGGTATCCGGTATTTTGGGTAAGTGGATACCCATTTTGTTTCGTTGGGGTTGGTTTGTTTGAAGAATGTTAATAATAATGTTAAAGAGTTTTACTACTTGATCTAGACAGTTGCCATAGTTAATCATTTAGCGGAGGAGTTGTGTTACTTCTTCTGCTTTGTTATCGATTATACTGAAGGATTGCAGGTGGCACACCAGTATATCTAGGGGGTGCTTTCAGTTTTCTCTCTGACTCCATCTGCTGGAGGGGAGGCATAACCCAGCAGTCTGGACTGATCCTTGGTACTACAGGAACGAAAATTATCAGGTAAGAACATAATTTTCCTTTTCGTCTGGGGCAACCAATGATTATAAACCAGTCTGACATCCACAGTGGTGGGGTTGGAGTTGCAGTAGCCACATAGGCGCACCATATGAGGTTTCCCCGGATGATTCCATACAATCCTCATTTGTATTTGGGCTAGACCTTTCATATTTATTGATATTCACTATTAATGATTCATATTTCTTTATTTTGTTTTATGTTTTCTGAGGAATGGTGATGATTCTGGTTTCAAATCACCATACAGAAGCTCTTATCCTCTCAGAATAATCAAACTAATGAAATAGAGAGGATACATCTTATTTATTATCCAACCTGTTGATATCTAATTACTACCACGAAAACAACATCATAAGAATAAGTGCAGATCTAATTTAATCCACTGCCTCTCGCCACGCAATGGGCCGCAGGCAGTATCAGCAGTTTGTCAAGCACTGTATTATAATCATTTGATGTTTCCCGTTTACTCCCGCTATTTTTATTTAATCCACTTAAAAAACTTTATTTTCTTTAAACCCAAAAGCAAACTTTCATTAAATCTAATTTCTATTTAATGAAGCATTATGCACATTAAAAGTTATACTTAGCTCCCACTGTAGATTTTTTTTATTTTAACACTGTCCCGACATGGGCCATGTTTCGACTGTTTCCAGTCTTCATCAGGGGGTGCCTTGTATCATAATTTCATATTTGCCTTTCCGACGCTCTAGTCAATCAATTCAACCTAAAACAAACAATGTTAAAAATTCTCACCACATGAATACGTATCACCAAACACCACCCATTAAACATCTTGTTCCCAAATTAGTTGTTCCCTATTTCATTCTCATAGTCTCCTACCTTCAAAAAATGTCACTACATACGAAATAATTCTGCCGTAGTTTCAATTGCACGTAAAGAATCCACATATACAGGATATAACTAGTAAACACTACGTAAATAAGAATCCTGGAATGATATATGAGTGGATAAGCTCAAAGAGACCTCATATTTAAATGCCGGAAGGCTAAGCTAATGTAAGCTTTTGATAGCATTCAATCAATTTTTAATCATTGGTCTCAATGGGCTGAAATTTCGAGGGCGCGGGGAGCTGCCCGTTTATGCACATTGAAAACTGAAAGTACTTGTAACTCGGAATGCTGACGCTTAAATCCGACAATGTACTTATCTTGCCGTGTCCGTAAATGAGCCTAGTGATGATAAGCTTGGTGGACTCCGACGTTGCCCCGACACTGAGTGTTTCGGAGAGGACCTCCTTCTTCAGGGGGCCGGGTACCACTAGAACAGGCTCTGTAGATGTTCGGAGGACTTTGACAGACTGTGGGTAAAGTAAGTACAAGAAACAATGTGCATAAATAATACCACTCAAATTTAGAGAAATGGCGCCGGTCCACATCAAATTTTCAATGCATTACCGATGTTTGCATACAGCAGGGGTACTAATATCAAACAACAGGTGGTTCGTGCCACACAAGATGGTGATTCTATTCTTGGCCCCAGTGGACAAACTCAATGTGGTCACTGTAGTTTTTGCGCTCAAGCTATTATAGGGATCACGTGGCAAGATCCCAATACCCAGATGCGTATCACACGCAGACACTCAGTTGATTGTAATTCTGACTTTGTTATTTATGGCATTATATGCCCATGTCATAAGGTATACGTGGGCAGGACCAAACGCAAAATCAGGACCCGCCTGACGGAACATCGGAGTCGCATGAAAAATCTGGACATTAAAGCACCGATTGTACAACATTGCATCATATATCAACACACTTTTGAGCATCTCCAGTGGCTCATTATAGAACATGTCGCTCCATCATGGAGAGGCGGGGACAGAGTTTCCTCGCTGAATTTTAAGGAACAGCAATGGATTCATCGTCTTAAATCGGTGGAACCATATGGGTTAAATGAGAAAATTGAGTGGTACACTCTCATCTAACTACTGTTCCTTTGAATATGATGTTTTCTTGCTGTAGTCAGTGACGTAGATGTCCGTTTTTTTAGCTCCTTCCGGGTAACCCGTCAATGAGAGAGTAATCCAACATGGCGTCTGACAAACGTCATTTCCCTTATAAGGTGTTCCCCATGACGTAGATATCCATTTATGGACACATACCTTGGCTTGGCGCCTTTTCTGCCTCCTTTAAAGGTCAGCGTTCTCCCATTGTCTGCCGCCGCCGATAGAAGGATCACGGCCGAGCGCATTACCTCCAGTCCAGCATTGTACAAGTCAGTATTTTAAGAGGAACAGGTATTGATCTTTAATATAAGTTCATACTTTGAACTACATCGCTTATAGACGGCATTATGTTATGTTCGCAGAGTGAAATAGAAACGCTATCGATGCTACTGCACCAATAATCAATCTTGTAACAGTAAGTGTTCTCCTACATTCCGGCGCCATTTCTCTAAATTTGAGTGGTATTATTTATGCACATTGTTTCTTGTACTTACTTTACCCACAGTCTGTCAAAGTCCTCCGAACATCTACAGAGCCTGTTCTAGTGGTACCCGGCCCCCTGAAGAAGGAGGTCCTCTCCGAAACACTCAGTGTCGGGGCAACGTCGGAGTCCACCAAGCTTATCATCACTAGGCTCATTTACGGACACGGCAAGATAAGTACATTGTCGGATTTAAGCGTCAGCATTCCGAGTTACAAGTACTTTCAGTTTTCAATGTGCATAAACGGGCAGCTCCCCGCGCCCTCGAAATTTCAGCCCATTGAGACCAATGATTAAAAATTGATTGAATGCTATCAAAAGCTTACATTAGCTTAGCCTTCCGGCATTTAAATATGAGGTCTCTTTGAGCTTATCCACTCATATATCATTCCAGGATTCTTATTTACGTAGTAGTTTCAATTGCAGCATTAATAGTGCCTCGGCGTTCAAACTCATATCCTCACTTCCTTCAACAACATTTATACCCAGCCACCCGCCCGGAAACTCCAGCTGTCAATCACATTTAAAGGGGCTACTCCTCATTAAACAAACTTTATTTAAAATACCGACCAGTCAATTTCCTTATTTAGACCACTAGGGGTCACTGTTTTAAAATAATGGATCCACTTCTGTTCTTTTTGTAGAAGTACCGAATCAAAATTACCACCCCTCTGTGATGGTTTAGGTTGTTCAATCACCGCGAATCTAAAATCAGCAAACACATGTCCTGCCATTATACAATGTATAATGGCAGGACATGTGACCTAAATAAGGAAATTGACTGGTCGGTATTGACTGGGTAAATGTAACATCAGGGCATGCTAGAGATGTAAAGTTCCTGGATGGAATAAATGACTGTTTCATGGAGAAATTGGTTCAGGAACCAAGAGAGGGAGCTATTTTAGATTTAATTCTTAGTGGAACGAGGGATTTGGTGAGAGAGGTAATGGTGATGGTGCCATTTGGCAATAGTGATCATAACAGGATCAAATTTGAACTAATGACTGGAAGGGGGGCAATATTTAAATCTAAGGCTCTAGCACTAAACTTTCAAAAGGGAAACTTTGATAAAATGAAGGAAATAGAAAAAAAACTGAAAGATACAGTTGCAGAGATTAAGCATGTACAACAGACATGGACATTATTTAAAGATACTATCTTAGAAGTGCAGTCCAGATGTATTCCACACATTAAGAAAGATGGAAAGAAGACCAAACAATTGCTGCATAGTTAGAAGGCAAGGTGAAAGAGGCTATTTTAGCCCAAAAAACTTTCTTCAAAACTTGGAAGAAGGATCCAAATATCTTGACAATGCTTATGCTTTTTCTTAAGTGTAAAACACTCATAAGACAGGCTAAGAGAGAATTTGAAATGAAGTTTCAAGAGGAGGAGGCATCCTCCTAGCCGCCAAAAAACCCCCCTCAAACTCAGGCCCTTGAACATCAGCCCCCCACTCAAACTCGAAATTGGCCTATTTAGATCCATAGATCTCCAAATCTGACTAGTCTACTCCCCCCCAGGCATTTTGGAACACAATCCCTCCCCCTTCATTGAATTCATATCCAACAACATCAATTATGATAAACCTGCCATACTACTAGGAGACTTCAATATTCACGTAAATTCCATACCCCATTCACCTTCATGTGAAACATTCCTTGCCGCCCTACAGGCCCTAGGCTTCACCCAAATCATATCCACCCCCACACATAAAGCGGGGTACACCCTAGACCTCATTTTCATCAACTCTTGCATCCACATACCATCTCCCGCCTCCTGCACCCCTGTCCCTTGGTTTGATCACTCACTTATTGAGACTCACCTTACCACAAGCGCCACCACCACTTGTAATCCTCCCCAAAACAACTCCTTCTCCTTCCGTAAACACTGTTTGTCCAAAGAAATTACCACCGCACTCTCCGAATCCCTAAGCAAACTAGACTGCTCCTCACCCGAAGCTGCACTCAGCTCCTGGGATAACCTCACCCTCGACATAGCCAACAACTTATGCCCTCTCATCACCCGCAAGTAACACACTACACCCCCACACAACAAACCATGGTACACCACAGAACTGCACCATATGAAAAACAACCTTAGACTTAGAGAGAGCCTGGCGTAAAGACCCAACCCAACAACACTCCACCGCCTACAAATCATTCTTACACATATATACCGCCTTGCCATTCAAAAAACCAAACGTGACTACTACTCTGCCAAAATACATCAATATATTTATAACCCCAAAGCCCTCTTCTCATATGTCACCGCCCTCACCAAAGCTCCCGCCCCTCTCATCGCCGACAAAGAAGCCAGCACAAAATGTGAAGAATTCGCTCATTTCTTCCATAACAAAATAACAAACATACTCCTCAGGTTCTCTCCCTCAACCACTCCCATGCCCAGCAACCACCACACCTCCCCCAACAACTCACTCAACACCATCAACCTCACCTCCTCCAAGGAAATTGAGTCCATTCTCAAAAAAATCAAGCCCGCATCCCACCCATCCGATACCATCCCCTCCAAAACCCTCCTGTCCATCCCCAACATCATTGCCAAACCCCTAGCAGACATCATTAACAGCTCCCTATCAGCTGGCTCAGTTCCCAATTCCCTAAAACACGCAGTCGTCAAACCCCTTATCAAAAAACCATCTCTTGACCCTAAAGACCCGGCCAACTACTGTCCCATCTCAAATCTCCCCCTCATCGCCAAAATCTTGGAAAAGGTGGTGAACACCCAGCTTATGGACTATCTTGAAGACAACAACATTTTTCACCCTTCACAATTTGGCTTCCGTAAGAACCTGAGCACAGAAACCCTTCTACTATCCCTCACCGATGCCCTCCTCACTGGCCTTGACCACGGTCATAGCTTTCTCATTGCCTTCCTTGACATCTCTGCAGCCTTTGATACGATTAGCCACAACCTCCTCATTTCCCGCTTGGTTGACATCGGTATCTCTTGCATAGCCCTACTCTGGTTCAAATCCTACCTGGCTAACAGACATTTCTTGTTAAACTTGGCAACTCAGAATCCACACACTTCGCCCTCACCCAAGGAGTGCCCCAAGGCTCCTCCCTATCATCCACCCTTTTCAACATCTACCTCGTGCCCCTCTGCCATCATCTATCTGACCTTGGCCTCAATTTGTACATCTATGCAGATGATGTACAAATCATCATCCCTATCCATGAATCATTATCTACAACACTAGTTTTCTGGGAGACATGCCTTGTATCCATAAACTCACTACTCACCTCCCTACAACTTGCCCTCAATTCCTCAAAAACTGAGCTTCTCCTCATCCACAACCACCAAACCCTTAAGCTCTCTCTTCCCAACGACCCTACAGCCACCTCCCTCACTTCACAGCCTCCTGTACGAAACCTTGGCGTTCTAATTGATCCACATCTAAATCTAAAACACATTAACTCCGTCCTAAAAGAAGGCTTTTACAAACTCAGTGTTATAAAAAAGCTCAAGCCACTCCTCCACACACACGATCTCAGAACAGTCATCCAATCCACCCTTTCATCCAAGCTGGATTACTGCAATTCCTTGTACCTTGGCCTTCCCTACTCCACCATCAACCCCTCCAAATACTACAGAATGCCACTGCAAGGATAATCATGAACGCACGCAAATCAGACCACATAACCCCCATTCTTAAAGACCTCCACTGGCTCCCCATCCCATCACGTATCTTATTCAAAACTCTCACTATCATACACAAATCCATCCACATAAATAATTCCTCTTGGCTCAGCGAACCGCTCCGATCCACACAATCCACCCGCCCCACTAGAGCAAATCTCAAAGGCACCCTACAAGTCCCACCCCTCAAGAAGGCCCGACTCACAGCAACAAGGGACCGTGCTCTCTCAATTGCTTGCCCAACTCTCTGGAATGCCCTACCCACAAACCTCTGCCTGGAGCCCTGCCATACTAAATTCAAGAAAATGCTAAAGACTTGGCTCTTCCACCTGCTTCTCTGTTATCTTTGACTCGCTCCAAGTAATTTGCATCATGTAAATGTTACCTCTCGAGTTATTGTTACTTCTCTAGTTCAATTTTCAGTCCTGCCCTCAAGTTTCTACTGTTGTCCCTCTCCCACCCCTGTTCATTGGATTTTCCACCTACTGTTGAGATGTAAACCGATGTGATGTGCATTCTAATGTCGGTATAGAAAAGCTGTTAAACAAATAAGTTTGCTATGGAGGCAAAAACTCAAAATAAATTCTTTTTAAATATATCCGAAGCAAGACATCTGTGAGGGAGTTGTTTGGACTGTTAGATGATTGAGAGGTTAAAGGGGGTTTTTAGGGAAGATAAGGCCATTGTGGAAAGACTAAAGGAATTCTTTGCTTTTGTGTTTACTAATGAGGATGTTGGGTAGATAATGGTTCTAGAGATGGTTTTCAAGGGTGATGATTTGGTTGCATGGTGAACCTGGAACATATAGTAGGCCAGATTGACAAACTAGAGAGTAGCAAATCGCCTGGACTGGATGGTATGCACCCCCGGTTCTGAAGGAACTCAAAGATGAAATTTCAGCCCTATTACAAGTAATTTGAAACCTATCATTAAAAACGTCCTTTGTACCTGAAAGGTAGCCAATGTAACCCTGATATTTGAATAGGGCTCCAGAGGTGATCCGGAAAACAATAGACCGGTGAGTCTGAATTCAGTGCTGGATAAAACCATGAAAACTGTTACAAAGAATAGAACCACAGAACACATAGAAAGACATGATGTAATGGGACACAGCCAGCCTGCATTTATCTAAGGGAAGTCTTGCCTCAGAAATCTGCTACATTTTTTTGAAGGGTTTATAAACATTTGGATAAAGGTGAACTGGTAGATGTGGTGTATTTGGATTTTTAGAAGGCATTTGACAAGGTCCTTCATGAGAGGCTTCTAAGAAAACTAAAAAGTCATGGGATACGTGGTGATGTCCTTTCATGGATTGCAAACTGGTTAAAAGATAGGAAACAGAGTTAAATGGTCAGTTTTCTCAGTGGAAAAAGGTAAACAGTGGAGAGCCCCAGGAATCTGTACTTAGACCAGTGCTTTTCAATATTTTATAAATGATTTGGAAAGGGATACGATGAGTGATGTGATTAAATTTGCAGATGATACAAAATTATTCAGAATAGTTAAATCACAAGTGGATTGTGATAAATTGCAGGAGGAACTTGTGAGACTGGAAGACTGGAATCCAAACGGCAGAAAAAATTTAATGTGGACAAGTGCAAGGTGATGCATATAGGGAAAAATAACCCTTGCTGTGGTTACACAATGTTAGGTTCCATATTAGGAGTTACCACCCAGTGGATAATACATTGACATTGTTGGCTCAGTGTGCTGCGGCAATCAAAAAAGCAAACAAAAAGTTAGGAATTAATAGGAAGGCCATGGTGAATGAAACAGAGAATGTCATAATGCCTCTGTATCACTCCATGGTGAGACCACACCTTGAATACTGTGTACAATTCTGGTTGCTGCATCTAAAAAATTATATAGTTACACCGTAGAAATTAACAGGGAAGGGTGACCAAAATGATAAAGGTATTGGAATGGTTTCTCTATGAGGAAAGTCTAAAGTGATTAGGGCTTTTTAACTTGGAGAAGAGATGACTGAGGGGGGAATATGATAGAGGTCTATAAAATCATGAGAGGTCTAGAACAGGTAAATATGAATCGGTTATTTACTCTTTCAGATAATAGGACTAGGGGGCACTCCATGAAGCTAGCAAGTAGCACATTTAAAACAAATTGGAGAAAATTATTTTCCACTCAACGCACAATTAAGCTCTGGAATTTGTTGCCAGACAATGTGGTTAGTGCAGTTAGTGTAGCTGGGTTTAAAAAAGGTTTGTATAAGTTCTTGGAGGAGAAGTCCATTAACTGCTATTAATCAAGTTGACTTAAGGAATAGCCACTGCAATTACTGGCATTAGTAACTTGGGATGTATTTAATGTTTGGGTACTTGCCAGGTACTTGTGACTTGGATTGGCCACTGTTGGAAACAGGATGCCGGGGCTTGATTGACCCTCGATCTGACCCAGTATGGCAACTTCTTATGTTCTTATGGTTTCCGCTCTGTTTCCGCAGGACTGCAGCTGAGCAGCCAGATCCGGGGATGCCTCGTTACCTGCTCTGCAGATAAATATGTGAAGGTCTGGGACATTTTGGGAGACAGGCCAAGTCTGATCCATTCTCGCAATATGAAAATGGTAAAGTGACACTGTAGCAGAGCTCTGTGATCTCATATAGAGCACATCTTTCTCCGCATATGATGCTAACACACTTTGTATGCTGCAGCATCTGTGATACCACAGGGATACACTATGAGAACAAGACTGCATCTTCCTGCAATACCATATGGGGCACCAAGGGGAGTGGCACAGTTCCTCCCTGGACACAGCGCCTCCCATGTGAATGTAGTGGCACATTTATATATAATATATACCCTGTGATCAGCTGTAGCACATTTATATATAATATATACCTTGTGATCAGCTGTAGCTGCATTACAGCATCTCTATGCAGAGTCCATGATTTCTTGTGTCTGTCTTAATTCTGCAGTTCCCGTTCTCTATACTTTTATACCCTTTAGTCCAATACTGAATTTGTATTTTCCGCAGGTAAGCAGGGCTGGATTAGCCATGTACTCTGGGGATCGTCCTCCGGGCCTCTAGGTGGCAGAGCTCCTCAAAGCACACAGACAGCTGAGCTCTGTGTGCCTGGCTGTGTATATAACCATGCAGTCTCCCAGTCTGCTCCAGTCTTTGGTTTCTCCGCGCTGCATGGTGTGCACGGAATCTCCTCTTTACTACTTTTCTTTCTCTCTTTTCCTGCAGGATTGGTGAGAGCCTCTCCACCCTGCATTCGGCAGGGGGTAGAATCACAGCCACTCTGGGCCTGAAGTCCCCGGAGTCCGAGGCTTACCGTCTCCTCTGAGCCCTGCACCAGGGGCAGCATTCAAGTCCCCCTGCCATTCGTTAGGGAGCAGCATTGGGGGAAGCGATGCAGCGGTGGCCTCGGGCTGGCTCTGGATTCCCTCCGGGGGCCTATATGCAGGACCCGGGGGGGAGGAGCAGTTGCAAGAGCCGGCTCAGTGGAGCCAGAATCAGGCAAGACCCCTGTCGCCTAACCCGCTGCAGGTCTCGATGGAAGGGAAGCAGGGGAATGACCGCTGGACAGACAGCCCTCTTCCCAGCCCCTAATTCGGCGGGGAGCCCTTCCCGAGGGAGCTCCCCAGGCGACATGGAATGCCTTCGCCCGAGTGGCCGGTGTGTCATGTATCAACGTGGGCGCCATGGGGAATATTGGGCTGGCGCACTAGAACCCGACAGGTCAGCTCATGGAGCACAGAGTCAAGAGATCAGGAGCGCTGAGGCCGGCACATTGAAGCACGCATCGAGCCCCCAGCAAGGTGGAACTACCAATAGGGCTGGTGTGGGCGGCTGACTGTAGTGCTGTCCGCTTGAGGGGAATGGCATAGACACGAGGATCTGTCAAGGGGCCAGGAAGATTCAGCGCAATGATGACAGTGACGAAAGCTGCCTTGCGCAAGTCCTGGTATCCTGCAGGGAGTTATATTCCGTGATGGCATGGGTGAATGACTTGAATGGTACCGACATGTTGAGAAGGCGTAATGCTTCCCGCCAGCGCCGATGCTCGTGGCCAACGTCGGGGGCGCCGAGCCACCCTAAAGATGCTGATTCATCAGGCACCTCCAGGTAAACAAAGGCAGACTGCTGTCAGCCCCTAGAGGGGGTTGCATGAGGAGGTAGTGACCAGGACGCAGCGCCAGCTCAGGGCCAGGAGCCCTGGAGCAACATGGCACAAGGGGGCACCCAATATAGAGATAATCTAGTGGGAGCTACCTCCCAGTGATTCCAGACATTTCTCTTGTTCAGGCAGCCAGGGACTATCCGGCTGCTGCAGGAGAAGGCAGTCGCTCCTGGGTGTCTCTACTTCGGGCGCATGCCTTTAGAGCTGCTTAGCAACTCTTCTGTCGTCATCAAGCACAGCAGGCTCTACACGGCGTATACTCCAGGCGGGAATGCTGGACTATGCAGTGCTGGTGTGAGGTCCTCTAGCCCTCAAAGCTGGACCATTACAGCTGCCGGATAGCAACCCTCCCCAAAGTAACAACATGCTAGGTTGGGGGGGGGGGGGGGGGGGGGGAGTCTGCTGTGTCAGGGGACACAGGGCGTCACCCAGAATCTATGAGTATTATGGCCAGATTGGTGGTATGGGCCCAGATCAAAGTTCGTGGGATAAATTTGGAATAAAACTCCAGACGACGGCAGCGCAGGGCCGCGGCCAATAGTGCATTGTATGGGCCAGCACACGTGGACAATGCTAGCAGTAGTCTCGGCCTTAAGGCCTCTAGATACCCTTAACAAGGTTGCAGCTGCAGATTTCCCATTTTCCTACGGGGCGGAGGGCCCTGTGCCCGCACTTCCTCATTCCCGAGAGATCAGAGGGTCGTCGGCTCTAAAGAGATCCATCATTAGCAGGAAGCGGGATAACTTCCTGCCAGCCCACTCTGACTGTTACTAACTGAGGAAGAGGAGTAGGAGCTATCCTCGGGGGGTCCATATTCCCGCAGTTGCCTGCTTCTGTACTTGATAGCAGATTTATGACAACTGCGTGAAGCTGCTGTCTTAACCTCTCTCAAGACCCAGCAAGAATGCTAGGAGTATCCTCAACTATCACCATGGTTAACGGGATGAGGGGATGACCTGCAAGAATTCACGAGGACTAGGCTCTGCTCAAACCTTGAGGTGTTAATGGGAGTTCAGTGACTCCCCCTAATACATCACCTCATTGCAGCCCTACGTCTGGTGGGACCAGTGGCTAGGTCTTATGCGCTTAAATTCAACCACCGCATCCGCTTACAGGACTTCATGGTGGGCCGAGTGAACTGCATCCAGTCCATGGTGCCTTCTCGGGCTCCAAGGATCCGGAGTGCCCTTATCAGAGTTACTCAAGGTCTGTGACCTGTGTCAAGAAGCATGAAATACTGGAAACCCTCCTCTGCTACAAAAAGAGGTGGGTCCTGCAGAGTCCATTCTTCGACAGCACAGCCTTCGAGCTACTTCTGGTGATGAATTCAACATTGCGTAATAGGCACACAGTGGCAAATACGGTGTTGGCAAAGAGGCTTGAATATGTGGGCTCCTGCCACAGGAAACAGCGCCACCAGGAACATGGAGGAGGGGTCACAGTGAAGGTGCATCCCCAGATGTCAGCAGGGATGCCTCTCAGCAGTCAATCCAGGGGGGACAGCTCGGAGATGGATCCCTGAGTGAGCCAGAAGCAGTCAGAGATAGATATTCTTCACAAGCGAAGGAAGAGAGTCTGGCCCAGATGAGCTGTCAGAAGTGGTGTACATCAGGAGATACACAAAGGGGAGAGACTACCGTATACAACAGGCTCACCCCCCCTTCATAAGAAACGCAAGACTAGGTAGTACCAGTCTCATGGTCAGGAAGGTAGGGTGGTCTCGGCAACAGAAATATACCCATCTTACCCACCTGCCAACCCAAACCTGACTGCAGCGGGACGAGTTCCTTCTTAATCTCTTGTACCTGCTTCCCTGCCACACAGGGTGGGATTTGAAAGGACAGCATGAACAACCCAGGGCTTACCAAGATCAATCCTGGATGGCCTGGTACCCTCCAGGAAAATCTCCGACATGAAGTATTATCGAGCAAGGGGACCATGTATCCAGGGTGGCATGGAGAATGCGAAGTTGATCCTTCTCCTTCCCAGGAATGTCTATTGCAACATCGCCTCTTGTTGGATTGGGCAAATCTAGCAAACAGCATCCGTAGAGTACATGTCAGCAATATTCTGCTACTACTCTCCTTGAGGGCTTCTTGGTGTCATGCCAACCATGGGTCCCCAGAGTTGTCCAGCATCTTTTAAATACGCCCACCGGCTCAAAGACCGAGGGATCTCAACCCCCGGAGCAGCTGATGTTACCGCCCTTGAACTCATGATCGGTAGCCAGATGAGGTATCCCCTCGGGAAGAAAGTGCTTATTGGTTGCCTGGAACATCAACAGGGAATCAGTGACCTACAAGTGCTATTGTGGTAGGTACCACCGAAAGCATGCCCTTACTCCTTTTCCCGTGGGGTATCAGTGTTACCCCCTAACTAGATAGGTAACCCTTCCGGAGCTGCATATATCAGAGATGAAAAGACTGCTGCACACAGCGGGCTGCAGGAGTGCCTCAGCTCGCTATGAAGAACGTGCACACTCAGAGTCCAGAGTTTCTGAACTTTCAGGTCCTTTAACCCAGAAGCTCTGGACTATCAGGATCCAGGAGAGACATATTGTCAACGATTTCTCGGCATATCTTGTTCTAATATAAGGCAACAGACACTATACCTACATCAGTGAAGGTTTGCTAAATCAGAACGATGGTAGTATCCATCGTCTACTCAGCAAAGTACCTATTCAGGACATACATAGAGTCGCCACGTGGTCATCATTGCATACCTTTTACTTCTCAAGACTGCCTTACCAGCAGACTGTCCGCAGTGAGGTGACAGGTTGAGCGCACCCCCAATAAGACCGGAACAGATCACCATCACTTCCAGAGACTAGGGGGTATCTAACCTGCTAGCTGGGGACTCCCCAGAGTACATGGCTAATCCAACCTTGCTTATCTGCGGGGAAAAAAGCAAGTATGCTTACCGTAACCGGTGTTTTCCGTGGACAGCAGGGTGAATTAGCCATGCTGACCTGCCCACCTCAGCTCAGCTATGTGTGCTTTGAGGAGCTCTGCCACCTAGAGGACCGGAGGACGATCCCCAGAGTACATGGCTAATCCAACCCTGCTGTCCACGGAAAACACCGTTTATGGTAAGCAAACTTGCTTTTCTAAAAGTTTTAAAATTCTTTTTACCCCTTAATTACCTTAATTTAGTCCGGAAAATAAATTTGATGAAAACGTGCAATGAGAACTGGAATCTGATTGGGTGTACAGAATCTGCCTTCTGGCTGATCATTTTGTTCTCTACATTGTGTGTGTTTCTTATTTATTTTGCAGAGTATTCTCTTCTGTAGTGCCTGCTGCCCAGATTTACCATTTGTGTATGCTTTCGGAGGTCAGAAAGAAGGACTCAGGGTCTGGGATATAAGCCGTGTTGGTGCAGGTAAGGTCCATCGCTCACAGCCACAGAGCATGCTCTGTAGAAACATAGAACATGGCCCATCCACGTCTCATACCCAGCTTTATAGTGTCTTCCTCTCCCTCAGAGATCCCCTGTGCTTGTCTCATGCTCTCTTCATCTCCACTATCTCCAGAAGGAAGCTCTCTTCAGCTTTATAGTGTCTTCCTCTCCCTCAGAGATCCCCCTGTGCTTGTCTCATGCTCTCTTCATCTCCACTATCTCCAGAAGGAAGCTCTCTTCAGCTTTATAGTGTCTTCCTCTCCCTCAGAGATCCCCTGTGCTTGTCTCATGCTCTCTTCATCTCCACTATCTCCAGAAGGAAGCTCTCTTCAGCTTTATAGTGTCTTCCTCTCCCTCAGAGATCCCCTGTGCTTGTCTCATGCTCTCTTCATCTCCACTATCTCCAGAAGGAAGCTCTCTTCAGCTTTATAGTGTCTTCCTCTCCCTCAGAGATCCCCCTGTGCTTGTCTCATGCTCTCTTCATCTCCACTATCTCCAGAAGGAAGCTCTCTTCAGCTTTATAGTGTCTTCCTCTCCCTCAGAGATCCTCCTGTGCTTGTCTCATGCTCTCTTCATCTCCACTATCTCCAGAAGGAAGCTCTCTTCAGCTTTATAGTGTCTTCCTCTCCCTCAGAGATCCCCTGTGCTTATCTCATGGCTCTCTTCATCTCCACTATCTCCAGAAGGAAGCTATTCCATGTGTCTGCTATCCTTTCTGTGATGAAATACTTCCATATCTACCCCCTTTTACCCTTTTTCAAGTTTTCTTTCTATTGCTAGACACTCACCTCCTGTACATTTATTCTTTGGAGGTATTTAAGTATCTCTATCTTATATCCCTTTCCCAACCTCTCCTCCAAGGTATACATGTTTAGATTTTAAGTCTATAAAGATCACTGACCAGCTGTCTGTTTGGTGTGAATCCTTCTTTGTGTATGGTTTCCAGAATGGTACACAATTGTATCATTAATAGCCTAGTCCCCCAACAGCCGCATATGCTGTACTCGCACACTCACACTCACACTCGCACACTCCTAACGCTATCGTTCAGTCCCAGGTTCTTCCCTTGATTTTCTGTTGCAGTGAAAGAAATATTTGGAAACCGTGAGAGACTAATGTTCAGCAGTGGTTCTTCAGGTCCTGTGGCCAGTACTTCCTGCAGCCGGGACACAGCCATGGAGAGATAGAGAAGATGTGCTAATCAGTTTCAGCATCGTTTTATGTGTCTCTTCCTGTACTTTAAAAGTGCATTGTACTATGGTAGTAAGGCTTACAGACCCTGTTAATAAAAATGTGATCTTTTTCAGGTGAAAAATTAAATATTTTTTGTTTAGGAAGTGGTGAAAAGATTATAGTGACATTTGGCAGCACAGATATTGAATGGTGCTGCTAAGTCACTGCTTTATGACTTATAGTTCCACTCTGCAATGATCTGCTGTTTACACGGGTCTTTTACAGGCCCTTTCTCTAGAAGAGAAGTAGTAGTTCCCCATGGAATTAATGGAGCCTGCTTCTGGGATATACAAACACATATTTATTTATTTAAACACTTTTATATACCGAAGTTCGTATGGACATCACATCGGTTTACATAAAACGAAAGGGAGGAAGAGAAATCGGAAGAAAAAAGTTACATTATAACAAATAACTGATTATTTATTTAGAAGTTTTTATATACCGATGAACGTTGGGAACATCTCATCGGTTCACATTAAACGAAAATCAGCAACAAGCGCTTTACAGTGAAACAATGAACATGTGAATATACAGATAGGATAAAATTGAACGATTTACAAATTATAAGGCATAAACTATGAAGCTTAAAAATCACTATTTACAAGAATGTCGTGATGGACAGGGGGGGGAATAGACGTCATGGGAGGGAGGTGTGCTGGTCAGAGTATGCTTGTTTGAAAAGGTAGGTTTTCAGGTTCTGTTTGAATTTTTTGGGGCATGATTCTTGACGTAGGGAGGGGGGGAGATTGTTCCAAAGGGTGGGTGCAGCTAATGACAGTGCCTGAGCTTTAGTGGAGCTGAGCTTAGAGTCTTTGGGAGAAGGGATATGCAGTGTTGCGCGGTGTTGCTGTCTTGTTGGTCTGTCTGTGTTGTGAAAAGTAAGGTGTTCTTCTAGCCAGTGCATATTTTGGTTGTGGAGGGCTTTGTGGACTAGGGTGAGAGATTTGTATGTTATTCTTGCAGTGACTGGAAGCCAATGTAGGTGTTGCAGTACAGGAGTGATGTGGTCGCTTTTGTGGGTGTTAGGATCTGGGCAGCAGCATTTTGGAGCAATTGAAGTGGTTGCAGGTGCTTTTGGGTAGTCCTAGGAGCAAGGCGTTACAGTAGTCAGTTTTGGATAGGATGAAGGCCTGTAGAATGGTGTGGAAGTCATTGAGGTGTAGAAGGGATTTCGGTTTCTTGAGTAAGTGAAGTTTGAAGTAACAGGCTTTGATTGTATTATTGATGAATTTTTTGAAGGTGAAGTGGTTATCGATAGTGATGCTGAGGCTGCGCACATGTTGGATGGAGGCAGTAGCGGAGGAGGGGGTGTTTGACTGGAGGGGTGGGGAAATGCTTTGTGGTGCAATGTAGAGAAGCTCTGTTTTGGCAGTGTTGAGTGCAAGGAAGTTGCTTGTCAGGAGAGTGTTAATGATCGATAGGGTGAAGTTCCCATGACGTCTATTTCCCCCCCCCTGTCCTGGCTTTGTGAAGTGTGTCATGTACCGGTATGAGGATTTGCACATCGTCAGCATAGATGAAGTGCGGGAGGCCTAGCTTGGATAGGAGGTTACAGAGGGGGAGGAGATAAATGTTGAATAAAGTGGAGGAAAGGGAAGAGCCTTGTGGAACACCTTGTGGAAGGGGGATTGGTTTGGACGTACAATTGTCTATTTGGACGCTGTATTGCCTGTCCTGTAAGTAGGATTGAAACCATTGGAGGGCTGAGCCTGTGATGCCAGTGTCAGTGAGGCGTTCTGTTAATATTTTGTGGTTGACCGTGTCAAAGGCAGAAGAAATGTCAAGGAGGATCAGGATATGTGAGAGACCTTTGTCGAGGCTTTTGAGGATGTAATCAGACAGAGAGACGAGTAAGGTCTCAGTGCTGTGATGTCGACGGAAGCCGTATTGTGACTGCGAGAGAATATTGTTTTCGTCAAGGTATTCGGTTAATTGTCGATTGACTGACTTTTCTAGGATTTTGGCTATTAGGGGCAGGTTCGAGATGGGGCGATTAAATAAGAGGCTAAGAGAAGAGAAAAGGATAGAGAAGAGTGGATAGGTAAAGGGGGAGTTGTTAGAGGAACAGGTAACTGGTTTAAGAAAACAGAGCATTAACTCAAAAGGGGGAATATATACAGTGGAGGGGTAGGAGGTTCATTCCCCTCCTTCAAACACACACTCCTCTGCAGTGTCCTGAAGACTTGATATGATTAAGATATCAAACACAAAGGTTAGTAGGGGAGGACCCACAGACACAGGCATGCTGATGTCATAAACCTACTTTTCCTTCTTCCAGAAAGCAGGATAATATCTTCTTCATGGAGCAGCTGATCCAGGAACCAACAAGAGGGGATGCTGTTTTAGACCTAATTCTTAGTGGACTGCAGGATTTGGTGTGAGAGCTAATGGTGGTAGAGCCACTCGGCAGCAGTGATCATAACATGATTAAATTTGACTTAACAAGTGGAGGAAAGACATTAAGGCAAACTACTGCGCTAGCATTTAACTTTCAAAAGGGAGATAAAATGAGGAAAACAGAAAAAAACCTAAAAGTTGCAGCTGCAAAGTTTAAGAATTTACATCAGGCGTGGACATTAAAAATCCCATCTTGGAAGCCCAGATCAGATGTATTCCATGTATTAAAAAAGGTGAAAGGAAGGCAAATGACTGCCAGCATGATTAAAAGATGAGGTAAAAGAGGTTGTTATACCCAAAAGACCTTCTTTCAAAAAATGGAAAAAGGATCCAAATGAAATAAATATGCAAAAGCATAAGCACAGGCAAGTTAGTTGCAAAACATTGATTAAGGCAGGCAAAAAGAGAATTTGTAATGAAGCTTTCTGTAAAGAAAAAAAACTTCTATGTATTTATTTTAAAATATTTGTTGCCCGCACTTTCCAGGGTTCCAAGCGGGGTATAATATAGCATACACAAATGCATGTGAAGCAGGAAGCTTGTGAGGGAGTCAATTGGACCATT
Source organism: Rhinatrema bivittatum (assembly GCF_901001135.1). Classification (NCBI taxonomy): domain Eukaryota; kingdom Metazoa; phylum Chordata; class Amphibia; order Gymnophiona; family Rhinatrematidae; genus Rhinatrema; species Rhinatrema bivittatum. The sequence goes on along the minus strand of NC_042618.1, from coordinate 484,421,508 downwards.
AGGTGATTGAGGGGTAAAAGAGGCACTTAGAGAAGATGAGCCTATATTTGGAAAGGCTAAATTAATTCTTTCCCTCAGCGTTCATGGAGGAGGATTTTGGGGAGATGCCAGTGATGATTCAGAGGAACTGAAACAAATCAAAGTGAACTGAGAAGATGTAATAGAGTAAATTGTCAAACTACAGCATAGCAAATCACCTGGATCAGAAGGTATACACCCCTATAGTTCTGAAAGAACTAAAAAATGAAATTGTAGACCTATTTATTTTATTTATTTACACCTTGTTTATATTCCACACATTTGCACATTGTGGTTCAAAGCAGATTTTAAGCATGCATTCATAAAAGTAATGACACAAAATTTCAAAGTGAGATTCTACACCAAGTGCAACTATAATCCTATCACAAAATACTCGGTGTTATGTATTTCAATCAGATATTCACTGATAATCAATCAAAATGTTAAATCCAAAAGGATCTTTTTATTTTTTGTTCTTTAGAAAAATTTTTGTGGAAGATGGGAATGGTTTCATACGTTATATTCGGCAAACCCCTTTGGTGCCTTTATCTCTTTAATCATAAACGCATCCGCCAACCTCCATATTTTTTATTTTAATTTAAACCAACTTTTTAAAACCAATTTTTGATTTGAATTTCAGTGAAAATCGCTTTTCTTATATGTGTTCGTGGTCTATTTCATTTCGTTTCTCATTAACTTGTCTCTGTACAACGTACTACTAAATATTTATTGTAAGCCGTCAGCAATAACTGGTTTGTACTTAGCTTTAGTAAGATCTCTGAATTAATCCCGACTTGCGCAAGTTTCGACATACAAATGTCTTCATCAGGGTTCATTCATGTCCTTTATTTTTTCTTCAAAAGCTATCCATTCATTCTGTTCTTCGGTGCTCTGAACAAGCCTCCATTCAACGCTCTTCCTGACGGCGTTCAACGTTATCCTACTTCCGGTCTCAATTTAAATACCCTTCCTGGATACCAATTAGTTTTAAATCTTAGATTAACGAGAACCAATCTAGCTGATCATTTAAACCCGCAGGCTGTTCCGATTTCAATCTAAAGATCCATGACTGTTCGCGATAGTTCAACAGAGTATGGTTATATTGCTTGTCCTCCAAACTATCAATCACTGTCCATTGCAATTGGGCGAACGTGTGGTTTCGCTCCATACAATGTTGTACAATTGGCGCCGTTAACGTAGCATTATTAATGTGTGATCTATGTTCCGCTAAGCGTATTTTGATGGCTCTCTTTGTGCGGCCGATGTATACCTTTTGAAGAAAAAATAAAGGACATGAATGAACCCTGATGAAGACATTTGTATGTCGAAACTTGCGCAAGTCGGGATTAATTCAGAGATCTTACTAAAGCTAAGTACAAACCAGTTATTGCTGATGGCTTACAATAAATATTTAGTAGTACGTTGTACAGAGACAAGTTAATGAGAAATGAAATGAAATAGACCACGAACACATATAAGAAAAGCGATTTTCACTGAAATTCAAATCAAAAATTGGTTTTAAAAAGTTGGTTTAAATTAAAATAAAAAATATGGAGGTTGGCAGATGCGTTTATGATTAAAGAGATAAAGGCACCAAAGGGCTTTGCCGAATATAACGTATGAAACCATTCCCATCTTCCACAAAAATTTTTCTAAAGAACAAAAAATAAAAAGATCCTTTTGGATTTAACATTTTGATTGATTATCAGTGAATATCTGATTGAAATACATAACACCGAGTATTTTGTGATAGGTTCATAAAAGTAATGACAAGATATAGAACAGTAAAATAATAAAAGCAAATACATAGTAAAAATTAACCTAAATGTTTAAATGCTTCTTTAAAATTCAGTGCTTTCACCTTATTTCTGAACTCCTTAATATCTGCTTCTCTGCATCAATCCTGGTGCAAGGCATTCCAGAGTACTCGTCTACAATAGGTAAAGCTCTAATGCATGTAGATTGTAACTTGTATTTATGTAGGGATGGGACAGCTCGCAATTGGGAATCTGCAGAACACAAATTTTTAGCAGGGCAGGTAAACCATCAATGTATTTTGTAAAATGCAACAACACTCCCCAAAAAGTAATTTGTGGATAATAATTAACAATTTAAATTGTGTGCACTGTTGCACAGGCAACCAATGCAGCTTCTGCAGTGTTGATGAAATATGTTCAAAACGTCCTATCCCATCAATAAGCCTGGCTGCAGTGTTTTGGATTAATTGCAATACTCTTAGGTGGGATTTAGGAAGCCAATCACTATGGCAATACAATAATCAAGCTGGCCAAATAGTATTGATGGGAGAACAGCTCTAAACATCTCCAGAGCTAACAGAAACTTTTTTTGTGTAATATATTTTATTGAGATTCAATAAACCAAATACATGACAATGGAATAATAGTACATATCGCAGTTCTTGAATCCCTTCCAATATTCCCCTCTCCCATTCCTGTTCATTCCTCTATGGTTTCCATTAAGGTATTTTACTTTTACCTATCTGTGATGTAAAACCTTATCAGGATTATGTTCAAATTCTGTGTTCCAGATCTTAAACTTGATCCTTTGCATCAGGTGTCTATAACCATCGGACTGAACATAGTATTATATATATTCTTTCAGATTCATGCAAATTATGCAAATTTCGAGCTCATTTTGTCTAGATTCCCATAAAGCCGTAAGTGACATTGCACAGAGATACAATTGTAGTAATAAAGAATACACAAAAATAAGATTAAAATAGGACCTTAAAAAATGATAATATAATTAGAATGATAATAATAATACCCTAGAACATCAATGATTATACATTTAAGCCTATTTCCACAAGAGCTACTTGGGGTAACTTGAACCTGCGGTTTCTAGTAATTAGGCGTAGCTAATAAGCCAATCTGGCAAGCCTTGTCAAACGCGTCTTAGTCACCATATAGTTATCCACCCGATAAACGCATAACTTGATAACCAAGTTAATAATTGGGTTCAGCTTGTAGTTGTATCGTAGGAGATATTTAAGTAGTGGTCTCCAAAGTTGACAGAATCGTGTTTCTTGGGGGTCATATTCCGGGTAATAGCATATTCCATAGAGCAAAGGTGTAACATTTTCCTGAACCAATGTTCATGGCTTGGGCATCTAACCACTTCGTTAGAATAACTTTCTTATCAGTAAGGCTAGCTTTCCGTAGAAAAAGTGTGGTCAAAGAATCCTGGGGGAACTGCCTCAACTGACTAGAATTGAAAAGCCACAAATCAGATGTAAGTGGTAGTTATGATCTTTACCAAGGAAGCACAAGTGTCTCGTATCTGACCCCAAAAGTGTAGAACTCTAAGGGACACTCCCAGAAGCAATGAACATAAGTACCTATACTCTGTTGGCACTTAAGACATGTGTTGGAGGTGGTAAGGTTATAACGGTATGCTCGTTCGGGAGGTATGTATCATTGCCAAAGAAATGTATATTCTGTTTCTTGTAGTAAAATATTTTCGGAGATGTCCGGAAGTGTTTGAAATACCATTTTAAAGGCATCGAAGGGGACTGAGAACTGATGCCACTGCTTGCACCGGGCAAGTAGAGCTTCCAACCGATGAGAACTTCCATCAGTACTCAGTGTCTTTTATAAAAGTAAGATATGTTAGGGATTTGTGTCTTTCCAGTGGACATGACCATGTGTATTTTCTGGTTGGCCCCTAGTTCCATATAGTAGAGAAGGTTTCGGTCTATAAGATGATGGATTTGTAAAAATGGGTAAAAGTCAATTTGACCTAGTCTATATTGTTGTAGCGATGAAAAGTCTAACCGTTCCCCCGTAGTTGCATTAAACAGTTGATATATATATGTTAGGCCTTGTTTATGCCATCAGAAAAAGGCTGCTTCTCCCTGACTTGGGAGAAATGTGGGGCTATGGGCAATAATGATTAGTGAAATCAAGCGATAGGCGTGGCCAAAGTGTTTACAAAGGTGAAGCCAAGGTTTCCTACAAGTTCTGAATTGTTCATGAGGTTTCACTTGAGATGGAACATCCTGACTGTCTATTTGTGGAAGATGATTAAGCAAAGGTACCCAGTACCGAGCCATCAAATATTGACACGGGGTGTATATGGAGGAGTGGAATATCCAATCTTTAATGTACCTCAAACTACAAGCCTGTGTGTATCGCAATAAGTCGGGACATCTCAATCCTCCAAATTTCAGTGGTGCACAAAGTACATCCATGAGCAGCCTTGCTTTCTTCCCCCTCCATAGGAAAGCCTGCAGGGCGCTGTAGAAGCGTGCTAACAGAAACGTTAATGGATAAAGTGTTTTTAACTTATAAAAAGAGGATCATATTTTTGTCTTATATGAGGTTTAAAAGTTAACTGTGAATCCAAGGTGATCCCTAGATTCTTTGCTTCAATCAAGACAGGTAAATTATTACCATTATACGACATGCTCAGTGATGTGCTTGAGTGCAATGGTTTACTGACCCTTAAAATGGATGTTTAATATTAGGGGCTAAACAATTGTCTTTTAACCAGATACTAATGGCATCCATATACTTGTGAAACAGTAGTACAAGAAAAGTCAAATCTGCACTAGGTATAAAAAACTGAATGTCAGCATATATCAAATACAGATATTCCATTTTTGGAAAATTTTACTAGTAATTTGAAATTTATCCTTAAAATTGTCTATTGTATCTGAAGATTGGCGGTGGCCAATGCAATGCCAATTTTTAAAAAGGATTCCAGTGGTGATCTTGGAAATTATAGACCAGTGACTCTGACATCAATGCTGGGAAAAATCGTAGGAGGAGTATAGAGAATGGAAGAAGATGACTGGTGAGTAATGCATTGCTGGGTAATTTTAAGACTTAAAGTTTGGGGGAGAGGTGAAATTGCGAGATAAATTAACCTTTAGTTTGCTTAATTAAAAAGGAAAGGTAGGTAATATTTTGTGGGTGCCTGATTATAAGAAAGGAAAAGTAGGTAATTTTTAGTGTGTGTGAGTGATTACAAGAAAGAAAAGGTGGTAAATTTTAGCGTGTGCCTGATTACAAAAAAGGAAAGGTAGGTAATTTTTAGTGTCTCTTTTTCCCATCCCATAAACCCTTAAGCACATTCTTATCCTATTTAAGTGGAGCAAGAGAAATTTTCACAACACAAATCAATCAGGGATTTATCTAAAACAATGGAGTAACCTAGCCCTATCAATAGATTCATTATTGTTCTCTTGCAAGTCATTGCCAAATTAGCATGAAATAATTACACAAATTTAAAGGACTTTAACATATGCACCCTTTCTCCCTTAGTAACCTAAATTAACTAAGAACACAACAATATTAAGATGTAGCTAGCAGTCCAGCAGCAAGATGGGAGCCTTCTACTCTTTGCGCAGAGTGCTACATGTATGATTATCTACCAGTTGGTGAGAGTTTGTATGTGTGAGCCTGGTGCAACGATCTCCTGGCTTTCAGAGAATGAGTCCAATCTCGGTGTCACAGAGTTGGGGAACCAGCTGGATGGGGATCCCCTGGAGGAGCAGGGCCAGTCTCTAGGGAAAGGTTGGGCAGGATCCTTCAGCCTGGACCAGCCATCTTCCCCACAGGTTGAGCCCTTGGGATCTGGTGGCTAGCAGGACTTGGTCTGTATTGGAGATAAGCTGTGGCTAGAACCAAAACAAGGGCAAGGCCTGGGACCAGAGACAAGGGCACAGGGCCAGGGGCTGGAGACACAGAAGGCCCACTGGAGACTGGGACCAGGGAGGATTAGATAAGATAAGAAAAACAGAGTACCAAGGCACAGGGAGGCAGTACAAGAGGCCCGAAGGTCACAGGGCAAGGCATGGGAATAGCAAGAAGGCCTGAGAGCAGGATAAGGTAAGAATTAGACTGAGGACCACAGAGCAAAGCAAGTCATCTTAAAGGCTGCAAGGTAGAACAGAGCAAGGCTAGGCCAGGAGACAAGGACAGAAGGCCAAGGAGGCCACAGGGCAAGGAAAACCACAAAGCAGGAGGCCCCAAGGGCTGCACAGGAGCCAACGACGAGGTACAGAGTTGTGAGTGAGGCAGGGCTGACCCTGCTGATTCATGGACCTATCAAGAAGATGTCTAGAGCGAAAACAAGGGTTTCTCGGTGAAGATCTCTGCTGGCAGGTGAGGTTGCATATAGGCAGAACCGTTACACTCTGGAAGCTTGAGTGGCAGACCTGTAGGAGCTGAGGCAGATAGATGAATATAGAGGAGACCTTCAGGCACATAGAACAGTCCCATCTCCAGTTGGCAGTCCCTGTGCTGCCTTGGAGGAGCAAGGCCACATGGTTGGAGAGAATCACCTTGGTGTAGCAGGAAGTGATCCTATAGCTAGAACCTGCTCCCTAGGTGATGTATTATCCTCTCGCACCAAGGGTGAAACTCCAAGGGATTGTGCCCAGGAGGAAAGAGTTAAGTCTGCCGTCATAATTGGTGCTTCGATTATTAGGAATATTGGTGGCTGGTGGACATGAGGATCACTTGGTAACTTTCCTGCCTGGTGCAAAGGTGGCGGACATCATGCATCACCTAGGTAGGATTTTAGAAAGAGCTGGGGAGGAGCTGGCTGTTGTGGAACATGTAGGCACCGATGGCATATGATGGTATGGAAGAGAGGTTCTGGAAGCCAAATTTAGGTGCCTACATAGAAAGTTGAAATCCAGAACTTTCAGGATGCCATTTTCTGAAATGCTGTCTTCCACATGCAGGATCCCAATTTGTGGATGAGAAGATGGTACAGGCAAGTTAAATGTAAGACATTGATAAGACAGGCTAAGAGAGAATTTGAAAAGAAGTCAGCCATACAGACTAAAACTAATAATTAAAACTTTTTAAAATATATCCTAAGTAGAAAACCTGTGAGGGAGTCAGTTGGACCGTTTAGATGATCGAGGGATTAAAGGGGCACTTAGGGAGGATAAGGCCCTCGCGGAAAGATTAAATAAATTCTTTGCTTCAGTGTTTACAGAAGAGGATGTTGGGGAGGTACCCGTAATGGAGAAGGTTTTCATGGGTAATGATTCAGATGGACTGAATCAAATCACGGTGAACCTAGAAGATGTGGTAGGCCTGATTGACAAACTGAAGAGTAGTAAATCACCCGGACCAGATGGTATACACCCCAGAGTACTGAAGGAACTAAACAATGAAATTTCAGACTTATTTCAATTAATTTGTAACCTATCATTAAAATCATCTATTGTACCTGAAGATTGGAAGATGGCCAATGTAACCTGGATATTTAAAAAGGGCTCCAGGGGCGATCCAGGAAACTACAGACCAGTGAGCCTGACTTCAGAGCTGGGAAAAATCATGGAAACTGTTATAAAGAATAAAATCATAAAACATTTAGATAGACTTAGTTTAACAGGACACAGCCAACATGGATTTACCAAAGGGAAGTCTTGCCTCACAAATCTGCTTCATTTTTTTGAAGGGGTAAATAAACGTGGATAAAGGTGAACCAGTAGATGCAGTGTATTTGGATTTTCAGAAGGCGTTTGACAAAGTTCCTCATGAGAGGCTTCTAAGAAAACTAAAAAGTCATGGGATAGGAGACGATGTCCTTTCGTGGATTACAAACTGGTTAAAAGACAGGAAACAGAGTAGGATTAAATGGACAATTTTCTCAGTGGAAAAAGGGTAAACAGTGGAGTGCCTCAGGGATCTGTACTTGGACCGGTGCTTTTTAATATATTTATAAATAATCTGGAAAGGAATACGATGACTGAGGGATTCAAATTTGTAGATGACACAAAATTATTCAGAGTAGTTAAATCACAAGCAGATTGTGATAAATTGCAGGAAGACCTTGTGAGACTGGAAAATTGGGCATCAAAATGGCAGATGAAATTTAATGTGGATAAGTGCAAGGTGATGCATATAGGGAAAAATAACCCATGCTATAGTTACACAATGTTAGGTTCCATATTAGGAGCTATCACCCAGGGAAAAGATCTAGGCGTCATAGTAGATATTGATAATACATAGAAATCATTGGCTCAGTGTGCTGCGGTAGTCAAAAAAGCAAACAATGTTAGGAATTATTAGGAAGGGAATGGCAATTGAAATGGAAAATGTCATAATGCCTCTGTATCGCTCCATGGTGAGACCGCACCTTGAATACTGTGTACAATTCTGGTCGCCGCATCTCAAAAAAGATATAGATGCACTGGAGAAGGTGGAGAGAAGGGCGAGCAAAATGATAAAAGGCATGGAACTGCTCTCCTATGAGCACAGGTTTAAGAGTTTAGGGCTGTTCAGCTTGGAGAAGAGATGGCTGAGGGGAGGATATGATAGAGGTCTAGAAATCATGGAATAACTTGAATAAGTAAATGTTAAATGGTTATTTGTTCTTTTGGATAATACAAGGACTAGGGGGCATTTCATGAAGTTAGCAAGAGGCACATTTAAAACAAATCAGAGAAAATTATTTTTCACTCAACTGCACAATTAAGCTCTGGAATTTATTGCCAGAGGATATGGTTAAGGCAGACAGTGTAGTTGGGTTTTAAAAAAATATTTGAATAAGTTCCTGGAGAAGTCTATAAGCTGTTATTAATCAATAGGGAATAGCCACTGCTTGTTGCCAGCATCAGTAGCATGGGATCTATTTAATATTTGGGTATTTGCCAGGTACTTGTGACTTGGATTGGCCACTGTTGGAAACAGGATGCTGGGCTTGATGGACCCTTGCTCTGACCCAGTATGGCAATTTCTTATGTTCTTATGTAACTTTTCTGACCAAACCAGAATGGATTGAAAGTGCACTATCCAGAGGGAAAACAGTCTTCAACCTTGTAAGTAAACTGAATACTGCCTAGATAGGCAGTCGAGTGTTATGTTGTTGATTATATGAATAAAAGTGAATATTGCATTAGAAAAAGCTGGCGTCAGCGTGATTTACTGCTTCAGCCCAGAAGCTTTTGCTCAGCCATCATTGATCATAAGATAGCGTTATTTGTAAATGATATGTTGTTATATGTTTGTGACCTACACTCTTCTGCTATGACCATGACTGAGAGTTTTGGAAAATTCTCAGATTACAAAAGTAATGTTTCCAAGACAGACATTTTGGAGATGAACATTAGTAAGGAGATTACCCTTTTAAATGATCATGTGGGGGAGATCACGTGACATCTTGAGCCGGTAGTATGTGATCTGCCTGGCTCTGATCTCCCACTCACAACATCCACTCCCATCATCTACAAATTGTTGATTTGGATCGCTGAACAACTCAACTCCTTAATGGGGGAAGCTACTGTCCCGATTTCAGGGCATGTAGACCCGTTTTAGCTGGAAAGAAAAGGATAAAAAGAAAGAGAAGTCCAAGGCCGCCACAAAATGGCTGAAGGTACACCAGCTAAGGAGCAGGCACTGAGACAGGACACTACTCTACAGGAACTTAAAACTGTTACACGTGCTGTCCGCGGCAGACCCGCACAGCCCTCTCACCTTTCCACAAGGACTTCAGCCTCTGGTTCCTCCTCGCTGGTGGCGGTGGACCGCCAGTTCCGTCCTCAGGCATCCTCTGGTGCCTCCAGCCTTGCCACAGTCCCTGGCGTTCCCAGTCCTGATGCCACTGCTCATCAGGCCTCTCCGTGTGGCCCGCGGAGAGACACCATCACTTGCACTGCGCCCATTTCTGATCCTTATGTAGGGACCGCGGCAGGAACCTAGCCGCGGCCCCGGATCATGACATCAAACTATTCACAGTATTTAAGCTCAGGCTCCGCTCCATAGCTTTGCTTTTGCAACAGGTCTCCTAGCTGGTCGAGTACTCGTTGCTATTAAGAGATTCGTCTCTTCCCTGCGTTTCTGTTTCTTGTTGTTCCTGGTTCCTGTTTCCTTGTTCCTGTCCTGTCTATGCTTTGGATTGACTACACGGACTGACTTTCCTTTGCCTGACCTCACTACAGCCTATCTCCAGTCCCAGACCTCTGCTTCGCCTGACCACGCTACAGCCTATCTCCAGACCCAGACCTCTGCTTCGCCTGATTACGCTACAGCCTATCTCCAGTCCCAGACCTCTGCTTCGCCTGACTATGCTACAGCCCATCTCCAGACCCAGACCTCTGCTTCACCTGACTATGCTACAGGCCATCTCCAGAACCAGACCTTTCCTTGTCCAACTACATATTGCTTATCTCCAGACCCTGACCTTTCCTTGTCCGAATACATATTGCTTATCTCCAGACCCTGACCTTTCCTTGTCTGACTACATATTGCTTATCTCCAGACCCTGACCTTTCCTTGTCCAACTACATATTGCTTATCTCCAGACCCTGACCTCTGCTTCGTCTGACTATGCTATTGACTATCTCCAGACCCAGACCTCTGCTTCGCCTGACTACGCTACAGCCCATCTTTAGACCCAGACCTTTGCTTGTCCGCCTACATATTGCTTATCTCTAGACCCTGACCTCTGCTTCGTCCAACTTCGCTATTGACTATCTGCGTGATCAGATCTTAGCCTTGCTTGCCATTGCCTCTGGTTTCCACCAGCCCTGACTCAAGCTTATCATTGGACGCCTCTTCTGTCTACTCCCTGGACGTGGATTCATCAGACTTTGACTTACCTTTGCTCAAGTGCCCTCTGTCTGCCTTTGTTCCATTGGCACCCGAGTTTCCAGGACATTACCCAGTCCAGAGTAGGACTGTACCATCTCTCACCTGCTGTCTCTGGGCTGAACCAACTTCTCCTGCAACTGTATACAGAGGCCCACCTAAGTCTTGCCAGCCCCGGCACCCAAAGGCTCAACCCATGGGGAACGAGGGCTGGGGACGGTGGGGACCCATAGGTCCTTACCTGTGGGTTGCGTCAATCCCACCTCGGCCCAAGGGTCCACCTCCGATGCAACAAAAATGGCAGTTGTCGAAGTGTTATCCCCTGAATTTCAGAAGATGATAGACAAATTTGAAGATTTCACCTCCCGCATGCAAATATGTGAGACTCGCTGTCAAGACTTAGAACAGCGGACCAGGACGCAATTATTCATGAAGGACAAACTGCAGGCCACAAAACAGCAAGTACAAAGACAGGAAGACCGGCTGGAGGAGCTGGAAAATCGCTCCAGGTGCAATAATCTATGCTTCATAGGGATATCTGAATTGGTGTCCCACAAAGAGCTGCTCCCATTCTTAGAGCAGTGGCTGGTAAGCAAGCTGGGACTTTCTGCCACACGAGGCCCATTAAGAAAAGAGAGGGTCCACCGGCTTGGCGCCAAACGCACCGATATGGGGAAACCCAGACTGATAGTGAAAATCTTGGATTTTGCTCATAGAACAGAAATCCTACAGAGCTTGCGAGCCGGTAAGACCCTGCACTATAACAACAAAATTTTGGTATTTCAAGATTATTTGCAAAAATTGCCTGTGCAACGAAAAGAATTTGGCCTGGTATGCAAAAGACTACACAGCTTGGGGCTGGGGTTTGCTCTCCTATACCCCGCAAAATTGCAAGTTGCATGTCCGGCTGGAATTAAGTGGTTTACTATGGCAGCCACAGCACAGCAATTAGTGAATATCATGGAATCCACCCGTGGCTCCGGAGGTGAGTGATTCCCACTTTGGAAAGGGACAAAATAACCATGGATAGCATTCTGCAAACATGAAGGGACTGTTTCTTATATAAGGCGCTTTGGATCGTGGGTGTGAAAGTTTAATTCTGACTCCGCTGCACGACTTTTCTATATTAACAGCTCAGTATATATGCCCATAAGACCATAGGAGAGGCTCTGCTTCTTGCTACAGTATGCTTTGCGCCGGGCTAGCTAGGACACTGTTCTTAACCAGGACACTCAGTAGTACTAATATTTTGGACCAGATCTGCTATGTTGACTCCGACATTTGTCCATGGACTGGAATGACGACGCAACCCGTGTTGTAGTACCATTTTATTTGGTGCTGTCGGGCGCATTACAAATTGATATCTTGGGTGATATGGCTCGGGGTGCCCTCATCAAGTGGATTCTCCTGTGATTCTTAGTACGGTACTCGTCTTCCACACACACTTCTGGTTCTTTAAAGATTCTCTATTCAACTACATCATGACAGGGCCGGTGATTGATACATCTTCTGTTGGATTTACTTTTTTTGAATCTAGCTCATCGAGGAAGTCGCGTCAGTATGGACCTCGAAAGAATTTGGACAGTGTGAATGCATATGTGGGGGGGGGGGGGGGGGGGGGAACTGAATGTCGAGCGTAATTTGTATGAAATATATGGTAGTGGGGACATGGGGGGAGGTAGGGCGGTTTCCTGGGAGATGCACCACCTAATTTCATTAATAACAGTTAATACGATGCCTCTGTTCTATGACCCAAGCGGGGACCTTAACTGGGAGGGTCCTTGCTTAATAATATATGACGGTGATATAAAGTTGGTATGATCCCTCTCCTGTTTATGCTATGGTTACTAATACAATGAAAACAGTTTCTTGGAATGTCGGCGGGATCAATACACCTGTGAAACATACCCAAATACTCACAGCTTTAAAACGTATGTTTGCCAATGTGATATTTTTACAGGAAATGCACTTGACAGACTGTGAACACCAGAAACTGCAGTGTTGGTGGGTTGGATATGTTAGCTATGCTTTGCCCTCCACCAAATCTGCGGGAGTGGCAAAACTAGTACACAAAAACTTCTCCTTAACAGTCAGGAACGAGATCAAAGACTTCAATAGTAGATATATTATTATTTATTTTATTTTATTTATTTATTTAAAATTTTTATATACCGGCATTCATGTTGCAAACACATCATGCCGGTTTACATATAACAGGGGTGTACAGTGAACAATTCAATAACCTATTTGTGTAGAAGGAAGCAGTTACAAATAACAAGGTAATAGAACTGGGAGGAGAGAAGAAAAGGGAGAGAATAACATTAGGTATAGGTATTTACATTATAGGAGAATTGAATAGGGATAAGGTTGTGCTATATAATGTACACTAATAGACTCCTCTGTTACACTGTAAACCAGTGTGATATGGCCGATGAACATCGGTATAGAAAAATAAACAAACAAATAAATAATGTATATAGGCCCAATACTTATGACCACCAGTACGTCTACGACCTCATCAAACATTTGTTACCTTATACAGATGAATTTATAGTTATGGGGGGATTTTAATCTAGTTGCGGATCCTTCTGTGGACAAATCACAAACATCAAGGGGTTCTTCCACAAGTGCTAATAAAGGGATCCTCTTGAGGTTGTTGGAATTGCACTTGATGGATGTATGGAGAATACTACATCCACTCGAGCAAGATTACACTCACTTATCCTGGGCACATGGTACTTTCTCCAGGATTGATTACCTTCTGACATCTTCTCATGGGTTTTCTAAGATTGAGGAGGCTGGTACAGGGACATAAAAATTTCAGCCCACGCTCCTATTTGGGTTGCCTTATGTAATGCTGATTTGAGTGCCCATACTATGCCTTAGAGATTCCCATATTACTTAATAGAGGATGCGTCCTTTCATGCTTACCTGTGCTCTAAATGGAAAGATTTCTTAATTAATATCACCCCCCAAAGAGAATCCAATCCAATCTTATTTTGGTATACAGCGAAAACATTAATTAGGGGTGATATTATAGCCTATCTATCACAGCGCCGTAAGGACATGAATAGACGCATTCTTACCCTAGAAACCAAGCTAAGGAAACTTAAGGTTTTACTACCAAATTGTAACACACCCATAAACAAAGAAGCGTATATGGCCACGCAACAGGCTTTGAATACGTTATTGTACCAGAGGGCGATGAAAAGCATTGTGTATTATAAATTTCAATTGTATAGTGATAAGGCCGGGAAACTTATGTCTTCTCTGATTAAAACATCTAGTGGGCCCAGTTTCATCTCCCATATTAAGAATTCAGTAGGGAAATTAATTACTGATAAGAAGGCTATTTTGGCAGAATTTGTTGTTATTATACTCCCTTATGGTTAATCTGTTTTTTATTTTGAATATGACATGATAAGCACTTACAAACATACCATCATGAGATGGGGAATGTGGGTCCCTGACTCTCCCTGAATCCACAGATCAACATACAGAACTGTCATTGTTAGAAACCTTTTCCAATCCCCCCCCCCCCCCATTCCCCTCCCAGATGCATAAGATTCATGTACCAAGTTTGGCATTACATGGAAAATGAAAGGGGAGCAGATTTTACACCTAGATTGACAGAAATTATAAGACATTGTTCAAGACTAAACTTCTGGCTCCGGGTGACCAGGAGCGTAGGTAACTGAGCCGAGCTGAGCCCACGGCCTACCTCTACCCGACCCGACCTTCACGCGACGAGCGGAATGCCCCCCCCCCTCCCGGCGCACATCACATCCGGTCCAGGAGGATCTTTAAAAGTAGGAAGCAGGCCTCCAGCGTCTTGCGCCAAAGGAGCACGACTAAGGGGCCTGCTCCTTTAATGCTGTTCCTGTCCTGACACTAACACATCAAAGAAGAGCCAAGAGGCAGAGGACAGCACAATCATCTCAAACTGGTTCACTCTACAAGCGAGTACCTCTTCCCTCAAGACACCCCACACCTCAGACTTGCCGCCTCCTCCCTTTTTCCAGCCTTCATTTCCTCTCAACAATCTCCTCCTAATACAACAAACCTCATTGCACCACTGACAACCAATACCCTCCACTTTCCTAAACATGCTGTTCCACCAAATACCCATCCTCAAATACTACAGTCCTAAGGTTAACACTTCCCACCTTACCCACCCATACTCACAACCCTGGACATTATTACCTATCACGCTTACCCCATTTACTCAACTTATTGGCCTCACAGCATTCACCCTCATGCTTTTCAACTCGCAATCAATAGTCAAATAAACACACATACTTGTTGGGTTTGTGGCATATTGTGGACTCTTGGTCAAAGTGGCGATGACTCCTCCCACAGGGAGGGGCCCCGTGGGGAACCACAACGATTGGCTAGACTCTTAGTAAGCAGACACTGAGGAGAGAAAGCTTTATTATACTGCAGCCAATGAGTAGAATCCTCACGGACAGTGCTGTAGTCCAGCGTTACACAGTGGCTCAGACAGTCTCGGTAGATGATAGTCTCACCCAGATGTAGCAAAGGTCCGGTAGTGTTTCGCAGCGCGGGATAGGCCGTGAACCTGAAGGGTGGAATGAGGAGAGCTGGAGTGTAGTGATACTCAGAGTAGCAGTGCTGATAACTTCCTTCGGTAGTTGAATGAAGAGAGGGACCCGAGGTCTGAGGTGCAGGATACCCTGAGCAGAATAGGCCTTCAAGGAGCGAGTACCTAGGAGCGCCAAGGGTTCCTGAAAGAAAGCAGACAGGACCACCGAGGGGCGGGTGTCCTTAAGGTTAGGCAGATTAGCCCTGGAGGGTGAGTAGAAGCGAGAGGCCCCCGAGGAGCAGTATCAAGCCTATACTTGATACTCCAGAGCTTCCATAGTAGCGAGATACCCCAGAGGGTAGCGAGGAATCCAAGCGAGCAGCTTAGAAGCGGTCAGAGTAGCAAAACCGAAGTCCTTGCTAACTCGTTTAATTGGAGCGGAGTGGAGGTTTAAATACCCAGAGGTACTGACATCATGCGGTGGGGCCGCCCCCGAGGTTCCCGCCATGACTTATACAAAAACATAGGCAGCGTGCACGCGCGTGCATCCTAGGAGGCCTTAGGAAGAAGCATGGCGGATGGGGACGCCCATGTTGGCTCGGAGATGCTGATGGTTTCGGCAAACAGCAGCGGAGGCAGCCATTCTTCCAATGGAGGGGGGAAAAGGTTAAAAGAGAGGAGAGGTAGAGCAGTCGCAGCCGTCTATGACTGACGGATGCAACAATACTCACTGACATCCTTCTGGATGAACATCCAGGTATATGTGCCATAACTGAGACATGGCTCAAAGATACGGACTCAGTCCTATTAAACCAACTCGCAAACAAGACTTGTTCCTCCAAGCCTACCCTTCACTTTCCTCCCTCTCCGAGAAGAATTCCTAAATTCCGTGTAGTCGAACCAATTATTTGATTACTACGTCATTCTCTCCCCCCCCCCCCCCCCCCCCCCCCCCCCCCCCCCCATTTCCCTTTACCATCAATTTCTTCTGAGGAACCATTTCTGTCCATTTATTTATCTGAGCTCCTCCTTGATCCCCCATCAAGTTCTTTATGTCACCTTCTATTCAGCATAGACTTTTATCTTTCTGCCCTGTAAATATTCCACGAGCGTTGCTCTGGAATGTGCAAGAGTTTCTGTATCTTTGTACTTTAGCTCACCATATCTCGTTCTTTTAGTACTCTAGAATAATATATATTATAAGGTGGTTTTTTTTGTTTTTTTTTAGTATTATTGAATTTTATGTATTATAAGTTCCTCGTATGCTAACATATAGTTGTTTTACTGTTCCTTCCCTCATATAATTGTTTACTGTTCCTTGTAAGGGCTCTGCCTAATTGTTCCAAGGCTCTGCCTAATTATTATTGGTTATATGTAAACCGATACGATGTGCAAATGGCTATTGGTATAGAAGAATTTCTAAATAAATAAATAAATAAATACGACATCTTTATATCAAGACCAGAAAAAAGGTGGAGGCCTCCTACTCGCTTCAAAAACTGAACTTAAACTACTACCTCAATCTGTCAACACACACTCCAAACTTGAAATTGGGCTATTCAAATCTCCTAAACTGCAAATTTGCCTAGTATACTCTCCCCCCCCACCCCAAGGCCCCCAGGCCTGCTAGAAAAAAATCCCCCCTTATTGAATTTATAACCAAAAACATAAACATAGACTCCCCCGCTATAATCCTTGGAGACTTCAATCTCCACGTAGATGCAACACCACCTTCTTCCAGCTGTGACTCTCTCCTGGCCGCCTTCAATGCAATGGGCCTCAAACAGATCATAACCAAACCTACCCACAAAGCAGGCCACTCCCTAGATTTAATCTTTATAAACTCCCTAATCCTTCCGGAGCTCCCTCTTTTACACCTGTCCCCTGGTCTGACCACTTTCTCATCAGAACAACCTGCTCCATAAAAAACACTTCCACTCCGTCACCCTCAAGAAACACCATCCAATTCAGAAAGCCATGCACCAAGGAAGACTTAATCTTAGTCCTATCCAAAGATCTCGACAAACTAGACCTAACCAACCCCGACTCTGCCCTCTCATCCTGGAATCACCTCACCAGCGTCATTGCTAACAATCTCTGCCTGTTACAAACCAAAGAAATAAACCCTTCACATAACAAAAAAAACCCCATGGTACACTCCAGAATTAAAAAAGATGAAACACAACCTGAGAAACCATGAAAGAAGATGGCGCAAAGAATCCTCTGCCACACATATTGCAACATACAAATCCTCCCTACACATATACCGTGAGACCATAAACAAAACCAAACGAGAGTTCTATTCCTTGAGAATTCACAACTTACAATTTAATGCCCATGCCCTTTTCGAATATGTTTCAGCGCTAACAAAAACATCACCTACCCCTTCACCTGATGAAAACGTCGAAGCTAAATGTGAAGATTTAGCATCATACTTCCATGACAAAATCACCAAACTTACAACGCGCTTCCCTACCACCCCCTCATCCACCAGAACCCTTCCCAAACAACCTAATGCTGAACTAAATACTTTTGAGACCACATCTTCCTCTGAAATTGAATCCATCCTAAAGAAAATAAGACCATCGTCACACACACTAGATACAATTCCCACCAAATCCTTACTCTCCATCCCTAATATAATATCCAAACCCATAGCCGACATTATCAACTGATCCATTACCCTTGGCTCTGTACCAAAATCTCTCAAACTAGCCATAGTTAAACCCATACTAAAAAAACCAAAACTTGACCCTACTGAACTAGCTATCGCCCCCATCTCTAACCTACCCTTCATTGCTAAAGTCCTCGAAAAAACAGTGAATTTGCAACTAACGGACTACCTAGATAAGCATCACATTCTTTTCCCATCCCAATATGGATTCCACAAATATCACAGTACTGAGACCCTCCTTATCTCACTAACAGATTACATCCTCAAAGGCATGGACAAAGGACATTCATACATCCTGGCACTATTAGATATATCCTCCGCTTTTGATACCATCAGCCATGACATCCTAATTGATAGGCTCACAGAAATCGGCAACAGTGGAATCCCACTTCAATGGTTCAAATCCTACCTTAATGTCAGGCAATACAAAGTTAAAATAGGTCAATAGCCTTGGATTCCTTGTTACCTATCACGAGGTGTACCACAAGGATCCTCTCTGTTCTCCACCCTATTTAACATATACCTACTACCACTCTGCCACCTCCTCTCCGAACTCGATCTTCCGCACTTCATATATGCAGACTATGTTCAAATCCTCATACCTATGACCGATACCATACAAAAAGCCCTTAACACATGGGAAGCAGCACTCACATCAATCAACAGCCTCCTTACCAACCTCAACCTTGGAGGAGAAGTCCATTACCACTCTCAGGCTAGAGCCATGTTACGCCAAGTTCAGAAAAAAACTTAAAACATGGCTCTTCCGACAAGCCTACCCTGATTAAATACACTGACTTCCGCAAGTATCTTGCCTACGCCTTGTATATTCCTGTAAATAGTCCGTTGCAGTTTTATTTATTGCTTTAATTCCTCCTCCTCCTGCTCTATGTATACTCCTCCTTGTTCGCCCTCCCTGTTCATTGTAATTTCTGCCTTTTAAGTTACATTGTAAACCGGTATGATGTATGCATACTAATACCGGTATATAAAAGTTTTTTAAATAAATAAAAATAAAATAAATAAATATTAAGTTCACTTAGAGAATAGCCACTGCCATTAGCAAAGGTAACATGGAATAGACTTAGTTTTTGGGTACTTGCCAGGTTCTTATGGCCTGGATTGGCCACTGTTGGAAACAGGATGCTGGGCTTGATGGACCCTTGGTCTGACCCAGTATGGCATGTTCTTATGTTCTTAACCTTGCCCTCAATGCATCCAAAACAGAACTCATGATAATTTCCCCACAACACCTCACTAAGAACCCCCCTCCCCCCACACCCCCACACCAATCTCCTTTGCACAACATGTACGAGACCTTGGAGTCATACTCGACAACCAAATCAACCTAAAAAAATTTATAAACTCCACAATAAAAGAAAGCTTTTTCAAATTACACACTCTAAAGAAACTCAAACCACTCCTACACCTCAATGACTTCTGTACAGTACTCCAGCCTACTATCTTATCAAAAATAGACTACTGCAACTCCATCCTCCTAGACCTCCCAAAAACGCAACCTACCCCCTCCAGCTACTCCAAAATGCCGCCACCCGGATTCTTACCAGAACCCGCAAAAATGAACACATTACTCCAATTTTAAAGGAATTTCACTGGCTCCCAGTATCATCCCGGATCCACTACAAGACCTTGCCATCATCCACAAATCCCTACATAATCCTGATATGCAATGGTTCAATGATTCCTTAAGACTTCGCACCCCCTCAAGACCTACCAGAACTCAATACATGGCAACACTATACACGCCATCACCCAAACTCACCCATCTCACCACCACTAAAGAATGTGCCTTATCCATTGCCGGCCCAGTCCTATGGAACACCTTCGACAAGAACTCTGCCCAAAAAATTTAAACAGAAACTAAAGACATGGCTATTCAGACAAGCCTATACTTGATACTCCATACTCTAACATCCTCCTCAAAATGTTAACATACCTTACCCTTCTATTATTTTCTCCAACTGAAATCCACTCAATTATTCTCTTCCCTCCCCACCTGCTGATATCTCTACAGCATAACACTCATTTAATGCAATACTCATATTTAAATGCCACCTCCCCTCTGTTACTTGAAATCTTGGTTCACATCTCTGTTTGTTCTCTTGTTCTAAGATAATCGCAATACAATTGTTCCATTGTAATTTTTGTGCCTTTTTATAATCCTAGTCAATGTTAACTAAAGTTACAGTTTCTAAATTAGTTCTACTCTGGTTTGATTTCAGTTCCCTGTAAAGCCTTCTGTTCGCTGCATTGAGTTCCATGTTAGTGTCTAAATTAGTTCCATGTTATAGTTTCTAAATTGGTTCCATGTTACAGTTTCTAAATTAGTTCTACTCTGGTTTGATCTCAGTTCCATGTAAAGCCTTCTGTTTGCTGCATTGAGTTCCATGTAAACTGATTTTATTTATTTATTTAGTTGTTTTTATATACCAACATTCATTGGCGTATATCACATCGGTTTACATTGTAACTGTTAGAAATAGTAAGACTAAGGTGTCTTGCTATTGATACATTGTAACATTGCGAAACATAAAAAAATAACTTAAAAACTTAAAAAAACTAAGGAGACTTATTAATACATTATAACATATAAGCATTTAACTTAAGACTAAGGTGTCTTATTGATACATGGTAACATTGAAGCATTGGAACATAATAGCATTGAAATGGAGAAAACGTATGAGATGATGACGTTGATTGCTGAGAGGATAGAATACTTGCATCTGCTATGGGGCATGGGCGGAGTAGTTGGATTAGTCTGTGTGTTGGAAGGCTTTTTGGAATAGCCAGGTTTACAGGGGGTTTTTTTAATGATTGGGTGAAGGGTTCCAGTCTGAGTTGGGTGGGCAGCTTGTTCCAGAGGGATTGGGCTGCTACTGAGAAGGTGCGTTTTCTGGTGGAGGTGAGGTGGGCTAGTTTTGTGTGAGGGATGACAAGCAGGCCAGTGTTTTGAGATTGCAGGTTTCTCTGGGAGTCATGATGGTGGGGAGGGTCCTTTAGCCGATGTGATGTTCCCAATGAATGTCGGTCTATAAAAACTTAAAATAAATAAAAAATTAATTTAAAAGCTTGTTGTTTCTTGAAGGAGTGGTGTGAAGCTTCGTAATCCATCACTGCTAAAATGTGAAATAAATTGCGCCATGTCCAGTATGAAGGACCTGATGCTTTCTGTCAAGTCAGTAGTATAGGTTTTTTTCCCAATAAGCAGGCCTTCCGAAATAGTGTGGCCGCACCCCGAGATTTAAGGCCTGTAGGGGTAAGGTGTTCAAAAAGGGATGGCTCCGGAGTCCAGTGGGATAGAATGGTTCAGGATAAGTGAGAGGTATCAGTACCATAAGTGAAAGGTACCATTTACAGTAGATAATGTATGGGAAGAGCTAAAGAATCTGAAAGTGGACAAAGCCATGGGGCCTGATGGGATTCATCCAAGGATACTGAGGGAGCTCAGAGATGTGCTGGCGGGACCGCTGTGCGACCTGTTCAATAGATCCCTAGAAACGGGAGTGGTGCCGAGTGATTGGAGAAGAGCGGTGGTGGTCCCTCTTCACAAGAGTGGGAACAGAGAGGAGGCTGGTAACTACAGACCAGTTAGCCTCACTTCAGTGGTGGGAAAAGTAATGGAGTCACTGTTGAAAGAGAGAATAGTGAACTATCTACAGTCCGGAGAATTGATGGACCAGAGGCAGCATGGATTCACCAGAGGAAGATCCTGTCAGACAAATCTGATTGACTTTTTTGACTGGGTAACCAAGGAATTGGATAGAGGAAGAGCACTCGATATCATATACTTGGATTTCAGCAAAGCTTTTGATACGGTTCCGCACAGGAGACTGGTGAATAAAACGAGAAGCTTGGGAGTGAGTGCCGAGGTGGTGACCTGGATTGCAAATTGGTTGACGGACAGAAGACAATGTGTGATGGTAAATGGAACCTTCTCTGAAGAGAGAGCGGTTTTAAGTGGTGTACCGCAAGGATCGGTGTTGGGACCGGTCCTGTTCAATATCTTTGTGAGCGACATTGCGGACGGGATAGAAGGTAAGGTTTGTCTTTTTGCGGATGACACTAAGATCTGCAACAGAGTGGACACGCCGGAAGGAGTGGAGAGAATGAGATGGGATCTAAG
Source organism: Rhinatrema bivittatum (assembly GCF_901001135.1). Classification (NCBI taxonomy): domain Eukaryota; kingdom Metazoa; phylum Chordata; class Amphibia; order Gymnophiona; family Rhinatrematidae; genus Rhinatrema; species Rhinatrema bivittatum. The sequence goes on along the minus strand of NC_042618.1, from coordinate 484,399,558 downwards.
GAAACTGGAAGAGTGGTCGAAGATATGGCAGCTGAGATTCAATGCCAAGAAGTGCAAAGTCATGCATATGGGGAGTGGAAATCCAAATGAACTGTATTCGATGGGGGGGGGAAAGGCTGATGTGCACGGAGCAGGAGAGGGACCTTGGGGTGATGGTGTCTAATGATCTGAAGTCGGCGAAACAATGCGACAAGGCAATAGCTAAAGCCAGAAGAATGCTGGGCTGCATAGAGAGAGGAATATCGAGTAAGAAAAGGGAAGTGATTATTCCCTTGTACAGGTCCTTGGTGAGGCCTCACCTGGAGTACTGTGTTCAGTTCTGGAGACCGTACCTTCAAAAAGACAAAAACAAGATGGAGGCGGTACAGAGAAGGGCGACCAGGAAGGTGGAGGATCTTCATCGGATGACGTACGAGGAGAGATTGAAGAATCTAAATATGTACACCCTGGAGGAAAGGAGGAGCAGAGGTGATATGATACAGACTTTCAGATACTTGAAAGGTGTTAATGATCAAAAGACAACGACAAACCTTTTCCAAAGGAAAAAAATCAGCAGAACCAGGGGTCACGATTTGAAGCTCCAGGGAGGAAGATTCAGAACCAATGTCAGGAAGTATTTCTTCATGGAGAGGGTGGTGGATGCCTGGAATGCCCTTCCGGAGGATGTGGTGAAGGCCAGAACTGTGAAGGACTTCAAAGGGGCGTGGGATAAACACTGTGGATCCATAAAGTCAAGAGGCTGCCAATGAAGAGTGGGTGACTCGCCAGAATGATGGCTACTGCCTGGAGTCAATACCCTTATTAAATAAACATACACAGGCTTACTGTGACTCCAACATCGCTCTAAGCTTCAACAGCAAGAGGAAATGTGGAAAAAAGGATTCACACTCACAAAGAGGGGAGTAGCTGGCTTGTTACGGCGGTTACTACCCCAAATCAAATAAGCCTGATACTTCACTTTCAATGCATATACAGCAAAGTTCTCTGATTCAACGGCAGGGGAGAAGAAAAACTGATACTTCACACATCCAGCAGAGCTCTCTGCTTCAACGGCAGGGGAGAAGAAAAGAGGGTTCGCACTCACAAAGCGGGGAGTAGCTGGCTTGTTACGGCGGTTACTACCCCAAACCAAATGTGCCTGATACTTCACTTTCGATGCACATCCAGCATGGCTCTCTGCTTCAACGGCATGGGAGAAGACTTATACGTCACGCATATCCAGCATAGCTCCCTGCTTCAACGGCAGGGGAGAAGAAAAACAACCAATAAGGGCTAATAATATAGTCTGGGTAAAACAATTAAGCATGGGTGCAGCTTGCTTATTGCGGCGGCTACTACCCCTAACGAATCAAGCTAGATATTTCACTTTGATGCAGCTCCATCACTGCTCTCTACATTAAAGGTGGGGGTGGAAGGGAAATAGAACCAAGAGCTAAGAGAAACAGATAAGTATGAGAGAAAATATGTGTGAAGCTTGCTGGGCAGACTAGATGGGCCATTTGGTCTTCTTCTGCCGTCATTTCTATGTTTCTATGTTTCTATGTATCCTATAACTTTGGCCTAAATTTGTTGCACTAATGAGCAGGACCAAAAAGCATGAGTCAACATTCCCTGCTCCACCAGACAGCACGGACATAGGGGTGACTGTGTGATGCCAGCCCGAAAGGCTTGTACTTGTGACACATAAGCTCTTCTCAGAAACTTCTGGTGTAATTTTCGGAGAACTATATTCCCAGACAGGTCTTTCAGATTTTGAAAGCAGTGATTAATCGTATCTTCCTGGACTGATAGTCCTCCATCCTGGGACCAGCGAACCACCACAGCTGTGTATTCAGGGGAAGGTGCAAGTCTATAGAGTTTCTTCCGCAAAGTAGACACTGAACATTTGTCCCTTTCAGGGCCGAAAAGATCCTCCAGCAATTCCAAAACTTTATTGTGCAGATCCTGTACGGGCAGAGTGCTCACATAATGTTTCAGTTGCAGGTAAGAAAAGAAGTTAGCATCCATGAGGCCATATGCAGCTTTTAAAGAAGCAAAGGGTTGCATATTCCCTTCCTCAGTCAAACCTGCTGTAGGTGAGTGAGTCCTCATGCAAACCACTTCTGAAAGTCCTTTGATTGATTGGCTACTGGGAGAAAGTTCAGATTTCCATATAAGGGTAACATTTGGGAACAATTATAAGAGTGGTTGCATTTCTGCAATAAACCTTTCGAAGCCCATCTCAAGGGGGATATTAAGACATTGCTACGTATATCCATGGCAAGTATTTTGGGAGTAGCATGGAGGATGAATCACAAACTTAAGGGACCTACCAAAGTTGTTTCCCCTGCTATGTGAATACAATCTGACTTATTGTATACCCAGTCTCATATTATGCGTAATAAACTGATAAGGTTATATTCCTCTAGGTCTGGTAGTGCCAATCCTCCCTGTTCCCAAGGTAATTTTAAATAGGAAAAAGAGATAAGCGGTTTCTTCCCCTGCCATATATATTTAGAAAGAAGGGAATTCAATTTGTTGAGATCCTTTCGTGACAAACGTATAGGGAGAGTTTGTCGTACAAATAACCATTTTAGGATCAATACCATCTTATATAGATTCACCCTCCCCCCCAATGATAATGGTAAACCTTTCCAGAGTTACGTTTATCCCTAGTATAGGTCATTAAGTGACTAACACTAAGGGCATAATATTCGACTGGGTCAGTAGATAATTGGATGCCCAAGTATTTAAATTGACCGTCTGCCCATTTTAATGGAAAGCTATCACCCCATCCAGAAAACAGAGTAGGTGGTTTGCTAATGCTTCAGATTTGTCTATGTTGAGTTTGAGGCCTGAAAAACTCCCACAACAAAGAGGACAGGGAGGTTTGTGGTGACGTGAGAAAAAACAAAATGTCATCGGCAAAAGCCGCGTATTTAAAGTGATAGTTCCCTAAATGTACTCCAGCTATGGACTCATCATTTTGCAGCATGTGCAGAAAGGGTTCCAAAAATAACAAAAAGAGAATGGGAGACAAAGGGCAGCCTTGTCAGGTACTCTGGCCAATTGTGAATCGTTCAGATTGGGTTTGGTTAGCCATCACAAAGGCTTGGGGGTTAGTATAGAGCAATCTCACTGCTTGCCAAATAGATCTTCCAGACCCAAGGCTTGCATAACTGCAAATAAGTAATCCCATTCTTTTGTAATTAAACATTTTATTTGGATAACAGTAAATAGACAAGCCAGAATTATGTCATACAGCTGCAGCCCACACAGGACTGTCCAGTCACCCATTCATTTTCAGGTATAAACACCCCCCCTCCGTTCCCTCCCCTCCCCAACCCCAGAGCCCCAGACCTGCATTGAACATGATCCCCAACATTAATACACCACAGTAGACTACAAGAACAAGCAAAGCTAAACAAGAGTAAACACACCGGCTATTAGGAGAGAATGCAAGGACCCCAATAGCCAACCATGTACAGCATAAAATGCAATGAAGTGCACTCCCTAGCCAACAACAGCAATAATGATATTTAGTGTGAAGGCGGTGCCCCGTCCAGCAATGAGTGACCATCTGAAGGCCCTCCCCTACCCTCATGGTTCGAAAGCCAGTGTTCAAAGGGGTCCCAAATCTGTGCGTACTTAACCATCCGGTCCCTCCGGAGGCCAGATATTTTTTCCATCGTTTTGATTCCTTTGAGTCTGGTGATAACCAACTGCAAAGGCGGGGCCTCCTGTTTTTTCCACCATTGGGCTATCACCGACCTGGTAGCTATTGCCAAGTAGCGCAATAGTCTAGTATTACGCAGGTCCGTCTCCTCTTGCCAGAGACCCAGAAGCCACAACTCCGGACTTAATCTGGGCTCCCTACCCACTATGGCGGTCGCGAGGCCCTGGACCTTTGTCCAAAAGGTGCGTATGACAGGGCATGACCACCACACATGAGCAAAGGTCCCCTCCATATCCGCACACCGCCAACACCTGTCTGAGAGTGCCGGGTACCACTTTGCTAAGGTCCCGGGACAAAGGTGCCACCGGTACAGCATTTTATATTCGTTTTCAATCATACTTGTGGACATAGCATATCTCCCCAAACTCAGAAAACAGGTGTCCCAGCGTTCCTTGTCCCAGGTCCCCCCTAAATCACGTATCCAAGCCTGAAGGTGCGAGGCCTGATACACATCAGTATCCTCCAAGAGTTTATAAAGTTTGGACATCAATTTAGGAGGTCGTTTCAATGAAGTACAAAAGTTTTCCATCAATGAGACTCCTGCCTGGAGATCTCGAAGGACCTCTCTCTTATGTAAAAAATGGCGTATTTGGGCATAAGCTAAGAAATCCCCGTCTGGCAAAAGGAACTCCCTCTGAAACTGAGAGAAGGACTTCACCTTTCCCGCTTCCCAGACCTGTTGAATCCGGTGGAGTCCCTTGTCCACCCAAGTACAAAACGTCCGGGAACCCCGCCCAATCAGGAAATCTGATAGACCATGGAAACGAGCCGGAAAGAAATAACCCTTCTTCCCAGTGAGACTTTCCCTCCACTTATACCACAAAATCAACGTACAACGCAGAGAAGGCAGAATACGAGAATCCCTCTGCGGGGGAGGTATCCGGTCCCAAAAAACATTTTCTGGGACATCCCTCCCCAGCCACGATCGTTCAATTATTATCCATTGTTTCTTAGGCCCCGGGATATGGTAATCCACCACTGCCTGTAATTGTGATGCCACATAGTATTTCTGAAGATTGGGGACACCTAAACCTCCCTTAAGCCGAGACCTGTATAACACCTTCCTTGCTATTCTTGGAGGCCTTCGTTTCCAGATATAGGAAAAAAATTTCCGTTGTAAACTTCTCAACCAATGTTCTGTAACCAAACAGGGTAATACCTGAAAAAGGTAGCTAAGCCTGGGAAACAAGTTCATTTTTACAACTGCTATTCGTCCCAGCCAGGATATATGAAATCTATCCCAATGTTGCATATCCTTGCATAATTGATCGACCAGGGGGATATAGTTAGCCGTAAATAAATCCTGACGATTTTCCACCAAATTGACACCCAGATATCGTATAGGACCATTCGTCCACCGAAAGGGAAACAGACTTCGCAAAGTAGAGATCTGGTCTGGCTGCAGCCCAATAGGAAATAGCTCGGATTTCTCCATATTGACCCTGAAGCCAGACACCGCTCCAAAGCGTTGCAACGCATTGGACAAAGCTGGAAGGGATGTGAGGGGATTCCGGACCGTGAAAATAATGTCATCCGCATATAATGAAATTTTATATGGGGTCCCCGCAACATTAATCCCATGGATGTCCTTGGATTGTCGGATCATTTCCGCTAAGGGTTCCACGCTCAGGGCGAATAACAGCGGCGAGAGTGGACACCCCTGTCTGGTACCTCTATGGATAGGGAACGAGTGACTGTACCCCCCGTTGATTTTAATACAGGCCCGGGGGTCTCTGTATAGCTCCTTAACCCACGCCAAGAAATATCCCCCCACCCCCATCCGCTCCATCACAGCAAACAGGAAAGGCCAGTGCACCCTGTCAAATGCCTTCTCGGCGTCAATAGTCAGTAGCACCGCTGGAGAAGGGCCTGTTTTTACGATCGAGATGAGATTTAATATTTTCCGTATATTATCTGAGGTGGACCGCCCCGGCATAAAACCCGCTTGATCTTCTTGGACCAGGTCAAGAATAACCCCCCTTAAACGATTGGCCATGATTTTCGCTAACAGCTTTAAATCAATATTGATCAATGATATAGGCCTATATGACCCACAAAGCGTGGCATCCTTGCCGGCTTTAAGTAGGATGGTGATACCCGCTACATTCCCATTGGGCAGCAATTGATGACCCTCCCGCAATGCATTAAACATATCTTTCAGTGGCTTCACTAATAGGTCCCTAAATTTTTTATAAAAGAAGGGTGTATACCCATCTAAGCCGGGGGCCTTCCCCTGCTTCAAGGATTTAATAGCCTCTTGGACTTCCCTGTCCACTATGGGAGAGCCTAGCCTATCCCCAATGGCACTGGACATCGTGGGCAACCCCAGACCGTCCAAAAAATGATCGATATCTGCAGCAGTCGTATCATGATCAGTGGAATATAACCCCTCATAGAAGCTGGTGAAACACGTCTTAATATCGGACAATTGGGTACATAATTGCCCCCTGTCATTTTTAATGGACTGAATGTGAGATTGTAAGCGTTGTCCTTTCAGCTTATGGGCCAACAATTTCCCAGGCCTATCACCCTGTTCGTAATACACCTGCTTAACAAGATCAAGTTGAAAGGCAATCCGTTCCGCATCTAAGTCTTTTATTTGCCTGCGGATCTCATCTAGTTTTCTAAGAGCATGGGGCGTTTGACTCTTCTTATGTTCCTGTTCCCACTTCGTTAATTGCTCCACCAATTTGACCCGAGTGGCCTCCTTCTGTTTTTTGTGATATACCCCCAGACTGATAAGATTACCCCTCATGGTGGCCTTCAATCCCTCCCAAATTGTCACCGGAGACACCGCAGGATCCGAGTTAAGAACTAAATAGTCCTCCAGTTGGGCTTGCAGTTTAACCAGATATTTTTTATTTTTCAGTAAGCTATCATTAAGTTTCCAGTACTGAGATCTCTGCTGCACGGAAGGCGTTTTCACCTCCCACCACAGAGGAGAATGATCGGACCAAGTAATATGGTCTATATCTACTTTTATTGTGTGGTCACTCAATGCTTTGTCTATTAAAAAGTAATCAATCCGGGAATATGTGTTGTGTGGCCTTGAGTAAAAAGTGTAATTCCGGCTGTGAGGATACCACGCCCGCCAAATATCAACTAAATTCCAATCCGTCAATAACTGGTTGAGAGACTTCCTATCCCGAGCATGCGTGCCCCCCTGACCCGATGAGGTATCAAGAGTTGCTGTAGGAGCTAAATTAAAATCTCCTCCCATTATCAAATATCCCCCTTCCAGGTTGTGCAATTTCTGGTTAAGTTCGTGTAACAGGTCACCCTGCCCCTGATTCGGGCAATATAAATTAACCAGGGTATACTTGCAGTTTTGAATTTCCACCACTAAAATTAAATATCTGCCCTTAGGGCCTACGACACTATCAAGAACTTTTTCTCCCAAATTATTAGCAAACAAAATTCCTACCCCGCTATATTTGCTATCAGGAGTGCTGGCAGCATAATATCTGTGGGAATACAACCTGGGGCGAAGTAAATGTTCATGCTTTCGCCTTAAATGCGTCTCCTGAATGAAGACCACAGACGCAGGGTGCCTCTGCAACTCATTACATAGCTGTTGTCGCTTCAACGGGGAATTCAAGCCCTTCACATTCAGGGAAAGAAACTTAAGAGACATCAGAACAGGATCCCCCCCACCCCCTGCCAACACTCCCTCGTAGCCTTCGAAGCAAAATGCGATCAGTCAATGCAGCCCAATACTTCCCAGTTTCCCCCTGCACTCCCCCCCCCCTCCCCCCCATCACACATACAGAGTCACCCAGCATAGGCCTGACTCTGAGTAGAGGAAGTCACATCCAATTCTCTCCCCCCCCCCCCAGCATGCACACAATCACTAATTTCAAACCTTTTAGCCCACCGAAACAAAAGATAATCCTCTAAACCCCAGAAAAAAGTGGGACATAGAGGTATGCGTGAAAAGGAAACGGCCTATAGCCAGTCGCGCCCCAAAGCAATAAAGTATGTCTCAATTATCTTAAGCCTCTGAAAGACTCATGAGGTGTAAGTCCAGAGCAGACACCCCCCATACAAGCTCAAGGAGGAGCCATGTCTTTCCCACTCCCGGCCGCTGGTATCCGCGATCGGGACTCAGGGTCAGATGTCCTCTTCAAGCGGCGTCCTCCCTTTCCCGCTCGCTGCCATTTTGCCCGATCCACGGCCACTCGCGCAGGTTCACTGGCAGGCTCCGGGCATGTAATCTCCAGACCCACCTCCTGAAGTATACCCGCTGCTTCCGAAGGCGTCTTTGCCCTCGAGGTAATTCCTTTGACAGTAAACGCAATACCGCATGGGTACAGCCAGCGATAGCGGTAATGTTCCTTGCGGAGAAAGGCAGTCACCTGGTTAAAATCTCTTCGCCGCTTCAGTGTCGCTGGGGCAATATCATTGTATATAGCGATTTCATGCCCATCCCATTCAAAAGACTCAAGTTTCCTTGCCGCTTTCATTATCTCCTCTTTGACCACGAAACTGTGCAGGCAAGTCACTATGTCTCTGGGTGCATTGATAATTCCGTCGACACTCCAGGCCCCGGCTCCGAGGCTGCCGTGAGAATCGCCTGGCAGATCCGTTGGACCACCTCCATCGCATTAGCGTAATTGGGGTCTTCAGGGAGGCCGCGGATGCGCAAGTTATTGCGCCGTGTACGGTTCTCCACATCCTCTAGCTTCAGAACGGTTTCTTCATGGAGACACTTTAGCTGAACAAACTCAGACTGCAAGGTAAGTAGCCGAAGATCATGGTCCTCCAATATTGATTCTCCATCCGCCACCCGCTGACCTAGATCATTAACATCGGTGCGGAGAGTAGCGATGGCGTCGCGAAATTCCTCCGTCAAGGTTTTAATATCTTTTTTCAGGTCCTGGAACCAATATTGTAGATCTTTCTTCAAAATAGGCTCGTCCCCGCCTTCCATCTCCGGCGGCTCCTGGCGCGGTTTAGCCCCGTCTCCCTCGTGGCCAGAGCCCGCACTCGTGTCTCCCAAGGCCGCAAAGCGGGATCCGCCCGCATCAAAGGAGAATTGCTGAAGATCCACCGTTTTTTTCCGGAGAGACATAATCGGTGTTGTCCCCTACGCAAGGTACAATGCAAGCGAGGCGAATATCTCGCTATAGTGGGCTAGAAATGCATAAAATGCTGTGGGGGTAGCCGGAGAGAAAGTTCAAGCAGCCATCTTAGGCCGATGACGTCACTTCCTCCAAGTAATCCCATTCTACCCTATCAAACGCTTTTTCAGTGTCAAAGCTAACTGCCAAGAAGGGTATTTGATATTGGCGGCAATAAGTCATGGCAGACATCACCAGCCGCACATTGGCAATAGCGTGCCTCCCACGCACAAATCCCACTTGTCCAGGGCTAATATAAAGTTAGATTGGAGAGGTGCCAATCTGTCTGCCCAGATTTTAGCAAAGAGCTTTTGGGCAAAATTTACTAGCGATATGGGTCTATAAGAGGCTGGCATCATAGGGTCCTTGCCCTTCTTAGGCAAAACTACTATTTGGGCCATATTTTCCCCCTATAGGATATTCCCCTTTCTCTAGAAGAGCTGGGAAAGCTTGCATAAGTAGCTGAGAGATCGGGTCACTTAATATCTCATAGAATTCCCCGCTAAATCCATCAGATCTGGGAGCTTTCAATGGTTTGGCCTGGCTAATTTGCATGCGAATTTCCTCTTTCGATATTGGCCAATTTAACTGGGCCAGTTGAGTCTCTGAGAAGCTGGGAAGATTTAGTTTGTGTAAAAATTGTGTAATCAAATTAGCAGATGATGATTGGGAAGTATATAATTCCCGATAATACATCATCATGGAATTTGTAATATCCTTGTTGGTATGAACTACTGTTCCATCAGATGTGCGTAACCCTTGAATATAACTGGATCCCCTCACAGGTCGAACAAGATTAGCCAAATATTTACCAGTTTTATTGCTATATTGTGCGTGCGATTCTGTATTCAAATGAGGGCCTGCAGCAAAAAGAGGCGCTAGGACACTAGCGCATCCCTAGTGCCTCTTTTTGGACAGAAGCGGCAGCTGTCAGTGGGTTTGACAGCCGATGCTCAATTTTGCCAGCGTCGGTTCTCAAATCTGCTGACAGCCATGGGTTCGGAAACCGGACGCCGGCAAAATTGAGCATCTGATTTTCAACCCATGAGCCGCGGGCCGATTTAAAAAAAATTTTTTTTAAACTTTTTTAAACTTTCGGGACCTCCAACTTAATATCGCCATGATATTAAGTCGGAGGGTGCACTTTCCTGGTGACCGGAGAAATTAACGCCTACCTTTGGGTAGGCGCTAATTTCTGAAAGTAAAATGTGTGGCTTTGCTGCACATTTTGCTTTCTGAATCGCGCGGGAATAACTAATAGGGCCATCAACATGCATTTGCATGATGTGGGCGCTATTAGGTTCGGGGTGTTGGATGCGCGTTTTCAACGTGCTATTACCCCTTACTGAATAAGGGGTAAAGCTAGCGTGTCGAAAACGCGCATCCAATCGCTGGTTAACAGTGCACTCCGCCGGCGCGCACTGTACTGTACTGGCCTGCTATAGCGGTTAACTCGCCACTAGCAAAAAATAAATTTCTTGCTGTCTTGTCTGTGGATAGCTATGTTCAAAGTCTTGCTGGGAGAGTAAGTCTTTTGTTAAATCGCCTATAAAGCCCATATCTACACATGTGGTTAATATTTAAGGCATTGATCATGTCTGTGATGAACAAAGTTTCAAGGATGCATCTCGAGGGATGGGAAAGGATTGAGTTCTGAATTGCAATGGGGAGTCAGTATTTTCCCATAATACAGACAATGGGGGTGGGAATTAATGGTAATGTTAATATTGATGTTCCTTTTTCTGATGCCTTCTCTGCTCCAGCTCCCTGGAGCTTTGTTGGCCGTGGCTGGACCAGAACCAGACAGCCAGGCACTGTAACTCGATAAGGATGATGTATATTCACCTGTTGACCTGGAACATCGCTTCTAACACATGTTGGATCCAGGACCGCTATGGGGGATGGGGATGGGGGGGGAGGGGTAATTTATTTTTCCGACCAAGTTATATAAAATTACACCTATGAATACAGAATGTTGGTCACCTGCGATGGTTGTGGCTGTGCCTTGTTCCAGTGAGTGCATTGGCAATTGTTACTGTTTGGGAATGAGTCTCTCTCCTTGTACTTTTATCACTGATTAAGAAACAAATGGTTACTAAATGGTCATAAGACTTCAACCGGTATTTGAGTTTTATATCCAACATTTGGGAGAGTTTGTATTTTCCGTGCCTCTGGTGAGGAAGATTTTGAGGGACGGTGGCCAGATTCATTCTTGCATGCCGAGTTCTTTTTCATTTGGAAATGCTTCCCTATAATTTAATGTCTTTACCTCTTTGAATGTAATGTTATCTAAGTTTGTATAGCAAGGAAAGAAGCCGAAAATATCTCAAACTTATCAGCATCTAAAGACTTAGGGGCTGGGGTGACGCAGGTTTTGCACTGTCTCAGTGCAAAACCTGCGTCAGTGCAAAAACTGTCTCAGAGGTGCTTGCCTGCCATACCTGCCCTGAGGTTGAGCTGGAGAGAAATTGTGCTGCAGATCGGCGGTGGCACCTATCTCCCTGGCTATCTTTTATGGGCTTTATAGTTGGCAAAAGCTTGCTATTATCAGCTTAGATTCGGAAACATGGAAAAAGGTGGTCAGTGGGCATCAGATATCAATCATTCCTTCCCCGTTGCCTCTATTATGGGAAAATCCTGATTCCCCATTGCAGTTCAGAACTCAATCCTTTTGCAGGTGGAGAAGCCTTGGATTGGTTAGAGTATACCTAGGGGCCTCTTCATTTTGAAATTTTATTTTTTTTCCTGGGAAACTTACTATTATAACACACAAATCAGTGGGAAAGTCATTTTTCCACAGATTTCTTTTTTGTTATAACATGGAAATTCCCAGGAAAAATAAAATAAAAACTGAAAACTAAGTATACCAGAGGTACGTATGATAAAGGAATGCTTGCTCCATTCAGCAGCTGAAAAGGGCGACCTGTGTGCCAATATCTGCAACTTCAGGGCATCCAGAAGGAATTCTTGCAGAGGGGAGTTGACAGCTTTTGCAAAATTGGCACTAGGCCTCTTCCAGAGTGAAGGTCTCATTTCCAAACTATATTGTCTTCTGCAATCCAAGAAAGAGGATGGGATTTTTAAAAGAAAGAGAAAGAAGGGGTTATAAGGAGGGGGCTACCTGATTCGAGCTGGGAGAAAATCTTTTGTCATATTCCTACAGTACCTGAATGTAGTTCACTTTGAAGTGCCAGAGAGCGGAATATAAATAAATGTTACTAGACAAGAAAATGGTTATAAGGTCCTGCATCAATGGTATTATACCCCCGATAAATTAAAAAGAATGAGTAATACCTGTTAGCATGATTATGGGGAACGGGATGAGCCCTAAGATTCAAGTTTGCTGGTCTGAGATTCTGTCTTGGCTCCATCACGATAATGGAATTAGACAGGTAAATCGTTTATTAGCCGCTGCCATCGGAGTCTGAGTTTCACGCCTTCCTTGGTGGTTTAGATGCGACTACTTTGGCAAGTCTACACAACAGAATTCCTTGCCTTCCAATTATGAGATTCCTATCCTAAAGTACCAAAAATAAGGTAATCTTTTAATTCTAGAACAACTCCTCTTACTAGCGTTGATTTAGTTGGGGTAATAGGATAGCCCTTTGGCTTATAGTTAGTGGATTGACAGATTGTATTGGTGATCATAGAGTATTGGAGCACGTCCTCACATTGACATTTGAACTGCATAGGGTTTTTATTTATTTATTTATACCGACTTTCTTGATACAAATCAAATCAACTCGGTTTACATCGAACTAGGCAGTAACTATAACCAACCAATCAACAAGAGACAATTTGAAGGAGTATAAAGTTACATTATAACAAGGATGCCTTAACCGGGAGTAGGGGGAACGAAGATAGAGTACAATATACAAGAGAGTATGTGAGAGGGGCAAGGAGCCGTCCTCATGATAACTTGTAACATGATTTAGCGTTTATTTATTTATTTACATAATTGCTGGAACGTTATTATTTACATAATTGCTGGCACAATTCTAAGTCAGGCTGTTGGACAAGTGGCAGGGAAGGCTCGGCAGAACAGCCATGTTTTTTAGGTTAAATGTCTTTTAGCTTAAATGGAGCAATATGTTCACTGAGATGTGGTCCATTTCAGCCAGATGTGTTAATTTGTGTTTTGAACCCTTTATATTGATTTATATGCGTAACATCTGGCATTGTACTGCTTTTAATTCATAAAAAAAGAGAATAAATAACATTATCCCAGAAATGTGAGCAGTGCTTGTTTACACCTGCTAATGTATGTGCATAGGTTTTCTTGGGACAAACTGTGCACATCTGTGCACACCTGTAAAGCCCACCCTGGGAAAGCCTCTGCATGCGTAGAGCACTCATTTCCTCTCCCTACGGTGACAAAAAGAGAGAGCCCCTCTCACAGGAGAGGTGGCACTTTTGCTCCCAGTTCCTGGCACTTCCAACTTAGCTAAAAGTATGAACGGGAAGGCAGCAGTTTCATCAGATTTTTATTTGCTGTGCAAGAGACTGGAGCACACACCTCCCCTTAGGACTTGCATTATTCCTTTCTGAGCTTTGTTCTAGGGTCATACTAACAACATGCTGGTAAGCAGGAAGTACTTTGACTCGGATAATCAATGCAATAAACAGAGTTTTTAATTCCATACACAAAGAATTTTCCATCCTTTCTCCACTGATAGCAAACAGTGGTGACAGGAACTGCTTTTAAGTGATGTTTCTGCCACAAGATCTGGCAATCAGGACCTGAGAATCTTTTGCTTATTTCTACAAACACCTGTGATGCTTTATTAATACTTTCGTCAGGAAAACTGGTGATTGGGCTGACCCTTCTACCATCTTGCTCATACAGAATATCTCCTTCAGCCTCGGCCAGCAGATGGCGAGGGATCTCCAGTGTGGTAAAAATATGCTGGTACATGATGTTCCGAAATTCCACTTTCAGTTCTTTGAAGTAACAGCAAAATCCTTGGCCGATGCAGGATTGGCAGGAGAGCTGGGCAGTGCCAAAACAGGTGGTACATTTGAGAAGCTGCCTGCCTTGGCAGGCTGAGCAGGACATCCTAAACCAATTTCTGCCAGTGCCTTCACAGGCCAAACATCTCATGGTACCAGTGCCGAAGCAGGCTTTACAAGGTACACACCGTTTGCCTTCACATTCAGGACACATCTGCACTTCATCTGTGTGTGGGACCCTCACACACTTTATTTCATTGTTAAACATCTGAAAAGGAGAGGCAGCTAGGTCCCATGGATCCAGCCTCCACCCCTCCACAGGTCTGTCAAGCACATGGGTACCGTAGGGCTCAAACTTGGCATGAATAGACCGTTCCTCTATAAAGGTGTCCAGCCTATAGAGATACACTGTCACTGAGCTCACTGAGCGGAAGATCATTTCTTTTGCCGCCTGCTTCCGATAGGAAGGTTGTGTGGAGACCCATTTAAGCAACAATTCTCGGATTTGCTGTTCTGACAAAGGACGAAAATGGATTGCATAAAAAACTTCTCCTCTGCCATATTGAAGCTCTTCCTTGCCTCTCTTTTTCCCAGGTTTGGCTGATGGCGATGGAGACCTCATGGGGGTTGACTGTCTAGTTAGTTGTGGCGAGGGTCTTCCTGATGAATACGGTGAGGATCTTAATGTCGAGCGTAACTTTGGATGTGGAGATGGAAGTGGTGGATAACTTACAATATAAGGTAAGTTTTCTACACCTTCTAGAGACTTATCAAAATGATCCAGGGCCTCTTGCATCTCCTGCATGCTGATGTACTCAGTGGTTGGTGTTGTAACAGAAATTACTGCATGGTGTGCAAAAGCTTACAACATTTCTTCCATTCCATTTTCTTTCCAGGAAAAGGTTGTTTACTTTGGTGTGAACTTGTTATCTCTTTCTGCATCAGAACTTAGACATTGATGCTTAGGATTCCACTGATGTCACAGGTGCCCACCTGATGTCATAGAAACCTGCCAGCAGGAAAGGATCATCTGGCCTAACTCGTCTGCTCAGCTTTACAATTTCTACTACTCCCTGTGCTTGTCCTGTGCGTTCTTGAGTTGAGATACGGGCCTTGTCTCCATGCACCCACCACCCTTTCTGTAAAGGAATATTCCCTAATTTATTTAGTGTGCATTTAGTTCTCACCTTTTCATTGGTAGCTTAGGGTAAGTGAAATTCATAAGAACATAGGAACATTCAGGTGCCATTAGTATTTCCTCAGATTACTGCCCATGCTACCCCTTTTCATCCTTATCTCTTGCCCTCTCCTCACTGCAGAGCCTCCTTTCCATCTCCTCGGCATGCAACAATTAAATGCTAGGGAGTGTTTCCTCTTAAATAGGGAGGGGAGGCTCTAGAGATCATCATCTTGAATTAGAGACTCTTGTCACTAGTCATTAGTGTCCTTTTAGCTGTTAAAGACATGCAAACATACACAGTCCCTAGAAGGGAGGGGACTAGACAAAGGCCTGAATAATGAGTCACTCCTCAGACTTACAGTACCTCTCCTTCCTCAACCAAGTTTATGCCCATCTGGTGCAGAGGTACCCACTGGGACGATCAAAGTCAATCCTGAGGGCAGAGGTAAATGTACAACAATATGAACAGGGAATAAATTATTTTTTTTAAAAACTAGATACTTTCAGGAAGGTATAGAATAGTAACAGATACGACGATATAATACAACATTGAACCAAAGTTATTGTAACAAGAGTCAGAAAGAGGTTGAACCTGATAGATGCAACTCTGCTTCTATTCTAAAAATACTATGACTGTGTGATAAGATGTAGCTGAGAGCTGATCTTTCCCCTTTGTTTTGCACAGAAGTTGCCTGCTTTATTAATCTATGCATTTGTTAACTGCTGGCGGTGTACAATAAGTTACAAAATAAAAACAACTGGAAATCATTCTGTGCACTTCTGAGATGCTTCTAGTCCAGGCTGCGTACATTACAATTTCACTTCTAATGCAGATTTCTTTTCCATCTCATACTGGTATCAAAGGTGGAATTACAGCAAGAGGATAAGGCTTGTTAATCAACTAACGCAGCACAAACTGAGCTCCAAGCCACCTGAATGTCAACTCAACCCTGATTTTCAGGCACTTTTGAAACTTCGTAGCATACTAAATGATGGCAGATAAAAATTACAATGGCCCATCCAGTCTGCTCAGTTGAGGTTCATCCTGTATTGGAAGACATGCAGATAAAATTCCCAAATGCAACCTAACACCATCTCCTATCTTGTGTTTTACATTCAACCTATCTATCTTCCTCTCATATCGTTCCCAAGCATGGCCAAGTCAATCGCACTTATCAAACTGTTGTCCTCCCTAGACCCTACGTTTTTTCTGAGCTCTGATAAAAATGATTGCAATTGTGGTTCCGAGCAGGTTACCCCAATGTACTTCATTACCATCCTCTTGCCACAATGGATCCTCTGTGCTTATCCCAAGCATTTTTAATTCCACCACCTCCTCCAGAAGGGCCCACCAGGCATCCACCACCCTTTCTGCTTAGCTCTGTGCATAAAAACATAAGAACATGCCATGCTGGGTCAGACCAAGTGTCCATCAAGCCCAGCATCCTGTTTCTAACAGTGGCCAATCCAGGCCATAAGAACCTGGCAAGTACCCAAACACCAAGAAGATCCCATGCTACTGATGCAATTAATAGCAGTGGCTATTCCCTAAATCAACTTGATTAATAGCCGTTAATGGACTTCTCCTCAAAGAACTTATCCAAACCTTTTTTGAACCCAGCTACACTAACTGCACTAACCACATCCTCTGGCAACAAATTCCAGAGCTTTATTGTGCGTTGAGTGAAAAGGAATTTTCTCCGATTAGTCTTAAATGTGCTACTTGCTAACTTCATGGAATGCCCCCTAGTCCTTCTATTATTTGAAAGTGTAAATAACCGATTCACATCTACTCATTCATGACCTCTCATGATCTTAAAGACCTCTATCATATCCCCCCTCAGCCGTCTCTTCTCCAAGCTGAACAGCTCCAACCTCTTCAGCCTTTCCTCATAGGGGAGCTGTTCCATCCCCTTTATCATTTTGGTCACCCTTCTCTGTACCTTCTCCATCGTAGATATATATTTTTTGAGATGCGGCAACTAGAATTGTACACAATATTCAAGGTGCGGTCTCACCATGGAGCGAGTGAGTGAGTGATTCACTCACCAATCCACTACAACACCTGATCGACCACTGATGTTGTAAGAATTCTAAAGCTTGTGTTTGGAGTCTACGCCCATCTCAGGGTTACCCATACATTGGATTCTGTGATAGTCCTACAAAAAGAAGCTGGAAACATTCCTAATAACAGAAGATGCAATAGTAAGAGGAGATGTGAATAATAATCTAGCATCAGAAATCCACCTTTATTTTTCAGTTGAAGAAACTAAGAAACACTGCATCATTACTGAAATATGTTACCAACAGACTGGTAAGCAGGAAGTACTTTGATCTGGATAATCAGTACAGTGAACAGAGTTTTTTATTCCATACAAAAAGAAAAGTCCAACCGCTGTAGTCCATCGGTAGTAGACCCTGGTGACGGGGACTGCTTTCAGGTAATGTCTCTGTCGTAAGATTCTGCAGCCAGGATTCAGTACATTCTCACTAATTTCCACAAACATCTGGGAGGCTCGATTGATTTCCTGCTCAGAGAAGGTCGTGAGTGGGTCGACTCTTTCTGCATCATGTTCATATAGGATTTCCCCGTCTGCTGCTTCTACTAAATGGTGGGGAATCTCTACAGTGGAACAGATATGCTGGTGAATGCTGGTCTTAAATTCAACTTTTAATTCTTTGAAGTAATAATGAAGTCCTTGACCTGCACAGGATGGGCAAATGTGTTTGGCCTCTCCCATGCAATTCATACACTTGACTAATTGCTTTCCTTCGCAGATGTGACAGAAGCTTCCTAGGAGACTTCTCCCACTGCCACGACAGGTTGAACAACGTATGGTGCCTGATGAAAGACACGCATCACATTCGACCCACTTGCTTCCTCCACACTCAAGGCAGATCTTTTCCTCCTCACTGTGTGGCATACGCAAGTACTTTATCTCATTATGAAACATTTGAGAAGGGGCAGTGGCTACATCCCAAGGATCCATCTGCCAGTCCTCAATGGCACCATGATCCACAGACGTGCCAAAGGGTTTATGTTGAAGAGTGACAGACCGCTCTTCTATAAATGTTTCTAGCCTGTACAGATACACTATTACAAAATCTATTACCGCAAATATCATCTCTCGTGCTGCCCTTTTCCGATATGAACGTCTTGTGGACACCCAATCAAGCAAAACCTTCCGGATCTGCTCTTCTGACAAAGGCAGGAAACGAACAGGGAGAAAGAGTTCTGTTTGAGTTTTTTTACTCTCTTTCTTGCCTCTTCTGGCCCAGGATTTTGATGATGGTGGTGTTGGTTGTTGAGTTTGTCTGAATGCTAGCTTTCGTGATGGAACTGTTGTTGCCTGTAGAGTTGGAGACCCTGGTGCTTCTAGTGATGGTGGTGATCTCAGCTGTGGAGCTGAATGTGTTGATGGTCTTGGTAATGGTAGTGATTTTAAACGAAGTATTGAATACGGTGATGATCTTTGCGATGACAGTGGTGTCAGCTGTACCACTGGACTCGGAGATGGACAAGATGATGGAAGCGAAGGTAGATCATATGGAAAACTTAAAATATAAGGTAAATTTTCCACACTGGATAAAGACTTGTCAAAATGATTCAGGGCCTCTTGCATGATGATGTATTCCTGTGCCTGTGCTGTGATAGGAATTACTTCATGGAAGGGCAAAGGGTAGCTACATTGCCATTTTTTTTCTAGGAAAAGCTTCTTCTCTTTGGTTTGAACAAGGTAGTGCTGTATTTTTCTGTGTTTTCTTTTTCTGCATCAGAATTTGGAACTCGGATGGATGCTGAGGATTCCACTGATGTCACAGAACCCAGGAAAACTTGCAGCTTCTTCACAGCTGATGAAACTGAATTGTTTTCTGGGCAAAACAAACTCTAGAGCATAAGACTGAATAGTTGACAGTGGGTGCTGTTGAGGCTGAGAGCAGTACACAAATGATTCTGAAAGCAAAAGACCGAGGCTATTATTTCATAGTTAAGTTGACTTTTGAATCCCCAAGGACAATAAGGGGGTAATTTTCAAAGCTGTTTTTATGGGTAAAGTGGTGCTTTATCTGTGGATTAGTTCATTTTTAAGATTTACCTCCCTGTGATGCTTAAATAGTTCCAGAGGCCGTATCTCTCACACTATTTGGTTGCACACTGTTGCTATCCCATTAGATTTGTGTTCCAGGGTTTCCCTCGTGGGGGGAGGTTTCCTTTTAAGGCTCTCACATTGCTCTTTCCTTAAGAACATAAGTGGGTCAGCCCGAGGGTCCATCAAGCCCAGAATCCTGCTCCCAACAATGGACAATCCAGGATACAAATAGATCCCATGCTACTACTGCCAGTAAATAGCAGTTTGGACTTCTCCTCCAGGAATGTAGAGGTCGCTCATTGTCCGTCGCAGGACCCAGGCTGTGGAATCAGTTGCCAACCAAATTAAGGCTTCAGCAAGTGAAAAAGAAGTACAGGAAGGTTGTTTTGTCAGGCATTCGAGAGGGAAATCAGGGAAGGAGTTTGAGAGCCATATAGTTCCAGTATATTAGCTTAATATTAAATTCCTGTTTTAGTGTTTAAGTTTTTTTAATAACTGATTGTAATATGTCTAAGATTTTATAATTGTCTGTAATATTTTAATAGGTTAATATTTTTAAATGAGTTTAACATTTTATATTTTTTTATCTCTTATGTTAACCATAGTGATGGAATTGCACTGTGCAATGGTATACAAAAATTGTATAAATAAATAAATAATAAATAAATAAACGTATCCAAACCTTTTATAAACCCAGCTAAGCTAACTGCCCTAACCACATCCTCTGGCAACAAATTCCAGAGCTTAATTCTGCATTGAGTAAAAAAGAACTTTCTCTGATTTGTTTTAAATGTGCTACTTGCTATGTTCATGGAATGCCCCCGAGTTCTTCTATTAACTGAAAGAGTAAATAACCAATTTACATTTACCTGATCTAGTCCTCTGATTATTTTTAACACCTCTATCATATCCCCCCTCAGCCGTCTCTTCTTCAAGCTGAACAGCCCTAACCTCTTCAGCCTTTCCTCATAGGGGAGCTGTTCCATTCCCTTTATCATTTTGGTTGCCCTTCTCTGTACCTTCTCCATCACAATTATATCTTTTTTGAGATGCAGCGACCAGAACTGTACACAGTATTCAAGGTGTGGTCTCACCATGGAGTGATACAGAGGCATTATGACATTTTCCGTTTTATTAACCATTCCCTTCCTAATAATTCCTAACATTCTGTTTGCTTTTTGACTGCTGCAGCACACTGAACCGACGATTTTAAAGTATTATCCACTATGAAGCCTAAATCTTTTTCCTGGGCAGTAGCATCTAATATGGAACCCAACATCGTGTAACTACAGTAAGGGTTATTTTTCCCTATATGCATCACCTTGCACTTGTCCACATTAAATTTCATCTGCCATTTGGATGCCCAATCTTCCAGTCTCGCAAGGTCATCCTGCAATTTATCACAATCCACTTGTGAATTAACTACTCTGAATAATTTTGTATCATCTGTAAATTTGATTACCTCACTCGTCGTATTCCTTTCCAGATCATTTATAAATATATTGAAAAGCACCGGTCCAAGTACAGATCCCTGAGGCACTCCAGTGTTTACCCTTTTCCACTGAGAAACTTCACCATTTAATCCTACTCTCTGTTTCCTGTCTTTTAGCCAGTTTGTAATCCACGAAAGGACATCTCCTCCTTTCCCATGACTTTTTAGTTTTCTTAGAAGCCTCTCATGAGGGACTTTGTCAAACACATTCTTAAAATTAAAATACACTACATCTTCTGGTTCATCTTTATCCACATGTTTATTCACCCCTTCAAAAAAATGTAGCATATTTGTGAGGCAAGACTTTCCTTGCCATGCTGGCTGTGTCCCATTAAACCATGTCTTTCTATATGCTCTGTGATTTTATTCTTTAGAATATTTCCCACTATTTTTCCCAGCACTGAAGTCAGGCTAACCAGTCTATAATTTCCTGGATCACTCCTGGAACCCTTTTTAAATATCAGAGTTTCATTGGCCTCCCTCCAATTTACAGGTACAATGAACGATTTTGATAGGTTGCAAATTTTTACTAATAGATCTGAAATTTCATTTTTGAGCTCCTTCGGTACCCTAGGATGCATACCATCTGGTCCAGGTGATTTGCTACTCTTTAGTTTGTCAATCTGGCCTACTACATCTTCCAGGTTCAGTATCTAGGAAAACTATCTCCGGAACTGGTATCTCCCCAACATTCTCATTAGTAAACATGGAAGCAAAAAATTGTCTTTCCACGATGGCCTTATCTTCCCTAAGAGCCCCTTTAACCCTTAGTTCATCTAACTGACTCCCTCACAGATTTCCTGCTTTGGATATATTGTAAAAAGTTTTTACTGTGAGTTTTTGCCTCTATGGCCAATTTCATTTCAAATTCTCTCTTAACCTGTCTTATCAACAGAGGCATGCTAAGGGGGGGGGGGGGGGGGGGGGGGAATGCAAGGAGGGTCTATAAGAACCAGCTCCATCCTACAGCCCCTGACACAGATGCAATGTGTCGAAACACAGCCAGCCAATGTCGGACGAGTTTGTGTTTCAAGTAATTGAAAGGAGCACACTGTTATGGTTTAGCGGTGTTTGGGTGGATCCTTGGGTCCTGTGGCAGATGACCACGCCCATGGGAGGGGCCCCGTGGGGAGCCACAGTACTGGGCTAGACTCAGGATGCACAAACACAGAGTTAGCTCTTTTATTGTACAGCTTGATGTATACCACCAGAGGTGGCAGTAGTGAAGTAGTTCAGATGTAGCAGTCTCGGGACCCTCGGCAGAGGGAATTCGTCTCACCCCGTTGGTATAGGGGGATTCCGGTGTAGGTTTCCCTGCAAGGCAATGCTGTGGATGAGACAGGCTGAGAGTTAGAGGACTCACTAGGTGTTTGCTGTAGGTAGGCGATTCCACCAGGCTGAAGTAGATGGTAACAGGCACCGAGGCAGGGAGAGCAGGCCCTCGAGGAGCAAGTACCTGTTCCCTGTAAGGCACCTGAAATAAAGCAGAGGGCCCCCGAGGAGCGGGTACCCAGGTTAGAGAGATTACCCCGAAAGGCAGAGAGAGAGAGCATCAGCACGGAAGCGGCAGAGTAGCATAGACTGGACGAGTCCAATCCTTGCTAACTCAATGAGCTAGCAAACAAGTACAGGCTAAATACCCGATGGCCGTGACGTCACTTGAGAGGGGCAGGAGGCAACGCCATAGCTGTTCTGGGGACGTCGGAGAGCGCGGCTTGTAGACGCGGTGGTAGCCATCTTCCCAAGGCTAGCGGGGAGAGCAGAGAAAAAGGTGAGGCACAAGGGTCGAAGCCGTCTGAGACCGAATGACGCAACACTGCAATGTACTAATCAACTCCTCTTGTTCCTTTTAAAATCTTCCCATATTTCTTCGCAATGGCTTTTCCTTCTTAATGCCCCCCCGTAGAGGTGTAAGGCAAACTGGGTGGCCACCATTATTAGACGGATGTTATTGATTTTCTTAAATTGATCCTGGCTGTTTTTACTCTGATGTGTTTGTGAAGTGTAGAACAGGCTGTTTGTTGATTCATAAATAAAGATTTACGATGGCTTCCAGTTTCATTAAGAACAACAATTTAAAACTGTGTGCGCAGCATTCAAGCCCTACGGTGGGTTTCCCCCCTCAGATCTTGCTTCTTTCCCAGTTCCTCATCAGCCTGCTCGTCAGCTTGGTTCCTCTCAGCCAGAATTATTAGTTTTTACCTTCTCCAAAACAAATCAGACTAGAGAGAATAAGAGAAATAGGTTTCTCATACTTAGCACCCAGTCTCTGCAACGCACCTCAGAAAGGATTATCTTACGTTTAGAAAAAGCCTTGAAAACTTTCCTTTTCTTGAAGGCCTAGATATTAATTTCACGAGAATTAGCGCCCACGATCTAAAAAAAAAAAAAAGCTGGTGTGGTTAGGGTCATTTTCCAGATACCATTGCTGTATGGAGGTGTTTGAGTGGATTCTTGGGTACTGTGGAAGATGACCACGCCCACCGGAGGAGCCCCGTGGGGAGACACAGTAATGGCTGGACTCAGGACGCACAAACACACAGGCTGATACAGTAAGGGCGCGTAAGAAAAAAGTGCCGCAGTGCCGGGGCCCGCTCGTTTGCCGCGCGCACCGTCCGGATCACATACCGCTCGATACAGTATTTAAATGGCATGCAAATGCAAGCTGCGTCCAAGAAGCGTCCATGAAGCGCAATCCGTTTTACTGTATAGGTGCTTAATACAGTGCCTATACAGTATCCTGGGTGCGTGGAACCTGTCATTTCAAATGGCGTTTGAAATGACAGGTTCCAGGAAGTGGATGGTTCTCCTACAGACCCCGCTGTCTTGAGCGCCCGGCGCCAGCAAGCCCCAGCAGCCGGTGATCAGAGGCACGGAGCGCAACAAAGCAACCCTCCTTCGGACGGGCAAGAGAGACGAAATTTCACAGTCCCAGACCAAACCAACCCCAATCCCCAGCAGAGAGAGAGACGAAATTTCACAGTCCCGGGCAAACTTTGCCCCAGCCCCCGCCTCACCTGCCTGGCCGCGGAGAAAAATTCTTTTTTCACTCAACGCACAATAAAGCTCTGGAATTTGTAGCCAGAGGATGTGGTAGTGCAGTTAGTGTAGCTGGGTTCAAAAAGGTTTGGATAAGTTCTTGGAGGAGAAGTCCATTAACTGCTATTAATCAATTATACTTAGGGAATAACCACTGCTATTAATTGCATCAGTAGCATGGGATCTTCTTAGTGTTTGGGTACTTGCCAGGTTCTTATGGCCTGGATTGGCCTCTGTTGGAAACAGGATGCTGGGCTTGATGGACCCTTGGTCTGACCCAGCATGGCAATTTCTTATGTTCTTAACCTATCTGCACACTTCTCCAAGCTGCCTCGGTGGTCAACTCTGGAAGACACCATAGCCCACCTTGGGCCTGAACTGCTCCCAGCCCATGCTCCCTAAGCAGTTGATTAGGGACTGGGGAGGTTGCAGCCCATCTACATATTTTTCCCAGTTGCCTTGGTGGTTGACTCCAGGAGTCAGTCCAATCCATCTCAGGCTTGAGCTATCCCCATCCTACATTCCTTGAGCAGCTGGCCAGGTACTGGGAACGTTGCAGGCCTCTCTTTATTTCCATCTTCCCCATTCCCTACATTCTTTATCTCACCTGCTACTCTCTCATCAGCACTGTCTGCTGCTCTTGAACTTGTAAGTTTTCTTCCTCTCATCTAGCCATCTCCCTGACAGCATCTCTTCCTTGTTGCTGTCGTCAGAACTCTATCTCTCTTCTGCAAGTTCTCTGCTTTCCTCCTACTCTCCAGCTGGGATATCAATCCCAATCCTAGCCTTCCACGGCAACTTTCACCCCACTGCTTCATATCAAACCATTAACCTCCAACTGTACCGCCATTCCCTTCTCCCTTCCTCTTCTCTTCCTTTCTCGTGCACACTCTGGTTCCATGAAGCTTGCGTATTTTTTATGACCTCTTTATTTCTCACACTCTTCATCTCCTTTGTCTCTTACTGAGATCTGGCCTTTCCACTGAAGAGTCTGCTTCAGTGCTGCTCTCTGTCACAGAGATTATCTTTCTCCTATAACCTCGTACAATAGGCCACAGTGGTGGTCCTGGACTGCTGCTCTCCCCCTCTGTAGGTTTTCATAAGAACATAAGAAGTGCCATGCTGGGTCAGACCAAGGGTCCATCAAGCCCAGCATCCTGTTTCCAACAGAGGCCAAACCCAGGCCACAAGAACCTGGCAATTACCCAAACACTAAGAAGATCCCATGCTACTGATGCAATTAATAGCAGTGGCTATTCCCTAAGTAAACTTGATTAATAGCCATTAATGGACTTCTCCTCCAAGAACTTATCCTAACCTTTTTTGAACCCAGCTACACTAACTGCACTAACCACATCCTCTGGCAACAAATTCCAGAGCTTTATTGTGCGTTGAGTGAAAAAGAACTTTCTCCGATTAGTCTTAAATGTGCCACATGCTAACTCATGGCATGCCTCCTAGTCCTCTATTATCTGAAAGTGTAAATAACCGAGTCCACATCTACTCGTTCAAGACCTCTCATGATCTTAAAGACCCTATCATATCCCCCCTCAGCCGTCTCTTCTCCACGCTGAACAGCCCTAACCTCTTCAGCCTTTCCTCATAGGGGAGCTGTTCAATCCCCTTTATCATTTTGGTTGCCCTTCTCTGTACCTTCTCCATCGCACATTATATCTTTTTTGAGATGCGGCGACCAGAATTGTTCACATATTCAAGGTGCGGTCTCACCAACACATTCTTCCATCTTAGACTCACTCTTTTACTTCCTTTCAGGCTCATTCCATCCACCTATTCATTTCACTATAACCAGGGTAGCTTTCTTTATTGATGACCCCCTGATAAATCCCCCCCCCCCTTCCCTTCTCACTGACTTTGATTCCTGGCTTTCCTTGATCCATCTTCCCCTTCCCTTATTTTTAGTGATTTTAACCTCCATGTTGATGACTCTTCTGACTTTTGTCTCAAAACTCCTTTCCTTTACCTCCTCATTTGATCTCCAGCTCTGCTCTACCGCCCTTACTCACAAGCATGGCCACTGCCTTGGCTTCATCCTTTCCTTCAACTGCTGTCTCTCAGACTTCTCTACCTCGGTTCTTCCTCTCTCACCATTATCTGATAACTTTCACACTAAGCCATCCTCTCCTATAGCCTCATTTAGTTACCACCAACACCTTCAGGAATCTCCAAGCTGTATACACTTGTATCCTCTCCAATACTGTTTCATCTCTCCTTTCCTCTACTACATTCTGTGAATCAGTTGCTGAAGTAGTTTCTTCTTACAACACATGTTACTTTCTGGGAGAAATGTCTCATTTCCATAAACTCCCTATTCGCAAACCTCCACCTTGCCCTAAACTCCTCCAAGACTGAACTGCTTCTTATATCCAACCAGCAAAGCCCTAAGCCATCCCTCTCAAGCGACCCAGCCTTCAACTCTATCGCCTCTCAGTCCTGCATATGAGACCTAGGTGTCCTGATAGACCAGTCTCTAAACATGAGAATACACATCAACAAAGTCCTTAAGGAAGGCTTCTTTAAGCTCAACATCATGAAAAAACTCAAACCGCTTCTCCATCTCATGACCTCGCACAGTCATTCAGGCAACCCTCTCATCCAAATTGGACTACTGCAGTTCCCTTTTTCTCGGCCTCCCCTATTCCACCATAAAACAGCTCCAAATGCTGCAGAATGCTGTAGCTAGAACCATCACATCTGCCCGTAAATCCGACCATATCACCCCCATCCTCAAAGACCTTCATTGGCTCCCTATCCCTCACACATCCTCTACAAAACCCTCACCATTATTCATAAATCCATCTACCTTCACAACTCTAATTGGCTTGATGAGCCATTCCACTTCATACAATCCAGCCGTCCCACTCGAACTAGCCGTAATGGCACGCTAAAAGGCACACCGGTCATCCACAAGGGATCGAGCTCTGTCCATTGCAGGACCCACCCGCTGGAACACACTACCTGTGAACCTCCGCCTCGAGCCCTGCACCATCAAATTCAAGAAAAAATTAAAGCCTGGCTCTTCAAACAGGCATACCCAGATTAGGCCTACTCCATAAATTCACCCCTGCACGCAGTTTTTGCCTCTAAACTACTAACACTCATGCCATGTTATGATGTTACTATGTTATGATGTTACCATGTGTTATCATGTTACTTCTCTACTTATCTGCAGCCTTATATCCCTCTCCTTCGTTAGCTTCTCCTCTATTTTCCTATTATCCCAACCCCTTTCCCTGTTTAATGTAATTTCTACCTGCAGTTTTGGATGTAAACCGATATGATGTTCCTACTAATATTGGTTAGAAAAGCCTATAAATAAATAAATAAATAAACAAACAAACGATTCCCTCCTCTGCTGTAGACACTCCTGCCCTTCCCTAGCACTGTCCCAGCCTTGGCTTCCCTCTAGAATTCTCTTCCTACGTTCCTGTGCCTGCCCTGTAGAACATTTCTGGCTAAAATCCTGTACATTTCAAATTCATGCTGACTTCCTTCTTATCTGCTCTTGCACTTACCAAGCAAGGATACATGTCCATCTGACAAATTCTCTTCCATCTAACCCTTGCTGTCCCTTTGCCACACTCAATTCCCTTCTCAAACTTCCTTTGCCTCCTTCCCCCCTTCATTGCTCAGGCTATGGTGGACAACGTCCATGACAAGATTCACAAAATTAGTGTCTTCTCAACCAGGTCACCTCTACCTCCCTCTCCCCCACTTCTTTCCTCTACCCTTCCTCTGGCTTCCCCCCACTCTCTCCTCTTTTTCTAAAGTCACCGTGAAGGAAACTGTCCATCTCTCTCCTCCTCCAAACTCACTGCTTGTCCCTCTGGCCAAATTCCCATCCAGTTCATAAGAACATAAGAAATTGCCATGCTAGGTCAGACCAAGGGTCCATCAAGCCCAGCATCCTGTTTCCAACAGTGGCCAATCCAGGCCATAAGAACCTGGCAAGTACCCAAACACTAAGAAGATCCCATGCTACTGATGCCGGTAATAAGTGGTGGCTATTCCCAGGGAAGGTAACTTTGAAAACTGCTCCCATGCCCCTGTATGTGCATATATATGGGCACATGGTATTTACTACTGTATTTTATAACCTGCGCACACACATAAAAACCACAAGCTGCACGAGTTTAGACTTAAACCGATTTCTCCAGCTACGTAGCAGTATGTAGTAAGTCTGGAAAGCACTACTTAGATGGACAAGGGCCACTTTTCAGGCTTATCCGCTGCTACTCAACCAAATAAACTGGAATATAACCAAATAAGTCCAGCTAAGTTCCTATTTGTCTGCCTATGTAGGAACAAAGATGCTACTTAGCCAGAAAAGTCATAATTTTTTTTTTTTTTAAATTTATATTTATTAAGTTGAAAGAAAACAAACAGTCAAGACCAACATAACAACAAAATGGCAGACCTGTTGTCTTTCAACATTTACAAATTAGAAACGTCACCCAGAACCTCTTCCCCCCCCCAACCCCCCACCCCCTACCCCCGGATCCCCACCCTCTTCCATGAGTTCGTAATTAGGAATAGTGAGAAAGACTTATCACAGATTGGACTCCCGTAGCAAGGATAGACTTAGTCTGCCAAGGCCAGAAGAAAAGAGAGTCATAGTCCCGGTTAGATCAAGGCTAATCAGAAACAGTCTTTTCCCAGTCCAGGAACGGTGTCCATGTGGCTTTAAAAGTAGACACAGTGTGATGAATCTCCGCAGTAATCGCCGCCATTCGACACAAGTAATGAACCTTTTGTTGAATACGTGGAAGGGCAGGAATTATCGACTGCTTCCAATGTTGTGCAAGTACCATCCTGGTTGCAATAAATACCTGTTGACACAATGAAGCTTGTGGCTTGGTCAGTTCTTTGTGTGGTAAATTGATTAACATGAATCCAGCATTGTGGAGCTCCGTGACCTGCAAGATATGTTCCACCCAATGAGCCACTTGGGACCACAGAGATTGTACCAAGGGACAGGTCCACCACATATGTAGGTAGTCGCCTTGAGACCCACAATTACGCCAACACATAGCACTAAGATTAGGGTAACGTTTATGCAAGGTAAGAGGGGTCAGGTACCACCTGGTAACCATCTTAAAACAATTCTCCTGAACATTCGCCGATATAGAGCATTTTTTGACAGTAGTGTATACTTGTAGCCACTCCTCAACCGTAATGACCCTCGCTAGATCCCTCTCCCAGGCCTGCGTGTGAGGAAAAGGCCTCGCATCACCCCCGGATAGAAGAATATATAGCTTGGAAACCATTCCCTCCCCGCTTTTTATCAACGGCTGCACAATAGTGTTCCATTAAAGTTTTACCCTGTGCTATGGAGGGAGATACAGTCGCACTATTTAGGAAGTGAGCGATCTGATAGCCGGCTAGGAAGTCCGTAGCAGGCAACTGATACGTACTCTGAAGTTGAGGCCAGGTTAAAGCCGCTCCACCCCCTAGAAAGTGTTCAATCCTGGTAAGACCTCGGATGTACCAATTCCGAAAGGCAGGGGTATTGCCCAGCTGGGAAGTTAATCAGATGAGAGACATGGGTAGAGTAAAAATATTGGCGTGTCCTACCACAAGCTTCTTCCACTTAGCCCATAATCTCATGGTGGTAGTGTGGATGGGGTGAGGAGGTCTGCTTTCAACCACGTGAAACGGGGCTGCCAAACAGGGCCGATAGTGGCATCCCTCCCAAAACGTGGTCAGCAAGCGCTACCCACTGTTTGGCAGTGGACACCCGTGACTATCCAGGATAACCAAAAGTTGAGCCGCCACATAATACTTTTCTAGATTAGGCATTCCAAGGCCTCCCCGATCCCTGGGCAAGTATAATAGTCGACGAGAAATTCGCGGGGGTCGCTTGCGCCAAATAAAATCGAATAAGATCTTTTGCCAAGACCTCAAGAAGCGGAGCTGAGATATATAGACAGAGTAATGAACAGGTATAAAAATCTGGGCAAAATATTCATTTTTACAATGGCTACACGCCCCATCCAAGAGTGCCGACCTCTATCCCAAACCTGTAAATCCTTCCTTATTTTCCCTAGCAGGGGAATATAGTTGAGATTATAGAGGGCATTGATGTCGGCCCCTAAGTGAACCCCTAAATATTTAATAGAGGTGGTAGCTAAGCGAAACGGATACAGCTGTTGTAGCTCCCTGACTGTGCCGGCATCAACCGATACATTAAGGAGTTCGGACTTATCAAGGTTAATCTTAAAACCAGACACCGCACTAAAGGATTGAATCTCAGTTGTAATGGCCCGCAAGAGGTGGTGGGGTTGGTAATAGTCATGAGTATGTCGTCCGCAAAAAGCGAGAGTTTCAGGTGTAAATCCCCCAATTGAACACCCGTAATTTGCGTGGAGGTACGCACTCGCTCCGCAAAAGGCTCCAGAAGGGCAAATAGCAAGGGCGACAACGGCACCCCTGTCTAGTTCCCCGCTGCACTGGGAACGTACCCCCATAACCCCCATTGACCTTTATGCGTGCTGCGGCAGGTGGTAAAGTACCCTTATCCATTTTATAAACATGGGCCCAAATGCATTTTCTGCAGGTAGCGAATAAGAAGTCCCAATGCACAAGGTCAAACGCTTTTTCTGCGTCGATGGCCAATAATAACAACGGGATGTCCTGCTTCCTGGCCCACCACATAATATCAGTAACTTTGCGAACATTATCGGCCGCCATTCTTTGCGGGATAAACCCAACCTGATCCCTGTGCACCAACCCGGCAAAACTAAGTTAAGACGGGCCGCTAGAACCCGCGCCAGTATCTTGAGGTCGAGGTTAATTAGTGAGATTGGGCGGTAGGAACTACAGTGGGTGGGGTCCCTACCAGGCTTGGCCAGCACCGTTATGCCCGCTGTGTTAGTGTGTGGTGGTAAGTGAGCGCCCTCACGCAAGCTATTAAAAAAATTCACTAGAGGAGTGAGAAGGGTTGTACTGCATTTCTTATAGTACGCCCCCGAAAAGCCATCAAGGCCTGGTGCTTTACCGGCCTTTAGGTCCCGAATAGCCGTCTGAACCTCTGCCAAATTAATCGGGTCATCTAAAATGCCCTGTTGGTCCACTGTTAGGTCAGGGAGCACCAAAGCCTGAAGGTATTGCTCAACAGACTGATCTTGAATGGTGTCATCCCTTTTAGAGGGTTTCGTAAAATTTAGTAAAACACTCCCTAATCTCTGTATTAGAGGTAACATACTTCCCCTCTGAGTTTTTAATCTGGGCTATGTTTTCTGCAGGCTCGTTGCTTTAACTGCCGAGCTAGAATGCGCCCTGCTTTATTGGAACCCTCAAAGAATCTCTGGTTTGTGCGTTCCAGAGCATGGGCAACCCACGCAGCATCGAGCAGATTAAGTTCTGTCCGAACAGCCCCCAACTGTCTTAGTGTATCAGCATTCAGGGTAGTGCATGTTGGCGGGCCAGCCGGTGCAGTTGGCCGAGTAGTTCTGCTCTACGGTGTTCCCTTTGCTTTTTCTCCCTGTAGCTAACGCTATGAGTTTACCGCGGATGACCACCTTAGAGCATTCCCAGAGTGATCCGGCGTCTGACACCGAACCTTCATTCTGGTGAAAGTACTCCCGGAGGTATTCATTAACCAGTTTGCACCGCTCTGCGTCCCCCAAGAGATCCTCTCGAGTCTCCAGAAGCGCAACCCATTATCTACAGGGGCGAGTGTCATTGTCACCCACACAGGGGCGTGATCTGTCCAGGTAATATCACCAATACCCACATCCAGGACCTGATTCTGTAACCCCTTATCAACTAAGAAGAAGTCAATCCTCGAATACGAGGTGTGGGGGTGAGAAAAAAAGGTATACACTCTGGAGAAGGGATTGCGAGATCTCCAAATATCTACCAACCCCATGTAGACAATAGTAGATAACTCAGATGAGGCAGTCCAGCTTCCGGTTTTCACGGTGGGAAGTGTCTAGCCGCGCATTGCGCACCAGGTTATGATCACCCCCCCAGATAATCCGCCCTTCAACAAAGGGATGCAGCTGTCAGCGAGGGATCGGAGGAAAGGCCCCTGATCCTTGTTTGGTGCATAAAGATTAATAATCGTATATATATGCTGGGCCAACTTTACCTTTAACAAATATACCTTCCACCAGGATCTGCGAAATGAGAAATATAGTCATACGTGACGGACCTGGCAATCAAAATACCCACCCCAGCATATTTACTGCCTCGAGTGCTGGCTGCCAGATATACATGAGGGTATCCAGCGAATTGTAATAACCTTTCATGGCGCTTGCGCATATGAGTTTCCTGAATTAGAGCCACGAAACATTTTGTTGTTGTAAATCTCTCTGCAGGAGTTGTCGCTTTTTGGGAGAATTAAGGCCCTTAACATTAAGGGACCATACCCTCAGAGCCATTCATAATTTTCCCTTCCCCACCCCAGGCCAAAACAGCATATGCCCTCCAATCTCTCCAAGATACTGGCACCTGGATTCCAATCAGCAAAGAACATTGTGAACTCATGGAATAAAACCCACCCTTCCCAATCCCCCCAAACCATTTGTATCCACTCCCTGGATACCTGTAATCTGAGAACGTGATCGCACCATAGAGCAGAAAGCTCATCCGGCTAAGTAATGAACAAAGATTCGCGCACTGCCCAGGCTGGGCCTACATTAGGCTAAGAAAAAAGGCATTGGTAACAGAACAAAGCCAGCCTGGTAAATGCGCTCTGAGATAAACAACCTGTACTGAGGAAAAATCAGGCAACTCATAATCTTAATACAGTATGCAGTAACCAGCCACTGTGGAGTCATGAGTCAGGCACTGGCTCTCGAGAGTGGTGATCGAGATTAGACTTCTGTCGCGCCAGGCGCTTGTTGTTGCCCACTCTCTGCCATCCCGGTTGGCATCATTCGAAACGGCATTTCCTCCGGCCGGCTGGTAGGAAGATCATTAGAGATGTTAGCTTTAGTGAACGCCTCCTTTGCTTCTGCAAGATTCTTGATCCGGTAGGAGACTCCGGCTACAGTAAGAGAAGCCCAAAGGGAAAAGTCCACTATAGCGAATCGACTTCCCCTGCAGCACTGATGTTGCAGCTCTCAGCTCGTACCGCTTACGAAGGGTGGAGGCCGCCAGGTCCGCATAAATGCTCACCTTATGGCCTTCCCACACCCACTCTCGCTGTTTCCTGGACTCTAAATAGATTTTGTCCTTCTCCCGAAGACTTGCATGCAAAGCAGTATATCCTAGGCGGTCTCCTGTGCGGGGTCCCTGCACGCGGTGTGCTCGTTCAATATTATAAGTAAAGGAGGATTGTTCCCCCTCAGAACTGGCAGGGGACGCCGACTGCATGATAAAGCGAAGCAGGTGTGGCTACCTCCCTACAGTCAGAAAATGCTGGCGTCTCTGGAATGCCCCGTAGGCGCAAATTATTGCGTCGTGACCTGTTTTCTAGGTCTTCCAGCTTTTCCTCCAAGGTCATGCGCTCCACGCTGCTAGTTTTTAGATGCTCTCCTGTGCACCGCATGAGTTCCTCCTGCCTGTCCATCCGGTTATCCAAATCGTCGACCCGACGACCCAGAGCCGCCAAATCCTCTTTAACATCCGTTATGAGGGTGCAGGTCGCGTTTGTGTTGTTTCATATCTGCTCGGAGCTCCACAAACCACTCCCGGAGCTCCGAGCGCGAGGGTAAGTCATCGAGCGTCTGTGGAAGCGCATGGTCGGGCTCAGACGCCATGGCCCCCTCAATGGCCTGCTCCTCCGCTGGTGCGCCGGCCTCAGTCTCCGTTTTTTCATAGGAGAATTGCTTTAAATTAACAGCTTTTCTCTTCCCCGCCATCGCGAAACCTCGGGGGGTCGAGAGCGGCAAAGAGCGAAGTGAAAAAGTTATGAGCGCCGCGTTTTAAGGCAAAAAAGTACAGGGTCGAGCCGGGAGTGTTCGCTTAAGCCGCCATGCTCGCAGGTGACGTCATCACGTCCCCCAGAAAAGTCATAATTTAGCCTCATGAGTATGTGCAAGTGATAAGGCTGCATATTTGTACTTTTAATTTTTTTGCATGTATTTATTTGTTTTCCATCGTCAATAAACAGTTAACAAACTAAAACACCCCAGGATATCGTGCAGTAATCCAAAGTTGTGATGAGCATTTTCATTATTTCTCCCCTTTCCTAACCCTCCTACACTCGCCTTCAGCGATCAATATAATCCAAACAGTGGCATCTTATCAACTGAACTGTTGTCTGGATCCTCTCAGATTTGGAAATTAAATGTAGATTTATTTATTTAAAATCTTTTCTATACCATCACAACGGTTAACAATGAGGCACATACATACATCTATGGAAAATGTATACGTTAATACTCTCTATAGGAAGTGCCATTAAAGTCCGGTAACATCGTTTTGTAATAAAGACTATTGCAAAAAGTTAAAGATCTTGTCCTTTTCTATGTTCACGGTTTTAATTGCATATATAACTCTATCGGGATGTATGATTTGTTTTAATAAAACTCTCTTATTGAGCAGAAAGGGGCTGCGTGCTGACGTTCTGCTGTCAGATTTCATATTCCACTATTCACCGCTCTTTTTGTAAAAGGCTTGCTTGAAAAGCCAGGGTTTTTAAACTCTTGTTGAATAGTTTAAAATCTCTCTGTAGTCTAATTTCTATCGGTCCGGCTAAGGATAGAGCCGGTTCTCTAACTTGGGTCAGTCTTGCTGTTTTAACCGAGGGGATGGTTAGGAGGGCCTTGTTAGCAGATCTGAGGTTCCTGTGTGGGACATGAACACGTAGTGCTGGGTTCAGCCATTCTGCTTTTTCATCGTGAATTAATTTATGTACTGTGCAAAGTGTTTTGTATTGAACTCTGTATCTGATGGGAAGCCAGTGTGGTTCTGCCAGAGTTTCCGTAATGTGATCATTTTTTTTGTTTACCAGTAAGTATTCTTGCGGCAGAGTTTTGCGGTATTTGGAGTGGTCTTGTTGTTGTGTATGGTAGTCCTAGGAGAAGGGCATTACAATAGTCGGTGCTAGCAAATATTAGTGCTTGTAAGACTGTTCTGAAGTTTGTCAATGTTAGTAAAGGTTTTAATTTTGTTGCGACCGTCGGTCTGTGACGGCTTCACCCCACCTACCTTACTCTTCTTGCGGCTCCTCCTGCTCACCTCACTACTGGCTGCCGCGGCGTCTGTCTGCCGACCTCTCCAGCTTCCCTGGACAGGCTTTGGTGCTGCTTCCCGCCATGCTCCTCCAAGGTACCATGGGGCATGATGCGAACGCCACCCTCATCTTTATTTCCTCATTGGAGAGAAACCTCAGGGACGTCCCCCTGAGATGACGTCACACTGCCCGGATATTTAAGCCTTCCTCTTTTGCTAGCTAATCGAGTTAGCAATGATTCGGACTCCTTACCGGAACTATTACGGATAGGATTCCCTCTTTGTACAGTAGCAACTCTGCCACTCCAGCGATATCTGGAACTCTTACTGCTAGCAGGGTACTCCCTCCTCGAAGGCCCCTGTTCCCTGAGACGCTGCCTGCATCTACAACCCTTTCTACTTGGAAGACCTCACTAACAGTATCCATCCGTGAGTTCAACTACCATCTATTCTACAGTACTGCTTCCCTGGTACCAGGTACTCGCTCCTCGAGGCTCTGCCCTCTGTTCCAGTGCCAGACCTCTCGTCTAGTGGAATTGCTGTGTGAGTACAATACCACTGAGTCTCCCTGCTCTAAGGGATCAGGTACTCGCTTCTCGAGGGCCTGCTCTCCATGTCTCGGAGCTTCTCCTATTCTACCTGGGACTCTATATGTTTCTCACTGTGTACTCGTAACTCTCAGTCTCTTTCCACTACAGCACAGCCAAGCAGAGGATCCATTGTTCCAGCGGACTCAACATCTACAACAACTGATTAACATTTACTCGTTCCATTCCACTCATTATTTTATAGGACTCTATCACATCTCCCCTCAGCCGTCTGTTCTCCAAACTGAAGAGTCCTAACCTATTCAGCCTTTCCTCATAGGGGAGCTGTTCCATCCCCTTTATCATCTTGGTCGCCCTTCTCTGTACCTTTTCTAACCCTGCTATATCTTTCTTGAGATGTGGTGACCAGAACTGAGCACAGTACTCAGGATGAGGTTGCACCATGGAGTGATACAGAGGCATTATGATATTCTCTGTTTTATTCTCCATTCCTTTCCTAATAATCCCCAGCATTCTGTTTGTGTATGATATATGAACACAAGATGAGGATGCACCATGGAGTGATACAGAGGCATTATGATATTCTCTGTTTTATTCTCCATTCCTTTCCTAATAATCCCAAGCATTCTGTTTGTGTATGATATATGAACACAAGATGAGGATGCCCCATGGAGTGATACAGAGACATATGATATTCTCTGTTTTATTCTCCTTCCTTTCCTAATAATCCCCAGCATTCTGTGTGTGTATGATATCTGAACACAGATGAGGATGCACCATGGAGTGATACAGAGACATTATGTATTCTCTGTTTATTCTCCTTCCTTTCCTAATAATCCCCAGCATTCTGTTTGTGTATGATATATGAACAAAAGATGAGGATGCAACCATGGAGTGATACAGAGACATTATGATATTCTCTGTGTTTATTCTCCATTCCTTTCCTAATAATCCCCAGCATTCTGTTTGTGTATGATATATGAACACAAGATGAGGATGCACCATGGAGTGATACAGAGACATTATGATATTCTCTGTTTTATTCTCCATTCCTTTCCTAATAATCCCCAGCATTCTGTTTGTGTATGATATATGAACACAAGATGAGGTCTCACCATGGAGCGATACAGAGGCATTATGATATTCTCTGTTTTATTCTCCATTCCTTTCCTAATAATTCCCAGCATTCTGTTTGTGTATGATATATGAACACAAGATGAGGTCTCACCATGGAGCGATACAGAGGCATTATGATATTCTCTGTTTTATTCTCCATTCCTTTCCTAATAATCCCCAGCATTCTGTTTGTGTATGATATATGAACACAAGATGAGGATGCACCATGGAGTGATACAGAGGGCATTATGATATTCTCTGTTTATTCTCCATTCCTTTCCTAATAATCCCCAGCATTCTGTTGTGTATGATATATGAACACAAGATGAGGATGCACCATGGAGTGATACAGAGGCATTATGATATTCTCTGTTTATTCTCCATTCCTTTCCTAATAATCCCCAGCATTCTGTGTGTGTATGATATATGAACACAAGATGAGGATGCACCATGGAGTGATACAGAGACATTATGATATTCTCTGTTTTATTCTCCATTCCTTTCCTAATAATCCCCAGCATTCTGTTTGTGTATGATATATGAACACAAGATGAGGATGCACCATGGAGTGATACAGAGACATTATGATATTCTCTGTTTTATTCTCCATTCCATTCCTAATAATCCCCAGCATTCTGTTTGTGTATGATATATGAACACAAGATGAGGATGCACCATGGAGTGCTATAGAGGCATTATGATATTCTCTGTTTTATTCTCCATTCCTTTCCTAATAATCCCCAGCATTCTGTGTGTGTATGATATATGAACACAAGATGAGGATGCACCATGGAGTGATACAGAGGCATTATGATATTCTCTGTTTTATTCTCCATTCCTTCCCTAATAATCCCCAGCATTCTGTTTGTGTATGATATATGAACACAAGATGAGGTCACACCATGGAGTGATACAGAGACATTATGATATTCTCTGTTTTATTTTCCATTCCTTTCCTAATAATCCCCAGCATTCTGTTTGTGTATAATATGTGAACACAAGATGAGGATGCACCATGGAGTGATACAGAGGCATTATGATATTCTCTGTTTTATTCTCCATTCCTTTCCTAATAATCCCTAGTATTCTGTTTACTTTCTTCGCTGCTGCTGCACACTGAGCAGAGGATTTCAACATATTTTCAACAATGACACCTAGATCCTGTGATGCTGTCAAGAAAGTGGACCCTTGTGGCTGTGGTGTGGTTGGTGCCACCTAGTGAGCAAACTAACTAGGTCCACATAGGCAGCTGGCAGAGGAACCCATATGCAGGACTGGCTAGAGCTTCACCTATACCAGTCGCCTCCCCCACAGGTTGAGCCCTTGGTTCTGGCAGCAGGCAGGATTTAGGTGGGTCCCTGGGGCTAAGCTGAATGAGAGTCTCATTTGAGCAAGGGTGGTGGCAGCCAGCAGACAGCAGAATGGGTAACAGGCCGGAGATCAGGACAGGCAGCAGACAGTGGAAGGTCAGGGGCCAGGCCAGAGCCAGGATCCAGGTAGTCAATCCAAGAGAAAGCCAGCAGGACAAGAAGGAAGGGAAACAAGCAGGGCCAGGAACTAAAGCAGACAATCAAGGAACAGAGCAGAAGGACAGAAGGACAACACAAGGAAACAAAGCAGGAGCACAAGGCAAGAAAAAGAAAAATATAGCACTGAACACAAGGGCACCAGGAGTCCTGTCGCTGAGGCACTGGCTGCTTGCAAGAGACTTCCTTATATACTCCTGGAGGATGTGACATCATCAGCCAGCACCACAGGAAGTCCAGGCAAGAGGACCTATAAAGGGAGGAGGTTCTATCCCGGGCTGCTGGAGGCTATGCCGGAGCCACTTCGGATAAAAGGTGAGGAGCTTAACAGATCTTTTTTCTGGGTGGTGACTCCTAATGTGGAACCTTGAATTGTGGGTTCCTCTTCCCTAAGTGCATCACTACCGCTAGCCAAACTGTCATCCACAAGAAACAGAGCCATCTCCATCACGGGCCCAAAATTATGGAACTCTTTACCTCAACACCTGAGCTCACTAGAAAACATACATCTTTAAAAAAGAGGCTGTTCAGCCAAACTTTCAAAGATGGCATAGGATAAGACAACAGACCACACCCATTGCATTTCCACTTCGGGCATGCAATATCTTTCCAATGACTATTTCACGGATTCACTGAAACTTTATCGAGTTTCCCCTTTTTTAATTCCCCCCTCTCATGATTTTGAGCACTGATATATACCTCGTTATACTGTAGATATTGTTTTTGGATTAAGTTGCTGTTCGGAACCAGTTTCAGCCATTGTTAAATGCTTTAGTATAAACGGTTTTTATTAAGTTTCACCAAACAACCGAAGTGTACAGATTCTAGGAGGGCGGTTACTTAACCCTCACTAGTCAGAACCACAGGTAAGGTATTAACAAATATCGGCGATTTATCCCCTTCCCCCCCTTCCCCCCCTAACCACCCCCTCTCCCCCCCCCCTATTTTTGTTATGTTCCCCCCCCCCATTGTAACCTCCAGAAGTCCGTATAAACAAAAAGTCAGATACTGAATAGGCTGTATAATAAAACAGAAAAGGTAATCTCTCAAATGTAGAAAGTCCGCTCTATGCTTCTTGAAGAGGGTAATCGTTCAAAAGCAAGCTTCGAGCACGATGTGGCAGAGCTTGGATATAAGGATCCCAAATCAGCAGAAATTTCCGGCGTAGAGACGGGGAGCGTCGAGAGCCCAAGGCTTCCATCTGTAGCATACGATGTAAGTGATTGCGCCAGGTCCAAAAGGAAGGACCCTCCGTGGCTCGCCACTGCAATAAAATCACCTTTTCCCCCACTAAACATGCTTTACCAATGAATTGACGCTCACCTCACCGAAATCGCAATCGGGAGCCAAAATCAAAAAACAAAGGAGTAATGGGGAGAACAACTCCCAGCAGGTCCATAAGATAAACAGCAATGCGTCCCCAGAACCTGCGGATAGGCGGACAGGCCCAAAAGGAATGAGACAAGGTGCCCACTCCATGGGTACATTTAGGACAGGAGGCGGAGGCCGCCAATCCCATGCGAAACACATTCTGGGGAGAGACATATGCCCGTCGAAAAAATTTAAATTGCATTTCACGATAATACATGTTCATCGTGAGGGTGGCGATCTTGGCAAAGCATGTTCGAAGGATGGGTACAGTGAGAACAAACAAACCATCACTATTCCAACGTTCCACCAATATGTGGTATGGCTCCTGTTTAACCAGCTCCCGAAGTTGTTTATAATAATAAGATAACGAGGGCGGCTTTTGAACATTAAGTTTCAATATCTTATCTAAAGCAGTTAAGACCGCCAGGGAATGGGACCCCCCGGGAAGGGACTGTAAATAATGTTTAAGTTGTAGATAACTAAACACCTGGTTCGGGGCCAAATGATATCGGGTTTGTAAATCCAAAAATGATAACAGTTGGCCATCGTCATCGAGCACATGGCCTACATGGGTGATTCCTTTAGCTTTCCAGTGACGGAAACCCGCTGTGTGGGTGCCAGGGCTAAAATCACTATTACCTTCAAGAGGCAGCAATGGTGCGCACCACCTAGGGATCTTTAACAATTTTGTAAGTGCCCGCCAAGCTAAGCGCACCGGACGGATAGAGGGGGATTGGACAATCCAAGGGTTAAGGCGTGAGCCAGGGGCCTGCAGTACATAAGTTAAGGCAAACGGCATGGTCAACGCTTGTTCAGACTGGATGGGCACATAATGGGAACCACCCACTATCCAATCCCTAAGCAAACGGAGGTTTCCAGCCAAATTGTAGAGGCGGAGGTCTGGAACCCCCAGACCCCCTGCCCCCCAGCGCTCCCTCAAGGCCGCCAATGAGACTCTAGAACGACCCCCCCTCCACAGAAAGCGCCCCAACTCCCTGTCCACGACCTGTAGGTCCGCCCTCTGCAAAGTAAGGGGCAGATTCTGCAACACATACAACCACTTGGGAAGCAGGACCATCTTGTAAAGGTTCACTCGTCCACATAATGAAAGAGGTAAATTGGTCCAATTCCTCAATAGGTCGCGCGTGCGCTTAAGCAAGGGGTCTATATTCAGGGAATAAAACTGTGATGGTACGGTAGAAAGAAAGACCCCCAGGTACCGTATAGATCCTTCAGCCCAATGTAGGGGAAAGTCTCCTATCCAACGCTCCCGTAGGGCGTCAGGGAAAGCCAAAGCTTCCGACTTATCGAGGTTAAGGCGCAGACCAGCAAACCCACCAAAATCGAGTAGCAAATCCATCAAAATGGGCAGCGAGCTTTGGGGATTCGTCAAGAACACCATGATATCATCTGCAAAGGCTGCATATTTAAAAACTTCGGTATGCATGCGAATCCCACGGATGGCAGGGGTAGCCAAGATAGCTCTAAGCAACGGTTCAAGTTGTATCAAAAAAAGTAAGGGCGACAGTGGGCATCCCTGACGGGTGCCCCGGGCAATAGTTAGGACCTCAGAACCGGACCCATTAGCCACAATTATAGCTGTAGGATCTTTATATAACAAATGGATAGCTGTAAAGAACAGACTGGCAAAGCCCATTCTCTGCATGATATAGAACAGATAACCCCACTCCACTCTATCAAACGCTTTTTCCGCGTCAAAGCTGATCAGGAGAGAGGGGTCTTGCATAGCTTGACTCATTTCCAGGGCGGCCACAATCTTTCGAATATTATTAAGCGCATACCTATGGCGAACAAAACCCACCTGGTTGGGACCAATCAGAGATGGAAGGACCACCGCCAACCGCTCGGCAAGGATCTTTGCCAGCAATTTCTGATCAGCATTGAGGAGCGAGATTGGTCTATACGATGTCACAGATTGTGCATTCCTCCCCGGTTTACCAATAAGTGTGATATGGGCCCGATTAACATGCAAGGGATAGGCCCCTGCAGTAATCAATGCAGAGAACACCTTAGTGAGCACCGGGCTTAAGGGGTCAATGAGACACTTATAAAATTCGGCAGTATAGCCATCGGGGCCTGGAGCCTTAAAGCGCTTTGCGCTTTTAATCGCCAGTTGTACTTCGTCTACCTCCAAAGGTCTGTTTAACCATATTTGTTGATCGATAGTAAGACACGGCAAACTAAGCCGCTCACAAAAGCGGTCACAGGCAGCCTGACTCCACCCCTCAGAATCGTAAAGATTCGAGAAAAATGCATGGAATTGGGATAGAATATCCTTAGTGGTAGTAACTACATGACCCTGAGCTGTTTGGATAGCAGCGACATGATTGGATCTGCGTCGGGTCTTGATTAAGTTATTGAGTAGCTTCCCCGATTTGTTCCCATATTGGTAGAGATGAAATTGATAGTACAACAAACTTTTTTTTGCTCTTTGATGTAGCAAGGAATTGATAGCGCCTTGGAGAGCCCTGTATAGTACTCTATCAGAAGGCCGATTATGGGTAATTAAAGCCTGCCGTATTGCTGTCATCCGAGTAGATAGTAATAGAATGCGCTTATCCAGCGACTTACGTCGGTGGGACAGGTAAGAAATGATGTCTCCTCTAAGGACAGCCTTGGCGGTATACCAAAATAGAATAGGGTCTGACTCATGCTGCGCATTGGAAGTGCAGTAAGCTCGCCATTTAGCCCAGATATACGCCTGGAATTGAGCATCATCTGCTAGGAAATATGGGTACCGCCACAATCTTTGATCCACCCCACCCGATGAAAGGTGCAGATCCAACCATATCGGCGCATGATCCGACAAAAATATCCCATCCAGATTAGCATCCCCTAACAGGGAGAAGTGACTGTTACTGAGAAAGAGATAGTCTAATCGGGACCAGGTATCATGAGCCCGAGAAAGGTGTGTAAACGTCCGGTCAGTGGGGTTAAGGACCCTCCATGCGTCCACCAAATGTAACGACCGCTCCAGGTCCTGTAATCCCACACTAGCTTTATTGTCCCTAGATACAGCCTTGGATTTGTCTAAATGAACGTCTCTAATAGCATTGAAGTCCCCTCCCAAGATTATACATTCATCTACATAGGGCATCAGGAGACCTTGAATATCACGAAAGAATTGGGGATGGTATACATTTGGCGCATAGATATTACAGAAAATTATAGTCCTATTGGAAATCTTTGTAACTAGGAGGAGAAAGCGCCCCATGGGGTCCTTAACCTCCCGTAGCACCTGAAAGGAGAGATGTTTACTTAATAATATAGCCACACCTGCTTTCTTAGTATTCGCTGAGGCAAAGTAAACATCCCCTACCCAACCACGACACAACTTCTGATGTTCGCTATCAGAAAGGTGTGTTTCCTGCAGCATTGCCACATCATCTTGCTTCCTTTGAAGATATGTTAATATCTTATTGCGCTTAATGGGAGAATTTATGCCGCAGACATTCCATGAGAGGACTCTAGTACTAATACTAGGAGCCATGGAACCTCCAGTAAGGAGATTGTAACAACAGGATAAGCAGTAGAACAGCAAGGGTTCTCCCAGCTGGAACCCCCACTGCAAGAGCAAGGAAAGATGATGCAAAAACAGTAACATAAATACACAAAAGTAAATACAGCCAAAA
Source organism: Rhinatrema bivittatum (assembly GCF_901001135.1). NCBI lineage: Eukaryota > Metazoa > Chordata > Amphibia > Gymnophiona > Rhinatrematidae > Rhinatrema > Rhinatrema bivittatum. Next base: position 484,356,615 of record NC_042618.1, on the reverse strand, counting down.
ATATTTCCGGACTCCTTTCTGTTCCCCCCCCCACCCAAATCCCCTATCCCAATAACCCCATCCCAAAAACCCCCAATCACCTGAACCCGAACCATATTGGGTCACGTGGAGTCACTTCCACACATACAGGCACCCACCCTCCCCTCCCCCCACAATTCCAACCCCATCCACACTAACAGAACAACCAGAACTTAAACACAGTTATCAATAAATGGTATGAAACACTTGGAATATCGTAGAGGCAGACCTCAGTCTATACCATCAGTAGCCGGAGCACAATAAGCTAAAAAAAACCGGCATGAGAAACGTACAAAGCGTCCCAAGCAGTATGCACTGAAGAAGAGAAAAAGAAAAAAAGTTTCTTTTGCTGTTGGGGGCGCTCCACAACAGGCGAGAGGCCAAAAAAAAGATTCCCCAATTCCAGGGGTCGCATCCCCAGCCTACCTACCACCAGGGAACACGGTAAGGTAGGCAAAGCCCCCGAGGCGCAAAGAGAAGGCCGAGCTCGCCAATTAGTAGGTTAGGGGGGTGCCGGCCGTGGCGCAGACGGAACTATGGTGTTCACAAATTTTCGGGCCTCTTCCGCATCTGTGAACCATCGGACTCCAGCTTCTGTAGCAATCCGAAGTTTGGCAGGGTAAACAATGGTGGCTCGATTTCCAGCCTCTATGAGGCGTGTACACAAGGGCGCCATTTGTCGTCGTTTCGCCGCCAAATCCGTGGAGAAGTCTTGAAAGATTAAAATCTTACGGTTTTCGTACTGTAGCGCCTTGCCCGCTCTCATGGCTCGGAGGATCAGATTTTTATGCACAAAGTTAAGTATCTTAACAATGACCACACGTGGTCTCGGATCAGCGTCCCGTTTGGGGCCCAGGCGGTGCGCCCGTTCGATTCTTAAGGGCCCATGCGTTGAGGAAATATCAAATTCCTTGGTCAGCCATCCCTCAATAAAAGCGGGCAGGTCTGGTTCTAGCAGAGTTTCTGGCAGGCCCAAAAGGCGCAAATTGGACCGACGCAATCGGTTCTCCAGATCCTCTAACCGTTCTTGATGCTTCACCAGGGTAGCTTTAAGGGCTGTGATTTCCCCCGCGGCGGTATGGCCGCCATCTTGCAGATCCGAGACCCTCTGCTCAAGTTCCAAAAAGCGGGGTTCAAAGCCGGCGATCGTCTCGGTAAGCGCAGTCAGTTTGGTAGAGATCGACTGAAGCTCAGGACCAAGCAATTCTGAAATCGCCACTTTAACGTCCTCAATTGCCGCCGTGCCCTGCGAAGGGGGAGAGGGCGGCGCCATATTCCCTGGTTCAGACGTTCTTGGCCGGTCTTTCTCTCTGTCCCGTTTTGTCAGTCTCGTAGCCATCAAAGAGTCTCCGGACCCCAAATTAGTGAGATAGATCCGGTGGCAAAAGTTCCCCAGAAATTTCGCTGATTTTAAAGCGGTGGATGGGGTTGGATTTCGGAGGCTTGGCGCTGCGCAGGAGAATCACAGCTTCCTCCTACATTGCATCACGTGACTCCCTACCATCATTGTTGTTAAATGCTTTAAATGTAACAGGTTGTTGTAAATGGACCCAGTTTGGACCCAGGCCCACTCAACTGGAACCAGAAGAGGAGTGCCGGAACTGCAAAGCCATTGTGGGATCCCATCCCTGCACCAGCAAAGAGGAGACCCAGGCCTGGTGCGACTGGGAGTGCATTCTATGCATTTGCATGGCCACGGATTGACACATCTGGGGAAGTGGCAGGTTGCTGACTGGTTAGGCTCTGCCAGCAGCCCGTGGCATCTCCTGCTGCCATATGGTCCACCAATCTTCCTGCTTGGGGAGGGGAGGAGGGAATGGAAGTGCTGTGCACAGTTTCCACTCCCTTCACTCCCTCCCTCCTCCTCCCAAGCAGGAAGAGTGGTGTGCCATACAGCCCAAAGATAGAAGGCCAACGGCAGCAGGAGAGACCCACTGATCTTCCTTCTTTGGGGGGGGGGGGGGGAGGGAATGGGAGCTGTGTGTGGGCTTGAATGTGTGTATGTGTGGGTGAGAATGGGAGCATGACTGTGTGTATGTGTGAGTAAGAATGGGAGCCTGGGTGTGTGTGTGTGGTTGAGAATAGGGCTTGGGCGTGTGTGTGGGTGAAAATGGGAGCTTGAAAGTGTGTATGTTTGAGTGAAAATGGGAGCTTGAATGTGTGCATGTGTGGGTGAGAATGGAAGCTTGAATGTGTGCATGTGTGGGTGAGAATGGGAGCTTGAATGTATGTCTGTGTGGGTGAGAATGGGAACTTGAATATGTGTTGAATGTGTGTATGTGTGGGTGAGAATGGGAGCTTGAATGTGTGTCTGTGTGGGTGAGAATGGGAACTTGAATATGTGTTGAATGTGTGTATGTGTGGGTGAGAATGGGAGCTTGAATATGTGTTGAATGTGCGTATGGGTGGGTGAGAATGGGAGCTTGAATATGTGTTGAGTGTGTGCATAAGAATGTGAGCTTGGATGTGGGTCTGTGTGTGCATCAAATGGGAGCCTGGGGGGGGTGAGAAAGTGAGCGCGTCAGTGTGTGTGTGTAGAGAATGTGAGCTTGTGTGTGTGTGAGAGAGAACATATGAGAGTGAGAGCTTGAGTGTATGAGGGAGTCTGGGAGAGAAAGTGTGTGTGAGGAAGGGAAGAAGACAGTAGTGGAAAAGAGACACTGAAAAGGAATTAAGAAATGAGTGACAAGGGAAAAAGAAACCAGGACCAACTGATTAGAAAAATACAAATATCAGACAACATAGGAAAAAAAAATATTTTGAGATTTTAGCAATTTGAATATACCATCTTTGGGAATGTGCATTTCTTATATTTTTGTATTTTGCTCTTTCTTCAGAATTCCACTTTTCAGAGTCTTGTTTCTCAGGCTTTCTATTTTGGTTTTATCTGCATGTTTCTGTTTCTAATTTATAGTCTCTTATTTCTATGTTAGGTAAAGATCGGTCTCTGTTTTGCCTGTGTGTGTGACTGAAGTGCAGTATTTCTGCTTGCGTGTAGTTTCTCTGTAGTAGTCCAGTTTGTTCTGTTCCAGTAGGTGGTGTATTAATGTTCTAGGGCCTGGTGTAGTATTTGCATTGCTACGTTTTTCATAAGGTTGCTGTTATTTGAGTCCTGAGAGTCAGTGCTGTGACTGTATGGCAAGGTTCTAGATGCCTCTTTCTTTGCAGGAGTTTGTGTTAATTCACAAAATAGCAGTGGAGGGATATTTTTTGCTGAGGTGACACCAGAATTTGAATATTTTCTTCATGTGAGTTATAATGTGAATTGTCCTAGCTCTGCTCTGCACCTGCTCTGATGATTAATTATATTTTATTGTACTTATGAAGATTTCTGGCTTTCTGCAAGGAGGATTCATGAAAGAATACATTTTTTTTTTAATTACATGATTGATTGGATCTGATTGTTTTGTTTGCTTTTTACATGTTATACTTGTGTATTTATAAACTGCAGTAAATATAAAATAAAAATACAGATTAATAATAATGCTGGTAAGTGCTTGAAATAATTGAGATAAAATATTTTAAAGTTTCACGCATGATGCATAATGGCTGTTGCAAACTACTTAGAAAGCCATTGTAGGGTGCAGTATATGGCATTATTTATCAATAAGAAAACAACTAGTTGGTCTCAGACCTGCATGCCTACAGCCCACCCATGTTAACCTTGTGCCCATCCAAAAAATCAATTCTGGCTGCACCACTGCTTGAGCAGCTCTCGCACCTTATTTCCCCTGACTCCGGCACTAATTTCCAGCATGGCCTTGAAGTGTCACCGACCATGGCCTGCAGGGGCTGCCGAGCCCTGCTGCTGATCCCATGCAGTGCTGGGTCCTCTGCCAGTCTGCTTCTCCACGGCTGAATGCCGCCTCCAACATCTGATGCAGCTTGGAAACAACGCCATTTCGCCACTCCTGCCTCTGATGTTATTCCTGCCCCCGAGGTCCTCCTAGGCATGCATGCGCGCCTCGCTTGAACATTTAAAGGCCCCATGGTGGGAAAAGCCCCTTGGCCCTTCCTGATGACTTCATGCCTGCAGTCCTATAAAAGGACTCCTCAGACACTTCCTGGTTGCCTTCGCAAGGCGTTGCTTCGTCACTGGAGTTCCTGTTCCAGCCCTTTGTTCCAGGAGTTGTCGGAGTTCCTGTTTCCTCGCTCCTTCGATGTCTTCTTGTTCTTTGTGCTAGCTCCTCTGTGTTCTTCATTCTATGTTCCTGGTCTCTCAACGGTCCCTGCATCTTGACCCTGATATCCAGCTTTCCTAGTCTTCAGTCAAGTTCCTGATGTTCCAGTCCTCATCTCCAAGTTCTGCCTTCCAGGTCTTCTCTCTCATCTACTCCTCCAGGCGTGCTAGCGACATGGTCTGTGACCAGCCCATGGGTTGTGTAGGGCTCTATGTGGCACAAGACCTGTCTCCTTTGCTGGTCATGTTTCTGGAAGCCCCTTGTTTTTAAACACTGGGGTCCTATACCTGGTTCTGAGTCCCTGAATCCAGATCCTGGTCTTTGGAGCTCCTTGCCCAGCTTACGTCCATGCCCAAGTCTCAAGTCCAGAGTCTGCTTTGCCTTTGGCATGGCCCGTTACCAGCCATTGGGTTGTGTAGGGTGCGCAGTGGGGCAGGACTCTCCCAGAGTCTTCATCGTTTCTAGTGCCAAGTGTTCATCATCTTCCAAGCCCAGAGTATGCTTGGCATTCGGTGTGGTCCATGACCAGCCCATGGGCTGTATAGGGTGTGCTGTGGCATAGGACTCAATCTGCACCTGAACCTGAACCCGAATCTTCATCTAGTTCCAAGTCTTCTGTGCTTTCATCTAAGTTCTTGTCTCTTCTGTCATCTTCTGTCCGTGACCTCAGTCTGACCTGTGGCACAAGCCACTCCCAAGCAGCAGTTCCGAGTGGCCAGAGGGCTACCCCAGAAACTAGCATTGCATTGCTGGGTTTCATTCCTGTGCATGCAGGTTCAGCGGAGTCTCCAAGTGCTCCAAGCTTCTGGATGTGATCACCTACCCATGGCACCTACCTTGGAGCCTTGCCCCTTGGGGTTGTACCATGGAGCAAGGGCTCACGCTTTCTCCCAGCAATCAGGTCCAGACTCTGATTGCATCACTTTGCACTTGTCCACATTATATTTCATTTGCCATTTACTTGTCAAGTCTCCCAGTATTGCAATGTCCTTTTGCAATTTCTCACAATCCTCTTGTGATTTAACAATGAATAATTTTGTGTCATTTGCAAATCTGATCCCCTCACTTGTTCCCATTTCCAGGTCATTTATAAATATATTAAAAAGCATCGGTCCCAGCACAGATCCCTGGGGCCCTCCATTATTCATCTTTCTTCATTGGGAAAATTTACCATTTATCCCTACTCTCTGTTTTCTATCTTTTAACCAATTGGCAATCCACAATAGGACACTGCCCCCTATCCCATGACTTTTTAATTTCCTAAGAAATCTCTCATGAGTGAGTTTGTCAAATGCTTTATAGAAATCAGATACACTATACCTACTGGCTCACCTTTATCCACTTTTATTTACGACTTCCCTTGGCTAAATCCATGTTGGCTTTGTTCCATTAAACTATGCCTATCTATATGTTCATCAATTTTGTCCTTTACGATAGTTTCTATCATTTTGCCTGGCATGGATGTCAGACTCACTGACTGTAGTTTCCTGGATCACCCCTTGATCTCTTTTTAAAAATTGTCATTAAATTGGCAACCCTCCCATATTTAGGGACCATAGATGATGTAAAGATAGATTGCAAATTACCAATAGCAGGTCTGAAATTACATTTTTCAATTCTTTCAGCACTCTGGGATGTATACCATCTGGTCCAGGTGATTTGCTATTCTTTAGTTTGTCAGTTTGCCCTGCCGTTCAGGTTCCCTGGGATTTGTTTCAGTTTATTTATTTATTTATTTAAAGTTTTTGTATACCGACATTCGTTAAGAAAACATCACATCGGTTTCCATAGAACAATAATTGGCCAACAGGGTTTTACAATGCAACTGATAAAAGAACTAGAGGGGAGGGGGGCGAAAGGGGGGGGGGGACGGGGTGGAGGGAGGAGGCTTTACAAAGCAACTGAGGAGAAATTGAGGGAGGGGATGTGGAGGGGGGTAGAGGGGTAAGGGAAACTAATTTTAAACTGTACAAATATTTACACGCAAAAATCATACTTAAATACAAGAAAATGTATAATAGTATACTGGGAGGAGAGAATTGAGGGGGGGGGGGAATTCAGTCGGGATGGCGAAAGAATCGGTGCAGGGGAATAGAAGAGAAGGGAAGTGCGGCTCATGCGTAGGCTCCTGTGAACAGCCAGGTCTTGAGATTCTATCTGAATGTTTTAGGGCATTTCTCAAGGCGTAGGTGGGTGGGCAGAGCGTTCCATAAAGAGGGACCAGCTAGGGATATTGCACGTTGTTTAGTGGCTGTGAGATGGAAGAGTGAGTGTGAATGTTTGCGGTGTAGGACGTTCTGGTGGGTCTGGAAGAGGAACGGATGTGTAAGCTGTCAGGGAACCAATGCATATCAGGATTGTGTATGGCTTTGTGGATAAGGGTAAGGGTTTTGAATTGAATTCTGGCTGTGATGGGGAGCCAGTGAAGTTGCTTGAGAATGGGTGTGATATGTTCTTTTCTACGGGTGCCTGTTAATACGCGTGCAGCTGCATTTTGCAGCAACTGCAGGGGGGCAAGGCTATTCTTCGGGAGACCTAGGAGTAGAGCATTTGAGAAGTCAATTTTAGATAATATTAGGGCTTGTAAGGCTGTCCTAAAGTCGTTGAAGTGCAAGATGGGTTTAAGTTTTTTGAGGGTGAGTAATTTATAGTAACAATCTTTGAGGGTGGAGGAGATGAATTTCTGTAAGCTGAATTGAGGGTCAAGAATAACCCCTAGGTCTCTTACGGCTTGCGAGAGGACTGGGGGAGCAAGGGGGGAGTTGGCTGAGGGGGTGGGTAAAGGATTGATGGGTTGAGGGGAAATGATCATGAGTTCAGTTTTATTGGGATTTAGGGCTAGGTTGAGTTGTGTGAGTAGACAGTTGATGGATGAGAGGGCATTATCCCATCTTTTTAGTGCGTTGGCGATGGAGTCGGTGATGGGTATAAGGACCTGCACGTCATCTGCGTAGACAAAGTGTGGGAGGTCGAGATTTGAGAGTAGCTGGCAGAGGGGGAGGAGGTATATGTTAAAGAGGGTGGATGATAAGGAGGAGCCTTGGGGGACACCCCTTGTGATATCGATAGGCTCAGATTCGTGGTTTTCAATTTTTACCTTGAATTGTCTGTCACTTATGTATGATTTGAACCAGCGGAGGGGGGTCCCAGAGATGCCAATGTCAGCTAGCCTGTCGAGTAATATAGCATGGTTAATAGTGTTGAAGGCAGCGGAAATGTCTAAAAGGGCCAGAAAGAAAGAAAGGTGATTCAGTTCTTCTGAATCACCTTTGAATATCATTTCTGGCATGGGTATCTCTCGCACATCTTCCTCAGTGAATACTGAAGTAAAGAATTCATTTAGTCTCTCTGCTATCCTGAGATTTGTTTCAGTTCTTCTGAATCACCTTTGAATATCATTTCTGGGTATCTCTCGCACATCTTCCTCAGTGAATACTGAAGTAAAGAATTCATTTAGTCTCTCTGCTATCCTGAGATTTGTTTCAGTTCTTCTGAATCACCTTTGAATATCATTTCTGGGTATCTCTCGCACATCTTCCTCAGTGAATACTGAAGTAAAGAATTCATTTAGTCTCTCTGCTATGGCTTTGTCATCCCTAAGTGTCCCTTTTATCCCTTAATCATCTAATGGTCCAACTGACTCCCTCTCAGGTTCTTTACACTGAATGTACCTGAAAGTTTTTATTATGAGGTTTTGCTTCCATGGCAGCTTCTTTTCAAATTCTCTCTTTGCCTTCCTTATTAATGCTTTGCATCTGACTTGCCAGTGCTTATGCTGTTTCCTGTTTTCTTCATTCGGATCCCTTTTCCATTTCTTGGAAGATGTTCTTTTAGATAGTATAGCCTCTCTCACCATGCCATTTGTCATTTATCCTTCCTTCCACCTTTTCTAATTCGTGGAATACATCCAGTCTGGGCTTCTAAGATGGCATTTTTAAACATCCATGCCTGAGCTAAACTCTTAACCATTGCAGCTGCTCCTTTCAGTTTTTTCCTAACCATTTTCCTCATTTTATCATAGTCACTGTTTTGAAAGTTAAATGCTGTCATAGTAGATTTCTTTCGTGTGCTCCCTCCAGTTATTAAGCTAGATTTGATCATGTTGTGATCACTATTGCCAAGTGGCTCCCTCACTGTTACCTCTCACACCAAAGCCTGTATTCCACTAAGGACTAGATGAAATCTACTTTATTTAGTTAGCTCCCCAAGAATACACCATTCTCAAAATTGATTGAGGTTTACCTCACTTCCAATCTTATTTATTTTTGTTTTTTGTGGTCTTGCTCCAAGCCATCCACTGTGAACACCAAACAGAAATATTTAAGCAATTTAGCTTTTTCCTCTGCATATTCCTCCCCTTCACCTCTGAGTCTCACAATGCCACTTTTGCACTTCCTTCTATCATTAACAGATCTAAAAAAAAAAAAAAAAATCTTGTCCCCGTTTTACCATAATTGCTATTTTTTTCTTCTATTCAAGTTTTCATATTCCTGCTACTTTTCCAGCTTCTCTTAGCTTTTCCAGATATTTTACCTGTCTTCCTCTTTCTGCCATCTCTTGTAGTTTATGAATGCTAAAATTTTAAGAATGTAAGAACATGAGATATGCAATCCTGGGTCAGACCAATATTCTGTCTCCAACAGTGGCCAATCCAAGTCACAAGTACCTGGCAAGTACCCAAACAATAAATAAATCTCATGACGGTAATAAGCAGTAGCAGCTATTCCTTAAATCAATTTGATTAATAGCCGTTAATCGACTTCTCCTCCAAGAACTTATCCAAACCTTTTTTGAACCCAGCTACATTAATTGCACTAACCACATCCTCTGGCAACAAATTCCAGAGCTTTATTGTGTGTTGAGTAAAAAAGAACTTTCTCTGATTAGTTTTAAATGTGCCCCATGCTAACTTCATGGACTGCCCCCTAGTCCTTCTATTATCTGAAAGTGTAAATAACCGAGTCACATCTACTCGTTCAAGACATCTCATAATCTTATAGACCTCTATCATATCCCCCCTCAGCCGTCTCTTCTCCAAGCTGAACAGCCCTAACCTCTTTAGTCTTTCCCCATAGGGGAGCTGTTCCATCCCCTTTATCATTTTGGTTGCCCTTCTCTGTACCTTCTCCATCACAATTATATCTTTTTTGAGATGTGGTGACCAGAATTGTACACAGTATTCAAGGTGCGGTCTCACCATGGAGCGATACAGAGGCATTATGACATTTTCCGTTTTATTCACCATTCCCTTCCTAACAAGAATAAGAATGGTGATATTGTAAACCGTTGTAATCTTCATTTGGAATGACGATATATGCCTAAATAAAATAAAATAATTCCCAACATTCTGTTTGCTTTTTTGACTGCCGCAGCACACTGCACCAACGATTTCAATGTGTTATCCACTATGACACCTAGATCTCTTTCTTGGGTGGTAGCTCCTAATATAGAACCCAACATTGTGTAATTATAGCATGGGTTATTTTTCCCTATATGCATCACCTTGCACTTATCCACATTAAATTTCATCTGCCATTTGGATGCCCAATTTTCCAGTCTCACAAGGTCTTCCTGCAATTTATCACAATCTGCTTGTGATTTAACTACTCTGATTAATTTTGTGTCATCTGCAAATTTGATTATCTCACTCGTCTTATTTCTTTCCAGATCATTTATAAATATATTGAAAAGTAAGGGTCCCAATACAGATCCCTGAGGCACTCCACTGTCCACTCCCTTCCACTGAGAAAATTGTCCATTTAATCCTACTCTCTGTTTCCTGTCTTTTAGCCAGTTTGTAATCCACGAAAGGACATCGCCAGCTATCCCATGACTTTTTACTTTTCCTAGAAGCCTCTCATGAGGAACTTTGTCAAACGCCTTCTGAAAATCCAAGTATACTATATCTACCGGTTCACCTTAATCCACATTTAAAACCCAAAGGTATTCATGAAGGAGTTCAACTTCGTGAACATCTGAAGAATGAAATAACTGAAAACCTCTCGACTAACTAGGCCAGCAGTGAAACGCACGGCCATTTTGGATGTACTAACATTTGCAACGCAAACGGCACATAATGCGTAGTGACGCAGTTACGCACTAACATTTAGTGTAACGTGACTCCATTTTGGAATAATAATTTGTATTGTATTAATACGATCGCCGCTATAAAATGTCTAACACGTCAATTAAATGACGAAACAATAGTCTGATCATAAGCTACACCTACTAGAGGACCACGCTAGCAAATGCTTGTTCAGCAGTTTGTAAATTGTTTGTTCAGCAAAAAGTAAAACGCATGTGCGACAGATAAGAACTGTAAAGTGTATAAAAGTTTGCTCCTAAGGGGGCGTGGCATGCAGTTGTACTAAGCCCTTGTCTTAGCTGCATCTTGCTGGCAATAAAAGTCTATCTTTACGGATCAGTTGTCTGGGCCTCCTTACTGACTAAAAAGAGACGGTTACATTTGGTGAGCCAGCCAGGAGGTACCGGGGACGCTATTTTAGCCCCCCAGTGGGTCCGGTAGTTTGGTGGCGGAGCGATCCCCCAGACTTACCTGGTGAGTGGCCACCGCTGAGTTCAGCGATCAGGTTTCTGAGGGGACCGTTCCACAGAAATTCTTCTGAGACCTCTGGGCTGGTGATCCGGGAAGAAGGCTTTCGTGACGATCGGAAGACCCCTGCAGGCGAGTATTATGGGAACAGTAGAAGAAGTGAAGAATAGATAAAGAGTAGCCGGTCCATCCCCGAGCGGACCGAGGGGGCTTTGATCACACCCCGCGCAGTGTTTCAGTAGGAATTCTGTTCCGAAGGCCACGCGCATAAGAGGAAAAATTATAAGTAGAGTGTACAATAGCGGGAATAGGTTTCTTGTTGTGTGAAAGAGAGTGAAAGGCCTCGCAGTTCTAGACCGGGCGACCGCGTTCTAGTCGAGGCGATTGTGACCCTTTTGTGTCTGACGGGTATGGACCCCTTACCTATCCGTCTTCCCTTCCCTCCTTTGTCTGTGATTCTATCCTAATGGGAGGGGGCTATTCAACTCCGCTAAAAGCCATGACGAAGCACTATAGTGAAGTGTTTGATAGACGTAAATGTACGAAACCCAGAATGATTCAACGATGCGCCCATAGGTGGCCTAGTTTGTGTGTAAATTGGCCCCCGAAGGGAACTTTCGATTTCTCAACGGCCACGAGGGTCCAGAAAATCGTTACCCAAGAAGGGAATCCGGGTTGCCCTGAGGATATACCGTACATAACTGCTTGGATTGCAGTCATTGAAGATCCTCCGTCATGGGCAAAAAAGTTAGTGGAGGGAGCCGCCCTCGTTATGGTGGCTCAGGTGCACAAAATGGGTGACCGGAAGTCCCCAAACCGGAAGAGAAGGGGAAAGGCGGCCATTATGGGAATCAAAGATCATGCGTCATCTGCAGCGGCCATATTTGTAGTGAAAGAGAATTCAGAGACTCAAGAAAAAAAAGTTAAACCCCTGCCGCCCGCAGTACCATCTGATGTGGAACATCTCTTGCCGCCACCATATGCCTCTAGTTGCCCTCAATTGTATACCGCGCCACCAGCCCCCTTAGTCCCCGCCTATGCACAAGCCGACCCTATAGCAGAACCGGCACCCGAAGCACAGCTTGAAGCTGCGGCAGCAAAAGTTGAAGACGGCGGCGAGTCGTCTGTGGCAGGCGGTACTCGTAGTAAAACCCAAGCCGCAAGTTTGCACCTACCAATCAGGGAAACATCTACTGTAGTTCCCTTGGTCCCGACCGAAGAAAACGAGTATCGTACTACGCGAACAATAAAATTATTTACCTACATACCTTTCACATCCAGCGACCTCTTTAACTGGAAACAGCTTGGCCCCTCTTACGCTGAAAAACCAGATCAGATGATAGACTTTTTACGGGGAATTTTTGCAGCCCATAACCCCAACTGGGCTGACGTTCGGCATTTAGCCTCCATTCTTTTCACCACTGAGGAACGTCGACAAATACAATTAAATTTGGAAGAAGCAGCTCGGCTAGGAGCTGGATCAGATGGTAATCCTGACGAAGCCATGAAAGAACAAGCCCCGGTTGTAGACCCCAACTGGGATTTTCAGACCGCAGCAGGGCGCGAGCGCATTGCTGCTTACCAAAGAGCGTTCCTTGAAGCTTTAAAAAAGGGAAAGAAGAAAGTTGTGAACATGGGAAAAATCCAAGACGTAGTGCAGAGAAAAGATGAGACCCCCGGAAACTTTTTGGAGCGATTGATGGATGCATATCGGCAGTATAGTCCATTTGACCCAGAGGACTCCAAAAATCAATCCATCATAGTAATGAGCTTCGTCGGGCAATCTTGTCCAGACATTCGCCGGAAGTTACAGAAATCAGAAGGATTTGAGGGAATGACTATCAGCCAATTAAAAGCCATGGCAGACAAAGTCTATGTAAACCGAGAACCGGACGGAGACAAAAAGGAGAAAAAAGAAAGTAGAAAGTTAAGAGAAAGTGTCAGTTTGTTAGCCGCAGCGCTGGAGAAACTAATTTCGGGAATGCGTCCAGGCACTATCAAGGATATCCTGGACCCAGAGGAAGAGGTAGATCGCCCTCAAGAGGGCCGCCTAGAGGGAGAGCGAGTAGAGGAGGACCGTTTAAAGGTGGAAGAATGCCGTTAGGAGCCAATCAGTGTGCATTTTGTAGGCAAGAAGGACACTGGAAGTCTGAGTGCCCGGAGTCCCTGCAAGTAAAGCAGGAAGGATATAATCCGTCCAAAACAAAGGAAGCGGAATGGCAGATGGCCATAGGTGAAACATCCGGCGAAGACAGTGAAGCATGACTAGACAAGGGAAATCTCCCCCTTGATCCTTTGGTGGAAATAAAAGTAGGGACTGAAACATTCAAAGGATTGCTGGACATAGGGGCTCAAAGATCTGTAATGACTACTGCTATCACCACGTCCACTTCAAAGAACATCTCTATAGTTGGAGCCTCTGGGAAGCCACTAACTGCTCCCTTTCTCCAGAAACGACAAGTTCGAGTAGGAGGACAATTAGTGTCCCATCAATTCCTTTATGTCCCAGGATGCCCAGTGCCACTCATAGGGAGAGTCCTTCTTTGCAAATTAAGAGCCAATTTGCAATTCGAGTCTACTGGTGAAATTAAAGCATCGTTCGCTGATAATCCAGTCTCCCTCATTTGTCCCCTCCAAGAAGAATGGAGACTACATCTTCCCATAGTCGAACGAACCATCGAACATCGATATGAAAACAACACCCCCCTCAACGAAAAACGAAGACAACTGATGGATAGTGTACCCCAAGTATGGTCCGAACAGAACCCAGGAGGAATAGCTATCGACGCTACCCCCATATGGATAGAGATGAAACAGAATGCACAGGTGATCAATCAACCTCAATACCCCATTCCATATATGGCCAGGCAAGGAATTCAGATACATCTGCAGAGACTGTATGATTTGGGCATTCTCCGGCGAATCCGATCTGCTTGGAACACCCCTTTGTTGCCTGTAAAGAAACCTGGTTCAACTGATTACCGACCAGTACAAGATTTACGAAGGGTAAATAATCAAGTAGCAGATCTAGTAGCCCTCGTACCAAATCTATATTCAATCTTGGCTCAAGTCTCTCCTGTGTCAAAGTGGTACAGTGTCATCGATCTCAAGGATGCTTTCTTCTCCGTTCCGGTGGCTGAGGAGTGTCAAAAGATCTTTGCCTTCACATGGGAAAATGCGCACACTGGAATAAAGCAACAGTACACATGGACTCGCTTGCCTCAAGGGTTCAAGCACTCACCTACGTTGTTTGGTGAGCAACTGGCAAAAGACTTGAAGACGTATCAAGTTATGTATGGGCCAGTAATACAGTATGTGGACGACCTTCTGTTGTTTCGAAAAACGTATCTTGAATGTGCAGTAGCCACCCTCCACTTGCTAAAGACTTTGTATTCAAAAGGATATCGTGCAAGCAAAAAGAAAGCGCAAATTTGTGAATTGGAAGTAGAGTATTTGGGCTTCCAAATCCGTGAAGGTACTCGTCGCCTCGGAATCTCTCATACAAATTCAATAAGAGATCAACCTGTACCCACTTGTAAGAAGGAGCTCCGAGCGTTCCTCGGAGCCACAGGATACTGCAGACTGTGGATCGCCAACTATGCGATTATTGCTCAACCCCTATATGATAAGTTGCGGGGCAAGGAGGCAGAATCTCAACCTTTCCAATGGGAAAGACACGAATTAGAACGACTGGATCAACTGAAAGAAGCCTTGATTGAACCCCCCGCACTAGGGTTACCAGATGTAATGAAACCCTTTCATCTATTCGTTGATGAGAAGAACGGGATGGCCATTGGGGTATTGACTCAAACTCTAGGCTCTTGGGAACGACCTGTTGCATATCTGTCAAAAGGAATGGATAATGTTGCAAAAGGATGGCCAGGGTGTCTTCGAAGCATCGCAGCCGCATGCTTACTCATTCCAGAGGCAGTCAAATTAACCTTCGGACAAACTCTACAAGTAACAACTCCTCATACCATTCAAGGACTACTAGAAACTCATGGACCAAAATGGATGACTAACTCTCGTCTTGTAAAGTACCAAGCCCTACTATGTGAAACTCCCGAAATCCAAATACAAGACAGTAAAAACCTGAATCCTGCAACCTTATTGCCAGCCCCCAATCCAGTCAGCCATAATTGTGAAGAAGTTATGGCTACCGTACATTCCAGTCGACCCGATCTAAGAGATCAACCCTGGCAGGGAGTGTGGACTTTATTTACTGATGGAAGTAGCCAGGTTATTGATGGAGTTCGGTTTGCTGGTTATGCTGTCGTTTCCGAAGACGACATCATCGAGGCTGAGCCTCTACCCCCAGGAACATCCGCACAAAAGGCTGAGCTGATCGCACTAACCAGAGCTTTGCAGTTGGCAGAAGGACAAACTGTAAATATCTATACTGACTCTAAATACGCCTTTCTTACCATTCAAGTACATGGAGCTCTATATAAGGAACGAGGATTTCTAACTGCTGAAGGAAAACAGTTAACTAACGCATCTGAAATATACAACTTGCTAGACGCTGTCTGGGCACCAAAAAAGGTAGCCGTCATGCATTGCAAGGCACATACAGGAAAGTCAGATCCCATTGCAAAGGGAAACCAATGGGCAGATAAAACAGCGAAAGAAGCGGCACGTGTGCCATCAATGCAAGCAGCTGCCAAGGCTTGCCCACTCTTACAATTCCCAACTGAAAGTCCTGTTTATTCTGTCAACGAGAATGACTGGGCGCAGAACGAGCAGTTTCACCAACAGGACGGTTGGTGGGTTCTACAAGATGGTCGAATATGGATACCGGATGCAATTTCTTGGGCTATAGTTAAAGAAGCCCATGATCAAACCCACCTTGGTCGAGACTCGTTAATAAAACTATTGGAGAAAACATATTACATCAACAGAATTATCAGCTAACAAAGCATGCGATTAATCAGTGCGTTACGTGTGCAAAAAACAACCCTCGGAATGGACCTGGTCCTGCCCCCGGACACATTCTACGGGGAACAACACCATTCCAAGTTTGCCAAATTGACTTTACTCACATGACTCCTTCAAAAGGATACAAAGCACTGTTAGTAGCAGTCTGTACCTATACAGGATGGGTCGAAGCCATGCCTACACGAACCGAAACTGCTAAGGAGGTAGTGTCCTTACTTCTTCATCAAATCTTACCACGATACGGATTGCCTAGACAGATCAATTCTGACAATGGACCAGCATTCGCCAGTGAAGTCACTCAACAACTAAGTAAAATTTTGGGTATCAAATGGCATTTGCACTGTGCTTGGAGACCTCAAAGTAGCGGAGCAGTTGAACGAGCCAACAGGACTCTAAAGAATCAGATAGCTAAATTATGTCAGGAAACAAAAACTAAGTGGCCAAATATCTTGCCACTAGCCTTGCTACACATCCGATGCACTCCTAGAAGGTCTGGCTTAACACCTTATGAGATGATGTATGCCAGACCTCCACCTCTACCATCCTTTCCTGACTCTTTGCAAATACAAGGAGAAATGTCCCTCAGCAACCAACTCAAAGGACTACATGACACAGTAGTGGCCATCCGTAATTACACTTGTGAAACTGAACCGCTAGTCTTGCCAACACCCATTCATCCATTTCAAATTGGAAATTCTGTCTGGATGAAAGTATGGGATGAGTCTGATTTCCTCAAGCCACGATGGAAAGGGCCATATACTGTGCTATTAACCACACCTACGGCTGTAAAAGTCTCTGGATGTCCGTCATGGATCCACTGGACTCGACTCAAACCTGCTTCCACTCACTGGCAGGTCTCCAGGATAGGGGACCATAAATTAAGATTCTCCCAAGGCAGGCAGAAAGATACTCCTAAGTAAAAGTCTTAAGTAAACCACTGAAGAATAACTAACGTATCCATTTCTCTCCTTCTTTCAGAGACAATAATCCATGAAGCATTAAACTGTCTGCTCATAAGTCCTGAAGAATGCGGTATCACCCCGGCCTACGCCTCCAGATCTGTATTACCTCCTATTCTTTTTTTCAACTGTCAAAATATTTACAAGCCTTACTACTGATCTCATGCGCATCAACCACATCTCTTAAGCTGCCTCTGAGCAAGAATTGTACCGAATGCATCAAACTAATACGTACTACAACTCAAGATGGATTTCAACTTGTCTCTACAATCATACATCAATCTCAACCTCCTCCTTCTTGTGCAACACAACCTGCCTGTGCATTAAATACTACCCAGGGATATCAATCCTTTCATCGATGTCTAGAGGGTAACAAAGTCATTTGTCATTCACCAACCACTCCCAAGTACTACAACATTACCCTCACCGCTGGGTTGCCAAAGAGCTATACCACCAGCATTATACCAGAAGGAAAAGGAATCTTGTACTACATCAATTCAACTAAGATCCTCATAGGAGGAGGATCTAGCGTTACACTCACCTTCGATGCTTGTGAAGCAATTGATAGACATCCCAACGCACTCCATTGTGGATCTCAATCCTGGAAAGATTCCTATGCTTACAACCATAAATACCTTTGCCCCTACAATCGAGCAGCTAATCCATCTAGCTGGATGCCATGTGCGGGGGACCTCACTCTATCCGGATGGAGGAGGAGGATATCACGGCTGCCACGGAATAGGCAGGCTTACTGAAGTAACTGGAAACATTGTGTCGTTGCAATGGCCAATCAGAGGCGAAGGATCTCCATGGCAGGATACTTGGGGATTCGGTATCGACGGAACTGGAAAAGACCCAATGACTTACATTACAATCACTCAGCGGAGAGACAAACCCCGTCCAATCATCCACCAAACCACTGTAGTTGGTTATCAATCATTCTTTGATGAAATATCCCACGTGACTGAGGAATTAAAGAAGCACACAATATCACATCAAGCAAAGAATATGTTCGTGAATTTGGCTGAAAACATAGCTCTCTCTTTGGAAGTCAAAAACTGTTTCATTTGTGGAGGAACGAATGCCGGAGAGCAATGGCCATGGGAGGCCAAAGAAGTATTCCAATCTGATCTCAATATTCTGAATACTACTGTAACTTATACACGAAAAACCAATCCGTACGAATGGGCTCTCCAAACTGATGTCATTGGCCGACAATGTATATCCCGACAACATTCTAAATTATACAGCATACTCATTGGGAATTCCCCTTGCACAGGGGTCCTCACTGTCAACATGACCACTCATACCTGGTGGCAGACTGAGAACTCTACTATGCCTGCTCCCTTCTGGACTGAACCAACTCTCAATAAGACATGGACAACTGCTGGAGTACCCACTACTCCCTTCACCGCTCCTGATGGATATTATTTTGTATGCGGTCGAAGAACTTATGAACTCTTGCCTACAAGTTGGTATGGAACTTCTTTTCTGGCAACGATTCAACCCAGTTTCTTTCTCTTACCAGTCTCAGCTGGGGAAACGTTAGGGGTCCCAGTCTATAGTCCAATGAAACCAAACAGACGTCGCAGAAGTAACACAGTTACAATTGGAGACTGGAAGGACCAGGAATGGCCACCCGAGCGAATTGTGCAGTACTATGGACCTGCCACATGGGCAGAGGATGGTTCTTACGGATATAGAACCCCTATCTATATGCTAAACCGCATCATTCGTCTACAAGCAGTTTTGGAACTCCTAACCAATGACTCTGCTCTAGCTCTAAATATTCTAGCCAAGCAAAACACAAGAATTATTACAGCCGTTTATCAAAATCGGCTGGCCCTGGACTATCTCCTAGCTCAGGAAGGAGGTGTCTGTGGTAAATTTAACCTGTCTAATTGTTGTTTACAGATTGATGATAAGAGCAAAGTTATCGAGGACATCACCGATCGGATGGTACGCCTAGCCCATGTTCCTGTACAAACATGGACTGGAATTTTCGATTGGACGGCTTCCCTCCCCAACTGGCTTACATCGATTCCTGGGCTGAGAGAACTTTTCCTTCCTCTCGCATTCCTCATTATAACTTGTCTCTGCTTTCCTTTATGTCTCCCTCTTATTTTCAGGAATTTACGCTCAATGATTGAAAACATTGCTGATTGTAGAGCAGCTGCCCATGTTATGATGATGAACAAGTATGCTTCAGTTTCTACATTTCCCTCATCTGGTTCATCGGACTCCGACGATGATTCTGAAGATGAATACCTTGATACTAACCTATAATGCAACTTATTTCACTAACCAACCTGGGCCACTTTGTTAGCTAGGGTAAGCCGGGCTACAAAGGGGGGTGACACCAATAGGGTCCACCCGTCTCAAACCCGTGAAGAAACCAACAACCTGGCAACATCTTAGGGCCCGTCTGGAGTGCTGTGTGTATTAACTATCGTCTTTTTTTTCAATTATTTCCCAGATACAAGTGATACTTCTGCCTTCCATCGCAGTTGAAGTATCAAAGGGGGGAATGAAGGAGTTCAACTTCGTGAACATCTGAAGAATGAAATAACTGAAAACCTCTCGACTAACTAGGCCAGCAGTGAAACGCACGGCCATTTTGGATGTACTAACATTTGCAACGCAAACGGCACATAATGCGTAGTGACGCAGTTACGCACTAACATTTAGTGTAACGTGACTCCATTTTGGAATAATAATTTGTATTGTATTAATTCGATCACCGCTGTAAAATGTCTAACACGTCAATTAAATGACGAAACAATAGTCTGATCATAAGCTACACCTACTAGAGGACCACGCTAGCAAATGCTTGTTCAGCAGTTTGTAAATTGTTTGTTCAGCAAAAAGTAAAACGCATGTGCCACAGATAAGAACTGTAAAGTGTATAAAAGTTTGCTCCTAAGGGGGCGTGGCATGCAGTTGTACTGAGCCCTTGTCTTAGCTGCATCTTGCTGGCAATAAAAGTCTATCTTTGCGGATCAGTTGTCTGGGCCTCCTTACTGACTAAAAAGAGACGGTTACATTCAGAGGGCAGTAATGATTAAATCCTGTCATTTTTCCAGCCACGTCCCATCAAATGCAATGAATATTGAGCTTATAGATTTTATGTTTTGAATCTGTATATCTGTTCTGCAGTTTTGCTCTGAAGCCTGATTGAGGTTTTTGGGGTCTAAGAGCTGTTACCAGGGTGGTGCCTGATTATGATTTTGGAAGAAGTCCTTGTTTGTGTTGTGGCAACTTATTTTGTTTTTTGCCTTTTTTCCCCCCTTGCACCTGTGATTCAATCTCTGGGCCTCCTCAGCATGGTCCTTTCATCAGCAGGGGCTGGCACGATGGAGGCAGCTTAGAGCCCCGGGGGTGCGTGGCAGTGCCCCGGGGGTGCGTGGCTTCGGTTCCTCCTCCTCCTCCTCTGCCTGCGATTCCTGGGCGGCGCATGCGCACTGAGCCGCAGGATGCATTTTCTTTGCAGGCAGCAGCTCATGGGCGTTGTGCACGGAGCGGGCGCTTCTCCCGGGGAGTGAGGAGGCCCCCGCACCGGCGATGGGGAAGGAGCACGAGCTGCTGGAAGCCGCCCGCACGGGCAACGTGACCCTGGTGGAGAAACTGTTCTGCGGCAAGCGAGGCGGGGGCCTGGCCGGCAGCGCCTCCTCCAGCCTCCCCCTGGCCAGTTTCCTGAGGTAAGGAGCGGCTTCCCGGGCATCCCCCCCCCAGCCCTGCCTGCTGAGGACAGAGGTGCAGCCTCTGCAGATTCTGCACGCGGGAGGATGCCCTGGGCTTTACAATCCAGGAGCTGCCTTTCCGTTATTCCTAATCCTGAGGGCTGCTGCTCTGTGAAATTCAAGTCTGCAAGGCAGAGCCCCTCTCTTTCCTGCTGGGGCAGGCTGGATATCTCTGAATCCTCTCCCATGTGCACTGCGGGCCTAAGGGAACTGTTGTCCCCTCTTTAAAGCCCGGGGTGCAGAGGGCAGAGCAGTGAATTTGGCAGGATGTGTGGCTGGGGACGGGGAGCTGGGCTCAGGAGTCTCCTGAGCCTGCTGCAGGAAGTTTGATCTGCCTGTAGTGCATGGTAGCCCCAGATGTTAATGGTAAGCAGATGCTGCTTAGTGCTGGGACAAGACTCAGAAACCTTCTGCAGTAAAATACTCCCTCCCAGTGCTAGTCTTTTATTTTAACTTTAACACACACAAACAAACTTTTCAGGTTTTAATGTATTTATGTAACTCCATCTCCAGAGAACCAGGCTGAGCCAGTCCTGCTTTTGCCCCATTGCATGCAGGGACTAGTAGTCTTGCTTCTCTTAAGGCCTGCAATAGGGAAATCAGAACTACAACTCCCTGCATGCAATGGGGCAAGAGCAGGACTGTCCGAGCTGTCTGCTGGAACATGTCTACTTATAAGGGTCCCTGTTTGTTGCTGTCATTCAATTAAAACATTTGAATTTCACCTCATTAATCTTGTCTCCAGCAGTTCGGGTTTGTCTTACTGTCCTTTACTCCCCTGTACAATACAAGTGATCCAGCTGAGCTGCCTGTGCTAAATGACACTTTGGCAATGCATGCCGATGAAGGTAATGCAAGGTGCTGGCATGTTATAAAATGCATCACGACAGGGGAATGGAGGGTAAAGAAGTCTTAGGAAGCTAAGAAGCCAATATTAAGAGTGTAAATTTGGAAATCCCGCTGAGCTGACTGGCCTGAGCTAGCTGGCTACCTTTTATCCAGCGAAAGATTTATCAGCTTGGGATTGTTCTGGGGCAGATGGGCAGATAAACCTCAGTTTTCGGTGTTATTAACTTAAAATAGATGGATAACTAGGACTGCTGAAGAGCTGTACTAAAGTTAGCTGATTTTCAGTGGTGTACCCACACTGTTGAATATTCCTGTGAAGTTGGCCAGAGAAGATTATCTGACTAACTTTGTTGGCTGGACCACAGCTGAATATTGACCTCCAAAAGTTGATGAGATGGCAAGAAAAGTGTTTTGCTAGCACTGGTTCTGTATAACAGGCCTGGGATTATCAAGGCTTTTCTTCCATTCCAAATCTATGCTAAAAGCTTTGGAGTATCAGGTTGAAGACATCTTAGACTAGAATATTAGAGGTGAAGGTAACACTTTTAAAATTTTTGCACTGCAACAAAATATTGATGGATCAGGAGGCAATGGACTAGAATTTGGACAGATGCCATTTCATCATCAACAACAATGCCATGATGTGCAATACTGACAGCAGCAGAATCACTGCAGTATCCCTCCATAGCATCATCACTGCACCGCTCCTGCACCATCAGCAGCAACATCAAACCATAGTGCTACTCCACTAACATCATCACTGCACCGCTCCTGCACCGTCAGCAGCAACATCAAACCATAGTGCTACTCCACTAACATCGTCACTGCACCGCTCCTGCACCGTCAGCAGCAACATCAAACCATAGTGCTGCTCCACTAACATCGTCACTGCACCGCTGCTGCACCGTCAGCAGCAACATCAAACCATAGTGCTGCTCCACTAACATCGTCACTGCACCGCTCCTGCACCGTCAGCAGCAACATCAAACCATAGTGCTGCTCCACTAACATCGTCACTGCACTGTTAACAGCATTGTCAAACATAGTGCTATTCCACTACCACTGTCAAACTGCACTGCTGCTGTACTGTCAGCAGCATTGTCAAACCATAGTGCTACTCCATACCATCGTCACTGCACTGCTCCTGCACCGTCAGCAGCAACATCAAACCATAGTGCTACTCCATACCATCGTCACTGCACTGTTAACAGCATTGTCAAACATAGTGCTACTCCACTACCACTGTCAAACTGCACTGCTGCTGTACTGTCAGCAGCATTGTCAAACCATAGTGCTACTCCATACCATCGTCACTGCACTGTTAACAGCATTGTCAAACATAGTGCTACTCCACTACCACTGTCAAACTGCACTGCTGCTGTACTGTCAGCAGCATTGTCAAACCATAGTGCTACTCTGCTACCTCGTCACTGCACTGCTCCTGCACCGTCAGCAGCAACATCAAACCATAGTGCTACTCCACTAACATCGTCACTGCACCGCTCCTGCACCGTCAGCAGCAACATCAAACCATAGTGCTACTCCATACCATCGTCACTGCACTGTTAACAGCATTGTCAAACATAGTGCTATTCCACTACCACTGTCAAACTGCACTGCTGCTGTACTGTCAGCAGCATTGTCAAACCATAGTGCTACTCCATACCATCGTCACTGCACTGTTAACAGCATTGTCAAACATAGTGCTATTCCACTACCACTGTCAAACTGCACTGCTGCTGTACTGTCAGCAGCAACATCAAACCATAGTGCTACTCCATACCATCGTCACTGCACTGTTAACAGCATTGTCAAACATAGTGCTATTCCACTACCACTGTCAAACTGCACTGCTGCTGTACTGTCAGCAGCATTGTCAAACCATAGTGCTACTCCTTACCATCGTCACTGCACTGCTCCTGCACCGTCAGCAGCAACATCAAACCATAGTGCTACTCCATACCATCGTCACTGCACTGTTAACAGCATTGTCAAACATAGTGCTATTCCACTACCACTGTCAAACTGCACTGCTGCTGTACTGTCAGCAGCATTGTCAAACCATAGTGCTACTCTGCTACCTCGTCACTGCATGGCTACTGCACTGTCAGTGGCATTGTCAAACCACAGTGTAGCAGCAGTTGCTACTACCCTTAACCGAAGGCTTGGGGGTAGATTGCACGTTGTAGCAGCTACTACTACCCTTAACCGAAGGCTTGGGGGTAGATTGCACGTTGTAGCAGCTACTACTACCCTTAACCGAAGGCTTGGGGGTAGATTGCACGTTGTAGCAGCTACTACTACCCTTAACCGAAGGCTTGGGGTAGATTGCAGCAGCTGCTACTACTCTTAAGAGAAAAGTTGGGGTAGATTGCACATTGCAGCAGCTGTTACTTCCCTTAACAGAAGGCTTGGGGGTGGCCTGCATGGAGCGGCAGCTGCTATTACCCAAAACCACTTGTTGGCAGAGTAGATGGTCCACATTGGTTATTATCTGCTGTGTTTCGCTGTTCCTGCACTACCATGGTCGCACTGCAGTGCACTGAACCTCCGCCACCATCCAGGGCTGCGCTTGGCGGGGGAGGGGAGGGGAGGGGCGATCGGGGTGACATTGCAGGCCCCAGACTGTGAGGGCCCCACCGTAGCTGTTCCCCCAGTTTTCTGGTTTTTTATTGCCCTGCTGACATCCCTTCCCAGGAGCACTGGGCCACCTTTGTCCTTGGGTGCAGGGCCTCCCTCTTCTCTGCTCCTCTCCCAGAAATACTGAAGCTTATTCCAGACATCTCCCTGCCTCCCCTTTACCTCAGCTCTGCAACGTCTTGCAGGATCCCTCCTTCCACTCAACTCAGGCTTTGCTTCTCTTTGCCCCTCTTGCTACAGTCACTGCCAGCTGCAAGGCCATCCTGACCTGACAGCAGAAACAGCCCTAGCTCAGCGGGGAGCTCAGACACTGGAAATAAGCACATGCACACACATGCAGCACACATGCACACGCAGCGCACACACACGCAGCGCACATACACACACACATGCACACGCAGCGCACACACATGCAGCGCGCACACGCACACACATGCAGCATATACACGCAGCACACACACGCAGCGCGCACACACATGCAGCATATACACGCAGCGCACACACACACGCAGCGCACACACACATGCAGCATATACACGCAGCGCGCACACACACATGCAGCATATACACGCAGCGCACACACGCAGCGCGCACACACACATGCAGCATATTCACGCAGCGCACACACGCAGCGCACACACATGCAGCATATACACGCAGCGCACACGCAGCGCGCACACACATGCAGCATATACACGCAGTGCACACACACATGCAGCATATACACGCAGCGCACACACGCAGCGCGCACACACACATGCAGCATATACACGCAGCGCACACACACACGCACCCATACACACGCAGCACACACAGACGCAGCACACACACGTGCGGCGCACACACGCACATAGACACATGCAGCACGCACGTACACACACACGTGCGGCACGCACACACGTGCAGCACGTACACACACACACACACACACACACACACATGCGGCACACACACACACACACATGCAGCACGCACCACACACAGGAGTCATCAGTGCGAGGCCTAGAAGATGGAGGAAAGCGAAGCTCTCTAGTCCTGACTTGGGGATCCAATGGGAAGAAGGTGTTTTTGGTTGATTGGAGCTCGGGGGGCTCTTGCAGAGCAGCGAGAGGGAGGAAATAGAGGCTTCAGCAGAGGTGGGAAACAGAAGAGGGGAGTGAGGGTGGAGAGGAGGAGGAGAGTGGGGGGTGGTGGGTGCAGCCCAGGTGAGTGCAGTGCAGCATTACCTCGCCCAGTACATCCCAGCTCTGACCAGTGCAGTCCCCCGTTTCATCTTTCTCCAGAAGGATGAGCAGCGAGCATCACCCAAGCAAGCAGGTGGTTGGATTAAATCTGGCGCTGCTCACCCACTTTCCAGGCGCACAGGGTCCCAGAGGGTACTCAGCTTCCAGGGCTTGGCGCTGACGGTGCTCCCCGTCGTCAGCAGGGTTCCTGCCATGTCCTGGTCCTGCTATAAACTGAATCCTTGTTTGTGTGTTTTTGCAGCATCTGGCGAGGTCCCAGCATAAACTGCACAGACTCATCGGGTTACACCGCGTTACACCACGCTGCGCTGAACGGACACAAGTAAGTGAGCTCTTATACCAGGAGAGGGGCGGCTGACCAGGCTGCGCTGAACGGACACAAGTAAGTGAGCTCTTATACCAGGAGAGGGGCAGCTGACCAGGCTGCGCTGAACGGACACAAGTAAGTGAGCTCTTATACGCGTCCCAGCGCTCGGGAGGGGTGTGCAGGTGACCAGGAGGAGGCAGCCCGGCTCTCACAGGAAGGAGGGGTCTCACCTGCTACCTTTCTTCCTTAAATTGGGAAGTTGGGGGAATCGATTGCATACAAAGTTATTCTATTTAATTTGGGAGGTGGGAGGTTGAGAGATTGCCCTACTTGTTGGCTTTCTATGTACTTAGATGTTTGCTTAGCGGGCTGTATGCTGGATAGAGCTGGTTAATGCTGTAAACGTACCTGTATCAGGGTTTACATGCGAGCGTAATCTGCACGGAAATATTGTCACAGCTGCTGTTGAACGCGCCACATCCAAGCTTGCATTGACTTTTTGGCCCTGGGATTTGGTGTGCTGGCCTCTCCCAGTGCGTATACAGGGCAGCTTGCTGGGAGTACTGGGGCTCTAATGGATGTTTTTATCGGGTTTGGCCTTCTCTTTGCTTCTATTCTTTGGGGGACCTTTGCTATAAATGGCGCTGCATTTGTCACAGTGTTTGGTGAGTGAGCCTGGCTGGCGCTGACCCGGGGAGTGGGTGTCTGAGTGCTGCAGCTGACTCGGGAGCTGGCTGGGAGAGTCACAGGGGTGTAAAAAGTTATCCGTCGCTACCCAGCGATATTCATCACGGCACGCGGCTCAATTCTAGCTGCATAAGTTGGGGAATTTGAAAACAAATTGGCCGTAGAGGCAAAAACTCACAGTAAAAACCTTTTTAAATATATCCGAAGCAGAAAGAATGTGAGGGAGTCAGTTGGACCGTTAGATGATCGAGGGGTTAAAGGGGCACCATCGCGGAAAGATTAAATGAATGAGGTATGACAGATAAGACGCCATCCTCCTCTAAACTAACAACTAAGAGAGAAAGTAAGAAACGCGCCGCCGCTCCCGAACCTCCAGTCAGGGAGGGAGCCGCGTCCTTGCTGACGCCTGGGAGGCCGGCCATTTCAGCCCTTAACTTCGACCCTGTTCAGTGGCGCCGCGCCCCACAGGGGCCTGCCCCTTAGTGCGCCCCTTTGTGCTCTCCTATCTACCTAAACTCTCAGCGACTACCACCAAGCTTCTCTACACCGGACTTCCAATCCAGCAAACCGCATAATCATCGCCTCCATCTTGCTTCCTGACTACGCATCTTCCTCTGCCTGCTCAGCAATTACTGTATGCACTACACCTACTATTTATCCTGTATACAAACTATTCACACATTGTATGCTAATTTACCTATTATCTCTACCTGTATACAAACTCAGCATTTAATGTACAGCTTTATCTTACCTTGGCACCTTAGCCCCTTCACCCCCTTGCTCTATCCAAGGTGCTCTAATACCCACCCCTCTAAACACCCTTCCCCCCCCAACGCCCCATTGCCACCATACTGTGACCCTTACCCATCCTCGTTGCACCCTTACACTCCTGCCATGACAAGCTACTTAAGCTCCCCAATCCCATGCATTCATTTCCCCCACCGCAGACCACTTCGCCCCCCCCCCTCCTTTCAATATGCTCCCGTCCATCACAAGTCCCTTATACCTATCCTCATCTCCCCACTCACCCAATTTATAGGACTTTCAGCCCTCTCCATAATTTTCTTCAATGCTCAATCTATCTCCAAAAAAACCATTATCCTCGACGACTTACTATCTGACTGTAAACCAGACGTATGTGCCATCACAGAAACCTGGCCCTACTCCAGCAACTCCCTAACCACATCTACGACATCTACAGCACCCCTAGACCCAAGAAACGAGGCGGAGGTCTCCTCCTAGCAGTTAAAAAGCGCTTAAACCTTAAGCCTATCAACATTGAACCCCCCCCCCCCCCCAAGCTTGAGATAGGGCTCTACAAATCTCAAGAGATACAAATATGCCTCGTCTATGCTCCCCCTAACCTTCTAGAGCTAAACCCTTCCCCCCTCATCAAATTTATCAATGACAACATCAATATCGATCTCCCCACCATCATTCTAGGAGATTTTAACCTCCATGTCGACACCCTACCCCTCTCCTCATCTTGCGAAGCCTTTCTAAGCTCTCTCGATGCCATTGGCTACAAGCAAATTATCACCTCCCCTACCCACAAAGCAGGCCATACGTTGGACCTGTTATTCATTAACTCTCTCATTAACTCTCCCAACACCCCCACATGCACTCCAGTTCCCTGGTCCGACCACACTCTCATCAAAACCTCCCTCTCCATTAAGACACCCATAACACACTATCCAGACACCAACACTATAACCTTCAGAAAATCCTGCCCAAGCGAGGATCTTAGCTCTGCCCTGTCCAAAGCCCTATCCAATTTCAACTGCTCCAATCCTGATGATGCTATAAATTCCTGGAGCGCCCTCACCCTGGAAATTGCAAACAAATTATGCCCCATCACCACACGTAACCTTAACTCTTCTACCAAAAATCAAAAACCATGGTACACGTCTGACCTAAAACACTTGAAAAACAGTCTCAGACAAAAGGAAAGAGCCTGGCGTAAAGACCCATCGCCATATAAGACATCCTCATTCAAATCAGCACTACACCAATATAGAACCTCCACCCTCAATGTCAAATGAGACTTCCACGCCAAAAAAATTCACAATTACATTTACAACCCAAAAGCCCTTTTCTCCTATGTCACTGAACTTACAAAACCAAGCCCCCCTCTCATCCCCGACAAAGAGGCAGGCAGCAAATGTGAAGAAGTGGCTCATTACTTTCATAACAAGATAGCAAACATCCTCCTTAGACTCACTCCAGACCCTCAACCCATCTCACCCTGCCCACGCCCCACAGCTGCCTCCTTCAACTCCATCAACCTCACATCCTCCTTGGAAATAGCCACTATCCTCAAAAAGATCAGACCAGCCACCCACCCACCCCTCTGACACTGACCCCACCAAAGCCCTCCTCACAATACCTGACACCATACTAAACCGCTGGCAGACATTATTAATTGCTCCTTATCAACTGGCATTGTCCCTGACTCCCTCAAACATGCTGCAGTCAAACCCCTCCTAAAAAAACCATCCTTGAACCCAGATGACCCAGCCAATTTCCGCCCCATCTCCAATCTCCCTTTCATCCCAAAAATTATGGAAAGGGTTGTCAACAGTCAATTATCTGACTACTTGGAGGAAAATAATATACTGCACGCTTCCCAATTTGGATTCCGTAAACACCTTAATACAGAAACCCTCCTTCTCTCCCTTACCGATTTCCTTCTCAGAGGCATGGACCAAGGAACCTGCTATCTTCTAGCCCTCTTGGACATATCTGCTGCCTTTGGCACTATAAGTCATAAACAACTCCTCACCCGCCTAGCACATATTGGCATCTCAGGAACAGCATTTCATCGGTTCACATCATATCTCACCAATAGAAAATTCTCAGTTAAAATAGGCACTGCCGAATCTGCCCCCTATGCGCTCTCACAGGGAGTTCCCCAAGGCTCTTCCCTCTCTTCCACCCTCTTTAACATATACCTTACCCCCCTCTGCCAACACCTAGCCGACCTTGGTCTCAAATTCTTCCTGTACGCTGATGTGCAAATCATCATACCCATTCAAGACACCCTGACAAACGCCTTGACCCACTGGAGAGGTTGTCTTGCCTCCATCAATGCCTTTCTATCCAACCTTCACCTAGCACTAAACACTTCAAAAACGAGCTACTCCTCATCTCCAAACAATCATCCCCCAAACCAGCCATTGCAAATGATCCCACCTATGTCACCTTCCTGAAGCAGCCCGATGCACGAAACCTAGGGGTTCACATAGAACAACAACTGAACCTAAAAAAGCACATCAATCAGATCCTCAAAGAAGGTTTCTTCAAACTTAATGTCATGAAGAAACTGAAACCCCTTCTTCATGCCAGTGATTTTCGGACCGTCATTCAAGCTACTCTCTCAACAAAATTGGACTACTGCAATTCCCTCTTCCTTGGCCTCCCCTACTCTACAATAAAACCCCTCCAAATGCTGCAGAATGCAGTAGCAAGAACTATCTCCAATACCCGCAAATACGACCATATCACTCCCCTTCTCATGAACTTGCACTGGCTCCCAATCCCCCCTCGCATCATATATAAAACTCTAACATTGACCCACAAAGCTATACACACACACAATTCAAATTGACTCGTTGAGCCATTCTGCCCTGTACGTTCCAACAAATCCACCAGAGCCTCCAGTAATGGAACACTCTACGTACCCCCACTAAAAAAAAGCACACCTTACTTCCACAAGGGAAAGAGCCCTATCTATTGCTGGACCCACGCTCTGGAACTCCTTGCCCCCCCTATCTTAGACTCGAGACTTGTACCTCTAAATTCAGAGCCAACTTAAAAACCTGGCTTTTCAAAAAAGCCTATCGACAATAACACCCTTCTCACCACCATGCAAACACACCGGACCCATGCAAACCCATTCCGAACCCTTATATATAGTTATTTGTGGTGTTGTTTTTATCTGGTTATACAAATATAATCCCAAAGTTCTTAGGCTCTCATTTGTTTCAGAGTAGCCTGATTCCTATCTACTTTCAACCTACGTTCTTACAGTTCCTATCTCTCCATCCACACCTCCCTGTTTTATGTAATTTCCATTCTTTATGCTTTGTTGTTTCATGTAAACTGATATGATGTCCCCACCAATATTGATATAGAAAAGTTATAAATAAAATAAATAAATACCTCAGTTTCCAGTTAAAATCAATTGGACTGGATCAAATTTTTGTCTGGTCATTGTCATTTGTATAATTTATATTGATTGTATTTGTATTTTATATGCCATATGTAAATTGCTTTAAGATCATGAGAGGTCTTGAATGAGTAGATGTGAATCAGTTATTTACACTTTTGGATAATAGAAGGACTAGGGGGCATTCCATGAAGTTAGAAAGTAGCACATTTGACTAATTGGAGAAAATTCTTTTTCACTCAACTAAGGGAATAGCCACTGCTATTAATTGCATCAGTGGCATGGGATCTTTTTGGTGTTTGGGTAATTGCCAGGTTCTTGTGGCCTGGTTTGACCTCTGTTGGAAACAGATTGCTGGGCTTGATGGACCCTTGGTCTGACCCAGCATGGCAAGTTCTTATGTTCTTAAGTTCTTCTTTCTTTGCTTCGGTGTTTACTGAAGAGGATGTTGGGGATATACCGGTACCTGTTCCGGAGAAGGTTTTCATGGGTAATGATTCAGATGGACTGAACCAAATCATGGTGAACCTGGAAGATGTGATAAGCCTGATTGACAAACTGAAGAGTAGTAAATCACCTGGACCGAATGGTATACACCCAGAGTTCTGAAGGAACTCACAAATGAAATTTTAGACCTATTAGTAAAAATTTGTAACCTATCATTAAAATCATCCATTGTACCTGAAGTCTGGAGGGTGGCCAATATAACCGCAATATTTAAAAAGGACTCCAGGGGCGATCTGGGAAACTATAGACCAGTAAACCTGACTTCAGTGCCAGGAAAAATAGTGGAAAGTGTTCTAAACATCAAAATCACAGAACATATAGAAAGACATGGTTTAATGGAACAAAGTCAGCATGGCTTTACCCAGGGCAAGTCTTGCCTCACAAATCTGCTTCACTTTTTTGAAGGAGTTAATAAACATGTGGATAAAGGTGAACCGGTAGATGCAGTATACTTGGATTTTCAGAAGGCGTTTGACAAAGTTCCTCATGAGAGGCTTCTAGGAAAAGTAAAAAGTCATGGGATAGGTGGCGATGTCCTTTCGTGGATTACAAACTGGCTAAAAGACAGGAAACAGAGAGTAGGATTAAATGGACAATTTTCTCAGTGGAAGGGAGTGGACAGTGGAGTGCCTCAGGGATCTGTATTGGGACCCTTACTTTTCAATATATTTATAAATGATCTGGAAAGAAATACGACGAGTGAAGTAATCAAATTTGCAGATGATACAAAATTATTCAGAGTTGTTAAATCACAAGCAGATTGTGATAAATTGCAGGAAGAGCTTGTGAGACTGGAAAATTGGGCATCCAAATGGCAGATGAAATTTAATGTGGATAAGTGCAAGGTGATGCATATAGGGAAAAATAACCCATGCTATAATTACACAATGTTGGGTTCCATATTAGGTGCTACAACCCAAGAAAGAGATCTAGGCGTCATAGTGGATAACACATTGAAATAGTCGGCTCAGTGTGCTGCGGCAGTCAAAAAAGCAAACAGAATGTTGGGAATTATTAGGAAGGGAATGGTGAATAAAACGGAAAATGTCATAATGCCTCTGTATCGCTCCATGGTGAGACCGCACCTTGAATACTGTGTACAATTCTGGTCACCGCATCTCAAAAAAGATATAACTGCGATGGAGAAGGTACAGAGAAGGGCGACCAAAATGATAAGGGGAATGGAACAACTCCCCTATGAGAAAAGACTAAAGAGGTTAGGACTTTTCAGCTTGGAGAAGAGACGGCTGAGGGGGGCTATGATAGAGGTGTTTAAGATCATGAGAGGTCTAGAACAGGTAAATGTGAATCGGTTATTTACTCTTTCAGATAATAGAAAGACTAGGGGGCACTCCATGAAGTTAGCATGGGGCACATTTAAAACTAATCGGAGAAAGTTCTTTTTTACTCAACGCACAATTAAACTCTGGAATTTGTTGCCAGAGGATGTGGTTAGTGCAGTTAGTATAGCTGTGTTTTAAAAAGGATTGGATACGTTCTTGGAGGAGAAGTCCATTACCTGCTATTAAGTTCACTTAGAGAATAGCCACTGCCATTAGCAATGGTAACATGGAATAGACTTAGTTTTTGGGTACTTGCCAGGTTCTTATGGCCTGGATTGGCCACTGTTGGAAACAGGATGCTGGGCTTGATGGACCCTTGGTCTGATGCAGTATGGCATGTTCTTATGTTCTTAAGCAGTGGATTTCTGCAACTCTGTCTTAATAATGGTTTATGGATTTTTCCTCTGGGAACTTGTCCAAACCGTTTTTAAAAGCAGCTCCACAAATAGCTTTCACCACATTCTCTGGCAATGAATTCTAGAGCTTGATTATGAATTGAGTAAAACAATATTTTCTCTTATTAGTTTTAAATATATAACCCAGTAACTTCATTGTGTGTTCCCTAGTCTTTTACTTTTCAAAACAGTAAACAACTGATTAATATTTACTCCTTTTACTCCACTCATTATTTCATAGACCTCTATCATATCCCCCCTCAGCCGTCTCTTCACCAGGCTGAACAGCCCTAACCTCTTTAGTCTTTCCTCATAGGGGAGCTGTTCCATCCCCTTTATCATCTTGGTCGCCCTTCTCTGTACCTTTTCTAATTCTGCTCTATCTTTCTTGAGATGGGGTGACCAGAACTGCATACAGCTCTCAAGATGAGGTCTCACCATGGAGTGATATAGAGGCATTATGATATTCTCTGTTTTATTCTCCATTCCTTTCATAATTTGTACCCCGGTATAGCACTGTCCCATTGGTTATCCTCCTTCCACCATGTGTCTGAGATGCCAATTAAGTCTATGTCATCATTCACTGCTATACCTTCTAATTCCCCCATCTTACTTCTTAGACTTCTGGCATTAGCATACAAACATTTCAAAGTTTGTTTTTTGTTTGTATTTTCATTCTGCTTTTTAATTGATAGGGATAAGTTAGAATGTTTTAGCTCAGGTGAGTTTTTAGTTACAGGCACTTGGACTCCTTTTCTAATTATTGGAACCTCACTGTCGGGATGCCCTAATTCTAATGCATCATTAGTATCCTTTGAAGATACCTCTCTCCGAACCATGCACTGCTGAGCGACTGTCGGCTTTCCCCTCTGTTCTAGTTTAAAAGCTGCTCTATCTCCTTTTTAAAGGTTAGCGCCAGAAGTCTGGTTCCACCCTGGTTAAGGTGGAGCCCATCCCTTCGGAAGAGACTCCCCCTTCCCCAAAAGGTTCCCCAGTTCCTTACAAAACTGAATCCCTCTTCCTTGCACCATCGTCTCATCCATGCATTGAGACTCCGGAGCTCTGTCTGCCTCTGGTGACCTGCGCGTGGAACAGGGAGCATTTCAGAGAAAGCTACCCTGGAGGTTCTGGATTTAAGCTTTCTACCTAAGAGCCTAAATTTGGCTTCCAGAACCTCCCTCCCACATTTTCCTATGTCGTTGGTGCCCACGTGTACCACGACAGCCGGCTCCTCCCCAGCACTGTCTATAATCCTATCTAGGTGACGCGTGAGGTCCGCCACCTTCGCACCAGGTAGGCAAGTTACCAGGCATCAAACAGTGAAATCAAGAAATATAAATTAGCAGTAATAGTGAAACCATAATAATAAAAAGAATAAATATTTCAAAACAGTTGCCAAATAGAAAATCCTAAAATTAAAAACATATATAATTATTTTAATTTTGCCAAAGACCAATAAAATATTTAACAGCAGACATCAAGTAACTCCCAATAATTAAACCACTAACAATTTAACTCCTCGCTTTATATACTTGGGAGCTTGTAATTTCCAGTCATTCTGAGATTGTTGTGGATTAGTGGAGGTGGGAGGGGGGTGCACAAACTTTCTGCTTCCTCACATACAGTCTCTGACATTCGCATGCTCCCTCACAGTCTCTGACATGTATGCTTTTGCACACACATGCGCCCTTAGGGTCTCCGACACACGCTCACATACTCACTCCTTCATGCATGCTGGCACACATACCCATCTGAAACACACACACACACACACACCTGCTGACACATGCACACGTCCATCGTACGTGCTGATAGCTGAAACACACAAACATACTCTCCCATCACATATACGGACACACTAGTTCCCTTGCACACATTGATGCACACTCACATACTCACTCCTTCATGCATGCTGACACACATACCCATCTGAAACACACACACACCCGCTGACACATGCACACGTCCATCGTACATGCTGATAGCTGAAACACACAAACATACTCTCCCATCACATATACGGACAGACTAGTTCCCTTGCACACATTGATGCGCACACACACACTCACATACTCACTCCTTCATGCATGCTGACACACATACCCATCTGAAACACACACACACACACACACACCCGCTGACACATGCACATGTCCAGTGGCCCCATGGCCTTTCCTGCTGCTGCCGCAGACCCACCGCCCCCGGGTGTGCCGCCCTGTGCAAATGCACAGTATGCACACTCGGTCGAGCCGGGCCTGTGTATAAGGTTTGTACAACGCAGCTAGAGAGACTGCAATGTACTAATCAACTCCTCTTGTTCCTTTTAAAATCTTCCCATATTTCTTCGCAATGGCTTTTCCTTCTTAATGCCACCCCATAGAGGTGTAAGGCAAACTGGGTGGCCACCATTATTAGAAGGGATGTTATTGATTTTCTTTAAATTGATCCTGGCTGTTTTTACTCTGATGTGTTTGTGAAGTGTAGAACAGGCTGTTTGTTGATTCATAAATAAAGATTTACGATGGCTTCCAGTTTCATTAAGAACACAATTTAAAACTGTGTGCGCAGCATTCAAGCCCTACGGTGGGTTTCCCCCTCAGATCTTGCTTCTTTCACAGTTCCTCATCAGCCTGCTCGTCAGCTTGGTTCCTCTCAGCCAGAATTATTAGTTTTACCTTCTCCAAAACAAATCAGACTAGAGAGAATAAGAGAAATAGGTTTCTCATACTTAGCACCCAGTCTCTGCAACGCACCTCAGAAAGGATTATCTTACGTTTAGAAAAAGCCTTGAAAACTTTCCTTTTCTTGAAGGCCTAGAATTAAATTTCACGAGAATAGCGCCCGCGATTTAAAAAAAAAAAAAAAAAAGCTGGTGTGGTTAGGGTAATTTTCCAGATACCATATTATATGCAATGTGCATTAAATCTATTGCACCTGTGATATTTTCACATTGCAAACTGTGATGTGGGTGTGTGTGTGGGTGTGGTGTGGAGAGAGTCTTTATAAGGCTCTCATATAAGAAAACTATTTATACCACTGTATCGGGGCAACTAGTGACTCGGGGTGAGGTTTTGGTGGTGGCCTAGGTTTTGGGGCACTTTTGCATGCACAGTCAGAGGTACGAATTGCACAGTTATGATCAGTGAAGATTTGATGTGATATGGAGTGATGAAAGGTACACAAAATGAGATTTATACTCTCGATCTGGCTTCATAGCAGTTAGACAGAGAGTGCATCACGCTAGGTCGAGAGTACAATGTGCAAATCTCATCTTTCTGTACCTGTCATCACTCCAAATCACATCACAGCTTCACTGATGTGTACTGTGCTGTTTGTACCTCTGACTGTGCATGTAAAACTGCCCCAAAACCTCAGCCCGAGTTACTGGTAATCCCTCCTGCAGTGGTATAAAAAGTTGCCTAATATGTAGGCGTTTTCTCTCTCTCCCCTCCCTTCTCCCGTTTCCTTGCCCAAAACAGGATTTGGGATATTTATCCTATTTCAGGCATAATGTACAGCCTTATGCCAGTTATTTCTGGCATTAAACCCCGCAATAGCGTGCGTTACGCTATCACACACAATGTTAAGCACCCTTCATTTTCATAAACTCTTCCCATTTGACTACATGTTTAAATTTGCATACACGTCTTGCGATGCGTTATTTATTGCAGGCGTTAGGGCCCTAAGACGCGATTTGATGAATGACCCCCCCTTAGCTAGAAATTGTAGACTTTAGCTGTTTTCTTAATAATGGAATGATCTCTGTAATCATTGAAATGTTTCTTATAACATCCTTCTAGGTTTGCTTTTTAAATTTCATTTTTTAGTCGCTGGCTAATTTCTGAATACAGCTGTTCAGTTCTTTGAATGAGATGTTTTGATTTATTTCAGTGTCTGACTTCTTAGTTTCTGCATTTTAAATGTTTTGGTCCTTGTAGCCTCCTGGTAATGTCTTTTTACTAAGTAATTTTTATCACATAAGTTTTTATGTTATGATATTTTAATATTATTGTTATGATACAATTTTAGGTTTTTATTTTTATCTTTAATTGTATGTTCATTTCTGTTTTTATTTTGTTCTTTGTAACCTTTTTGCACTTTGTTTTTTTGTACATCACATTGTTTTATTTTGTAAGAATTGAAGAAATCAAACAAATAAATAAATAAAAGTAGTAGTAATTTTATTCTAGATCCCCTGCACAGCCTGCTAGAGAGACCTGGCTATGTGAGCACCTGCATTTCCAATAGGACTTCTAGTTCTTACTGTGCTTGTATTCTGTGACGGGAACCAAGGCTCTTCACACACCTGCAAGCAAGGGCAGTTCTATAATGAGGCAGGGTGAGGTGGCTGCTTCGGATGGCAGAATTTTGAGGCGGCAGAAAACGCCTCTCTCAGAACACTGCTGTGGCATCCGCCTCACCCCAGGAGATGAGACAGCAGCATGGAAGCAGCAGCAGGATGAGATGAGACAGCAGCATGGAAGCGGCAGCCCCAGGAGATGAGACAGCAGCATGGAAGCGGCAGCCCCAGGAGATGAGACAGCAGCATGGAAGCAGCAGCAGGATGAGATGAGACAGCAGCATGGAAGCGGCAGCCCCAGGAGATGAGACAGCAGCATGGAAGCGGCAGCCCCAGGAGATGAGACAGCAGCATGGAAGCGGCAGCAGGATGAGATGAGACAGCAGCATGGAAGCGGCAGCCCCAGGAGATGAGACGGCAGCATGGAAGCGGCAGCCCCAGGAGATGAGACGGCAGCAAGGAAGGAGCAGCAGCAGGATGAGATGAGACAGCAGCATGGAAGCGGCAGCCCCAGGAGATGAGACAGCAGCATGGAAGCGGCAGCCCCAGGAGATGAGACAGCAGCAAGGAAGCAGCAGCAGGATGAGATGAGACAGCAGCATGGAAGCAGCAGCCCCAGGAGATGAGACATGATAAGAAGAGACCGCAGGAAGAAGGCAGGACTATGGGCAGAGCATAGAGGAGGGCATAAGAAGGAAGGTGCAGCACAAAACTGGCAGACAGTAGACCATCCACATTAGCAAACTGGTGTAGGAACTTTGTAGACAGTATGGGCCCAGCAGTCGTCTTCCATCTAGCCAGCACAGGAACTCTGTAGTGAGGACGGGCCCAGCAGTCGTCTTCCATCCAGCCAGCACAGGAACTCTGTAGTGAGGACGGGCCCAGCAGTCGTCTTCCATCTAGCCAGCACAGGAACTCTGTAGTGAGGACGGCCCAGCAGTCGTCTTCCATCTAGCCAGCACAGGAACTCTGTAGTGAGGACGGGCCCAGCAGTCGTCTTCCATCTAGCCAGCACAGGAACTCTGTAGTGAGGACGGGCCCAGCAGTCGTCTTCCATCTAGCCAGCACAGGAACTCTGTAGTGAGGACGGGCCCAGCAGTCGTCTTCCAGCCAGCCAGCACAGGAACTCTGTAGTGAGGACGGGCCCAGCAGTCGTCTTCCAGCCAGCCAGCACAGGAACTCTGTAGTGAGGACGGGCCCAGCAGTCGTCTTCCAGCCAGCCAGCACAGGAACTCTGTAGTGAGGACGGGCCCAGCAGTCGTCTTCCATCTAGCCAGCACAGGAACTCTGTAGTGAGGACGGGCCCAGCAGTCGTCTTCCATCCAGCCAGCACAGGAACTCTGTAGTGAGGACGGGCCCAGCAGTCGTCTTCCATCCAGCCAGCACAGGAACTCTGTAGTGAGGACGGGCCCAGCAGTCGTCTTCCATCCAGCCAGCACAGGAACTCTGTAGTGAGGACGGGCCCAGCAGTCGTCTTCCAGCCAGCCAGCACAGGAACTCTGTAGTGAGGACGGGCCCAGCAGTCGTCTTCCATCCAGCCAGCACAGGAACTCTGTAGTGAGGACGGGCCCAGCAGTCGTCTTCCAGCCAGCCAGCACAGGAACTCTGTAGTGAGGACGGGCCCAGCAGTCGTCTTCCATCCAGCCAGCACAGGAACTCTGTAGTGAGGACGGGCCCAGCAGTCGTCTTCCATCCAGCCAGCACAGGAACTCTGTAGTGAGGACGGGCCCAGCAGTCGTCTTCCAGCCAGCCAGCACAGGAACTCTGTAGTGAGGACGGGCCCAGCAGTCGTCTTCCATCCAGCCAGCACAGGAACTCTGTAGTGAGGACGGGCCCAGCAGTCGTCTTCCAGCCAGCCAGCACAGGAACTCTGTAGTGAGGACGGGCCCCAGCAGTCGTCTTCCATCCAGCCAGCACAGGAACTCTGTAGTGAGGACGGGCCCAGCAGTCGTCTTCCATCTAGCCAGCACAGGAACTCTGTAGTGAGGACGGGCCCAGCAGTCGTCTTCCAGCCAGCCAGCACAGGAACTCTGTAGTGAGGACGGGCCCAGCAGTCGTCTTCCATCCAGCCAGCACAGGAACTCTGTAGTGAGGACGGGCCCAGCAGTCGTCTTCCATCCAGCCAGCACAGGAACTCTGTAGTGAGGACGGGCCCAGCAGTCGTCTTCCATCCAGCCAGCACAGGAACTCTGTAGTGAGGACGGGCCCAGCAGTCGTCTTCCATCCAGCCAGCACAGGATCTCTGTAGTGAGGACGGGCCCAGCAGTCGTCTTCCATCCAGCCAGCACAGGAACTCTGTAGTGAGGACGGGCCCAGCAGTCGTCTTCCATCCAGCCAGCACAGGAACTCTGTACAGAGGTAAAGCCTGGCTTGGCTGGAATTTGCATCTATCTTTGAGTGCAATTGTTATGGTTGGTTGGCACTAGTCAGCTTCATGGGCCTTTTCCTCCCCAGGGCGTTTTGCTGCATCCTGAGAGTCAGAGACTGCTTCTCAAAGTGGACTCCTGCCAGGAGAGTGATGGCATGGGTGCAGGCTGTGGCAAATGCTGAATTAGTTGTAGGATGGCTGTTGTGAAATTATTGATCGAGGTTGTGATGGTGGTTAAGCTGCTCTGGGTAAGGGCTATGGGTGACCCGAGCCCTCACGTGGACAATCTCTGCCTGTATGTGGTGACGTTGCAGCCCATGTCTCTTCTCAATGTGATGTACTGTGGCCCTCACTATTGGATCCACTGCTGGGGCTGGCGGTCACTGAGGTGCTCTCTGTGGCTCCAGTGCTGGCATCGCCAGGCTCATGGGATGAGCTGCCTTGTACCTCCCACTGGTCACGTGGCTTGCTGAAGGTAGGTGGCAATTGGGCTGGCTCCTCCCATGGCAGGGCAATTCCCTCCATAAAGCCAAAGATCATGGGGTAGGGGCGACCCAAGGGGTTGAAGTAGCTGTTGTGGCTGCCGCTCCTCCTCTTCCTCTTTCCACTGCATCCCTGCATCCATTTGAAAAGGGGCCGCTGAGACCTGGGGCTGAGCTGCTGGTCCCTGGGGCTTACAGCCGGTGACCGGGGGTTTCCTGGGCAAGAGCTGTGCAAACAAAGAAGAAGATAAGAAGTGCAGGCGTCATGTTTTGCATCATTGAATGTGAGCCTCCTATGCAAAACTATGTGGACATCTGTAGCAGACTTGACATTTCCAGCTGAGGTGACTTTCCAGCCCTGGCTCACGTCGTCTCCATTCCCCAAGGACATCCAGTCCCAGCTGTTTAGTGAGCCCAGTCCTCCACTGGTGTCCGAATGACTGGGCACATGCGTCAGTGTCTCTGCCACCCGCTCTCCGCTCCACGTGATGCTTCTCAGTCCAGACATCGCCTGCACTAGAGTCCAGCATATTTGGCCATCGGCAGCCCTGGGAGTCTTCGCTGCCCGGTTATAATTCTCTGGGATCTGGCGAGGAGCAGCTCATTCTCCTCCATGTTTAAACGCAGCTGACATCCTGCCGGAGGATTGGGTTGCCAGTTCCACTTCTGGAGAGGCGTCACTATACTCACGCTCTCTCTCTCTCGCTTCCACTCCCCACTCCCCCCCCGCACCTGCTGTGAGAGCTCCACTACCCCCCGCCCTCTTTGTGTAGCCCTACCCTGCCTCCTCCTGTCCCTTCCCTCCTCCTATCTCTACTCCTACTGTCCTTACTTGTACTCCTCCCATTACTCCCGCTCTCTTCCTGCCTCTTCCTTCTCTCCATGCCTTTCACACGCCATCCTCTCCTGCTACTCACCACTCCTCTCTACACCACTCTTCTCATCCACTATTCTTCCACCACTCCTCTCCTCCTCACAAAGGGGCAAACAGATAAACAGAGAAAAACTTACACATACAGATAAACACAAGAGACAAAGGGAAAGGGAAAAAGGACAACTCAGGTAATCACAGCAAAAACAACTTACCAGCATCTCCTCTCTCCAACTCCTGACACACTCTGAAAGAGGCAGCTGCAGAAAGCTGCTTTATAGAAACAAAATGACGCGCGGCATGATACTTACATACACAGGGCGGTTTTTCACTAATTTCCCCACCATGCCCACATTTTTATTGTGGGATGCTAGCGCGCCATATTTCTGCTATATTTATCGTGATTTGATAAATCCAAGCTTAAGTTAGCTACACCCAATTCAGTCTTTGTACTGGAAGAGCCCCAACAGCATTAGTAGATTTTTAATCTGTAAAGCGATTAAGAAATGATAAGTAAATAAGAAATGCGTTCTTATTGGATCTCTGTGTGGCGTCCGACACCATAGGTTCTGTTAGGCTGTTTATCAGATTTGGGAGTTGGTGGTACCAGGCCTTGTGCAGGGAAGAACCTGCTGAGTATCCCATGCATGGACCCAGGAATCCAGTTTGTTGCCCGTGCTCTCCAACATTTATATTCAGCCTTTGGAAAAGAGAATTGAAAACCTGAAGGGAATGGCTGAAAGGCAGAACGTAAATGAAATAAAAAAGTAAAATGCGATGTATGAATGCGCTGAGCACCTGCAGCTTCATGTAGCAGTGGATCAGAGGACGGAGGATGCAATCGTGTAAAAGTGGCTGAAGTAGGGATCAGCAGTAAAACCCTTAAAAAATGTGAGAACATGAAAGCTGACCCTTGCCCTGCAGTCAGGCTTATGCGTTTTAAGAGTCCTTCTGTGTCAAAGGCTGCTCTGGAATATCCAAGCTCGTTTTATTTCTAAAAACACTGAATTTGGCCTGTGTAATACTCGCACTGATATATCACGTTCAGGTGATTGCAATGCAATGCTCTTTACCTGTGAAGGACAGATGGACGTTGCAACCAGTGCATAAGGCAGAAGCCCAGGGTATTATTGTTCCTACCTTATTCCAGTTTTAATGAAACTACATTAGTTTTCTCTAAGGTATTCTGCAGTTAAATGTTTTATTACTTGCTTTTAAAGTTCTGTATGATCTACAGCAGGGATGTTTGGGGACCCCTGATCTACAGGATAAGAGAAGCTGCGAGGACACTGAGATCAGCGGAAGAATTGCTCTTCTGCACTCCGCCATTCTCTGTCATGCTCGTGGTTGAGTTTATGGACTCCCGTCTGAAGCAGGCACAGGTTACTTGGCTTTCAGAGGATCTGTGAAGACTTGGCTCTTTCTTCAGATACTTTCTCTGATTCTGGATTTGATTTTTAGTTTTATAATCTATTGTTTTTTTTCGTTTGTTTTTAACTTCACACACTGTCCTTCATTACAAATTTAGGAGGCATTAATCAAATCTTTGCCTGCATAAAAGTAGGGTTTATTGCCCCCTCCTTCATAAATAGGGCTGAAAGTGACCAATCTGGTTGCAGATGGAGCTGAGGGTGGGATTAGGAAAGGGCACGCAGGGAATTCATTATGAAAAGTACCTGCGGCTAAGCGTCTGACCTGAATCCTGAAAGGCAGACTCTGCAAACACGCGCACGTTCAGCATTGCCCTCATACGCTTTCATTGCGCTTATACGAGTTGTCTGATTGTATTTTACTCTGTTCTCAGCACACTCATGCTGATAGTTATGTTATTCTGTTACAGGGATGAGATGAAACAGGAAAGCTCAACAACATTTCTTAATTTGTTTCATTTTGTTGTTGAAATAAAACCATATATATATTGTATTTCTTTCATTAAAGAAAGACTAGCCATCCTTGGCCCTGTCCCTTCCTCCTCAACACTGAAAATATTCTGCACCTCCAAATCTGAAAATAAAACCTCTCCTATTCTTCGTGCCATTTTACTCCATCTGTGCAGGAACCGAATTTCAACACGGGTACTGGCTGCCCCAGGAGAGACCGAGGATCACTCCTGCCCTGTGAAGACCCACAGACGGGTATAGAGTGAGATTGCTGGTGCGGATGGCTTCAAACACAGGGGGAGGGGCAATGCTTTTTTATTTTGGCGCTGTGTGTGTGTGTGTGTGTGTGTTTTAGTGCACACGATTGTAAAATATCATGCACTATAAGGAAACAAAACAAAAAACTTCATTTAAAAAACCCGAAACAAAACACCTCCCCAAACAAAATGAAAATTTCCTGCATGCATATTCCTATTATCCTATTATATTCCATTATTTCTGATAGGATGACTGTAAAGTTATTGTTTTAGATGTTGATGTTTCTGGTACGACTATTATGTTGTTTTAGATGTTGTTTCTTGTATGTCGACTATGATGTTGTTATTTTAGATGCTGATGTTTCTGGTAAGATGACTGTAAAGTTATTGTTTTAGATGTTGATGTTTCTGGTACGACTATTATGTTGTTTTAGATGTTGTTTCTTGTATGCCGACTATGATGTTGTTGTTTTAGATGCTGATGTTTCTGGTAGGATGACTCTTATGTTATTGTTTTAGATGATGTTTCTGTTATGGCAACTGTTTCGTTATTGTTTTAGATATTGATGTTTCTGTCACTATGACTGTTACGTTATTGTTTTAGACGTCGATGTTTCCGGTAGGATGAATGTAGATGCTGATGGTTTTTTATGTTTTAGCCAGAAATTTGATGTTTTCTAAATTTGTAAGTTGGATTGTTTGTTATTGCTGCTGTTAGTATCTGGTTCATTTTCTTATATTGATTTTACATATTGTTATGTAATACTGCTTGTGCCCCAAGGAGCGATATTGCTGTTCTCTGTCATGTTATCTTGTATCCATGAAGATTATTCTTTCTTATCCATCAGTTTTCTGCCAGCTTTATTGGAACTGAGCTGGGATCTGGTCCCATGAGCCTTTGTTTACAACTAGCCAGGGATTATTCCCACTATTTAATATCCCCTCCCAACTTATGTTTAGTCTGGTCATTGCAGGGTTGGTTGTGGGCCAGGGGGCGGGTACCAGGGCATCTTCTAGAATTCTGCAGTCAGAGACCCTGAATCTGATCTCTAGGTGTCACCCTGAGATCCTGCCCATGACTTCCTCACTACCTGGCGCTATGAATGCTAACTCCAGAGCATCTCCAGCCGTGACTGAGCTGGGGACTGGAAAAACCCAAGCTGGGAATCAAACCAGAGCCCACCTGCATGGTAGCGCACAGCACCCTGCAAAGGGTCATTTCTGGCTCGTTTCACTGGTGTAGCATCCCTTGTCACAATTTCTAAACGGAATAGTACAAGGAGCATGAATCGGATCCTGTGATGCTGAATGTCTTTGCCATGCAGGCACCTCGAGGCTCCTGGCACAGTTTATCCCACTTTCTTCTTTTAAGTTTGTGTTTGAAGCCTGCTCCTTACTGGTTTTCATTTCAGATGAGGTGGAGGAGCAGGGAATATTTAATTTTTTTTTATTTATGCATTTTACGATTACAAAAGAAATACCATTACCGATATTTTAAACTCTGAATTAGTAATACATTTTTACAAATCAGTTACATATTTATCTGTATTGACAAAGGAAATTGTAAGAGGCAATCCTCAAGAAGTAAAGAAGAACATAAGGGGTTAAAGGTCATCATT
Organism: Rhinatrema bivittatum; assembly: GCF_901001135.1. Classification (NCBI taxonomy): domain Eukaryota; kingdom Metazoa; phylum Chordata; class Amphibia; order Gymnophiona; family Rhinatrematidae; genus Rhinatrema; species Rhinatrema bivittatum. The sequence goes on along the minus strand of NC_042618.1, from coordinate 484,312,312 downwards.
GGGTACCCACTAAACAACTGGAAAAATAAGATTAGCACCTGGGTTATATTTTTATTTTTTACTTTGCCTCTGTTTCCAAGACTAAAGAGTCCTGGGCAAGTGAATCCAGAAACTTAATTCTTAGTTTTATATCTGCACCTACACAGGAAGTTCATAAGAACATAAGAACAAGCCATACTGGGTCAGACCAAGGGTCCATCAAGCCCAGCATCCTGTTTCCAACAGAGGCCAAACCAGGCCACAAGAACCTGGCAATTACCCAAACACTAAGTCTATTCCATGTAACCATTGCTAATGGCAGTGGCTATTCTCTAAGTGAACTTAATAGCAGGTAATGGACTTCAAAATAACCCCCCCCCCTTTTCAGTTTCAGATTTTAGAGCTGGGAATGCCCTGCTCCTCAGTTGTGTTAATCTGGAAAAGTCAGGGGCCCCCTGACCTTTTTCTCATCTTTTCCTCATGTAGAGGGGAAGCACCACGTCTCTATCAGACGCAAAGGCAAATGTTATCTGCAATGTTGCCCTGAAACATAGAAACATAGAAATGACGGCAGAAGAAGACCAAACGGCCCATCCAGTCTGCCCAGCAAGCTTCACATTTTTTTCTCATACTTATCTGTTTCTCTTAGCTCTTTGGTTCTATTTCTCTTCCACCCCCACCATGAATGTAGAGAGCAGTGATGGAGCTGCAACCAAGTGAAATATCAAGCTTGATTAGTTAGGGGTAGTAGGGGTAGTAACCGCCGCAATAAGCAAGCTACACCCATGTTTATTTGTTTTACCCAGACTGTGTTATTCAGCCCTTATTGGTTGTTTTTCTTCTCCCCTGCCGTTGAAGCAGGGAGCTATGCTGGATATGCGTGTAGTATCAGTTTTTCTTCTCCCCTGCCGTTGAAGCAGAGAGCTATGCTGGATATGCGTGAAGTATCAGTTTTTCTTCTCCCCTGCGGTTGAAGCAGGATATGCATTGAAAGTGAAGTATCAGGCTTATTTGGTTTGGGGTAGTAACCGCCGTAACAAGCCAGCTACTCCCCGCTTTGTGAGTGCGAATCCTTTTTCTTCTCCCCTGCCGTTGAAGCAGAGAGCTATGCTGGATATGCGTGAAGTATCAGTTTTTCTTCTCCCCTGCCGTTGAAGCAGAGAGCTATGCTGGATATGCGTGAAGTATCAGTTTTTCTTCTCCCCTGCCGTTGAAGCAGAGAGCTATGCTGGATATGCGTGAAGTATCAGTTTTTCTTCTCCCCTGCCGTTGAAGCAGAGAGCTATGCTGGATATGCGTGAAGTATCAGTTTTTCTTCTCCCCTACCGTTGAAGCAGAGAGCTATGCTGGATATGCATTGAAAGTGAAGTATCAGGCTTATTTGGTTTGGGGTAGTAACCGCCGTAACAAGCCAGCTACTCCCCACTTTGTGAGTGCGAATCCTTTTTTCCACATTTCCTCTTGCTGTTGTAGCTTAGAGTGATGTTGGAGTCACAGTAACCATGTGTATGTTTATTGAATAAGGGTATTATCTCCAGGCAGTAGCCGTCATTCTGGCGAGCCACCCACTCTTTATTGACGGCCTCTTGATTTTATGGATCCACAGTGTTTATCCCACGCCCCTTTGAAGTCCTTCACAGTTCTGGTCTTCACCACTTCCTTCGGAAGGGCATTCCAGGCATCCACCACCCTCTCCGTGAAGAAATACTTCCTGACATTGGTTCTGAATCTTCCTCCCTGGAGCTTCAAATCGTGACCCCTGGTTCTGCTGATTTTTTTCCTATGGAAAAGGTTTGTCGTTGTCATTGGATCATTAAAACCTTTCAAGTATCTGAAAGTCTGTATCATATCACCTCTGCTCCTCCTTTCCTCCAGGGTGTACATATTTAGATTCTTCAATCTCTCCTCATAAGTCATTTGATAAAGACCTTCCACCTTTTTGGTCACCCTTCTCTGGACCGCCTCCATCTTGTCTCTGTCTCTTCGGAGATACGGTCTCCAGAACTGAACACAATACTCCAGGTGAGGTCTCACCAAGGACCTGTACAAGGGGATAATCACTTCCCTTTTCTTACTCGATATTCCTCTCTCTATGCAGCCCAGCATTCTTCTGGCTTTTGCTATCGCCTTGTCGCATTGTTTCGCAGACTTCATATCATTAGACACTATCACCCCAAGGTCTCTGTCCTGCTCCATGCACATCAGCCTCCCCCCCCCTCATCGAATACAGTTCATTCGGATTTCCACTCCCCATATGCATGACTTTGCACTTCTTGGCATTGAATCTCAGCTGCCATATCTTCGACCACTCTTCCAGTTTCCTTAAATCCCGTCTCATTCTCTCCACTCCTTCCGGCATGTCCACTCTGTTGCAGATCTTAGTGTCGTCCGCAAAAAGACAAATCTTACCTTCTATCCCTTTCGCAATGTCGCTCACAGAGATATTGAACAGGACCGATCCCAACACCGATCCTTGCGGTACACCACTTAACACCGCTCTCTCTTCAGAGAGAGTTCCATTTACCATCACACATTGTCTTCTGTCCGTCAACCAGTTTGCAATCCAGGCCACCACCTCGGCACTCACTCCTAAGCTTCTCATTTTATTCACCAGTCTCCTGTGCGGGACAGTGTCAAAAGCTTTGCTGAAATCCAAGTAGATGACATCGAGTGCTCTTCCTCGATCCAATTCCTTGGTTACCCAGTCAAAAAAGTCAATCAGATTTGTCTGACAGGATCTTCCAATGGTGAATCCATGCTGCCTCTGGTCCAGCAATTCTCCCGACTGTAGATAGTGAACTATTCTCTCTTTCAACAGTGACTCCATTACTTTTCCCACCACTGAAGTGAGGCTAACCGGTCTGTAGTTACCAGCCTCTTCTCTGTTCCCACTCTTGTGAAGCGGGACCACCACCGCTCTCCTCCAATCATTCGGCACCACTCCCGTTTCTAGGGATCTATTGAATAGGTCACACAGTGGACCTGCCAGCACATCTCTGAGCTCCCTCAGTATTCTGGGATGAACTTCATCAGGCCCCATGGCTTTGTCCACTTTCAGTTTCACCAGCTCTTCCCATACATTTTCTACTGTAAATGGAGTTACATCTACTCCATTCCCCTCCAGTTTCTTGTTAACTAGTGTCGGTCCTTCTCCAGGGTCCTCTTTAGTGAACACAGAACTGAAGTATTCATTTAATATTTCTGCCATTTCTTCGTCTCTCTCCACGCATTGATCCTTTCCACCTTTCAATTTCACTATACCATTTTGAACTTTTCTCTTTTCACTGATATATCTGAAAAATGTTTTGTTACCACTCTTTACCTCTTTGGCAATCCTCTCTTCCGCTTGACTTTTTGCCATCTTGATTAATTTCTTCGTCTCCCTCAGTTCTACCAGATATTCTTCTTTGTGTTCCTCCTTTTGGGATCTTTTATATTTCTTGAATGCTGTTCTTTTAGCCTTTATTTTGTCAGCCACCTCCTTTGAGAACCAGATAGGTTTCATTTTTCTTTTGCTTTTCTTTACTTTCTAACATATAGATTAGTTGCCTTGGTGATTGCTCCTTTTAGATTGGTCCACTGTTGATCCACATCTCTCTCGTTTTCCCAGCCTTTTAGTTCTTCCTCCAGGTACTTCCCCATTTCATCAAAGTCTGTGTTTTTGAACATCAAAACTTGGGTTTTTGTGCTTCTTTTCCGTGTCCTTTTTGTGATATTAAACCATACCGTTTGATGATCACTGGTGCTGAGGTGGGCACCCACCTGGACGTCTGAGACATTATCTCCATTAGTGAGCACTAAGTCCTGGTTGCAATTACAGTTTCTGCAAAGCTTCTATAACTGCAGCCACGTTTCATTGTGGCTGCTCTGGTTTATCAGCTAAAGGTACTTTGCTCCCTTTAGTTGAGATTTTGGAGGCATCTGCAGAGCATGACTAAGAGATTCTTTAAACCTGTCCCATGGTGAAATGACATCACGTCTGGGAGGTTCAGAACTCTTACGTGTAAATTAATTTTATTAGATTTGGAAAAATATAAGAGATTCTTTAAACCTGTCCCATGGTGAAATGACATCACGTCTGGGAGGTTCAGAACTCTTACCTGTAAATAGTTCAGTGTCATAGAGCATCTCAGTTTTGGTAACAACTTTCCATCTTATTCAGTCTTTCTTCCATCAGATGCTTTTCTCCTTCTGACTTTGTAATCGCAGTCTCGGTGTTGATAAAGCGCTGGTTTGATTCTTCTCTTACTTTAGTTAATTTAGCAATTGCTAACTCCAGTGTTTTTGTAGCCGACCAGATGGCGTCCATTGTGACCTCTGCAGAGGAACATCAGTGAGAACGCTGGATTCTCCTTGACTCCTTCTCCCATCCCTTCTTTAGGGGAAATAATTTGCAGGAAATCAGGAGGAATTGATAGAGGTGGAGGAGGAGGAGTGCTCGGGTTCACCGGCAGGGATCTGAGGTTGTGAAGGCTCGGACAGGGAGAGCAGGGAAGATTTAATCACGTGGACCCGATGTAGCGCTCATCTCTGCTCAGGACTTTTATTTCTACCTCTCCCAGTGGCGTAGCACGGCCACCACAGGACTGTATTCACTATTATGGAGATTCTCACTTCTCGACTCTTTGCCCTTCACACAGCCGTGTTGATAGGTTTTTCACACTTATTATTTTTGTTACTTTCACAAAAAACGTTTGTCAGCTTAGTCGTGAGGCTGATGCTTGCCTAATATGGCACCCTAGGTGCATGGGGTAAATGACTTCTTCCTGTTTGTTTTACATTTCTAGTACAAATCGTGAACATGTATTTATTTATTAAAAATACTTTGATTCCGCATATTATGAAGTACATTGCTAAGCCGATTACACATTTCAGACAATAAACATAAAATGGTAATTAAAATAAAATCTCAACAATATAATGCAACAAACCATAAAAATCAATAGCATAGCAAAAATACGAAAAAGCTCCCTGAAATAATAAAGCCTTCAGCTGTTTTTGGAAGAGTTCATCAAAGAGAGTCTGGCATGTGGACATTTGGACAGGGTGATTGGTAGCTCTTCGTATTTATTTTTGTTTCCTGGGATCCCTAGTTGTGTGAAGGGAAAGCTGGAAGTCAGCTGGTATCTATGGCAATGCAATAAGAAGTAATTCTGGGCCATCAGGTCTATTCATGGGTTATCTGGGCTTGCTGGCAGCGTCAGAGGATCAGCACTAAAGTTGCCCTATTCTTCCTTTCTCTGTTCCTTTAATGCGGTGTGATGCACTTGAGATGATTTCTTTTCTAGCTCTGCTGCTGTATATTTATTCCTCCTGGAGCTCTGAGGGTAACTTGTGCACTATAAGTCAAAGTAAAATGAATTATTTTGTTCTTACTTGAGATAAAAGTGCCAACAGTGTGGGAAATTATTTTTTTTTTATCTTTTATCTGTGTCAGGAACGTAGTTCTGAAGCTGCTGCAGTACGAAGCATCTGCAAATGTGGCTGACCACAAGGGCTGCTTCCCTCTACACCTGGCAGCATGGAGAGGCGACGCGGACATCGTGAAGATCCTCATCTACCAGGGGCCATCCCACTCCAGAGTGAATGAGCAGGTCAGCAGCTTACAGTGCAAGTGAGTGAGCGCCGAAAGCCTCTGCACCAGCAGCTTTCCTCTTACTGCACCGAGGCCTAGCCAGCCATTGTCTCAAAATAAAGTTGAACACCTGACTTAGCCAAATCTGGGCCTTCTAATCGAGGTTACTTTTACAGCCATACTTTGATGCTTACATTTTCAGCTTTAAATTCAACGAAGTTTAGTCACTTGCTGGTCAGTTTAAAAAAAAAAAAAAAGGCTAAGTACCTAAGTTAAGCTGACTTTCAGCTGAAAATCATCCAAAACGTAAGCAGTTAAAAGTTCACCACCTAGAGTTTATTTATGAATTTATTTAGCATTTTCACTCACCAGATCATCTAAAAAATGCTTCTGGCAAGGTGCAATTAAAAAAAAAATACCCCAGAATTAGGCCACTCGGCCTTTGAGTACCTTTATGTAGACAGAGTAAAGCTGTCATGGGAGTCCCGTGCGCACCCGCACGCAGAAAGCTGCTGGGAAAAGTCTGCCGGAAGTGGCCACAGACTTTAGCCCTGGGGTTTGTGAAGTTACTGCCTGCTCTGAGGTACATTGTGTGTCTGTGTGTGTGTCTGTGTGTGTGTCTGTGTGTGTGTCTGTGTGTGTCTGTGTGTGTCTGGGGGTGTGTCTGTGTGTGTCTGTGTGTGTGTCTGTGTGTGTCTGTGTGTGTCTGGGGGTGTGTCTGTGTGTGTGTCTGGGGGTGTGTGTGTCTGGGGTGTGTGTGTCTGTGTGTGTGTGTCTGGGGGTGTGTGTGTGTCTGGGGTGTGTGTGTGTGTGTGCCTGGGGGTGTGTGGAAAAGCATACCATGCTATTTACTGCCTACCCGCTATGGCCTAATTTGCATATGACATACTTCATTTACATCCTTCAGTGCACTAACTTCTTTTCATAGCTCTTTAACATAAATGTTTAGATGAAGTCTGACACTTTGTTGCTGACACAAAACAAGTAGAAAACTAATTGTGTCAGCAAATGTGTGAAATGTGCCACAGGACTATAAGGAACAAAGCTGGTCCATGCTGACATGTTTTTAAGTGAGGCACAAAAACCCTGGAACCTCAGACTATGAATCTTCTCCGTGGACAAGCAGGCATGAATTAGCCGTAACGCTTGGGTGCCATCATCCAATGGTGCTGACAGGACTTTACTGAGCATGTGTGTGAGATCCCATGCATGGACGCTGCCTCGTGAGCCACGGTCTTATATGTTTTCAATTTTGGGCCTTGTTTTTGGCCTGAGTTGTTTTGTACATCTCTTACTTTTGCTGTTCCTTCGACAGCTTGCTGGGCCTATCCCAAGACACCCTTAAAGGAGCTGTGTATATGTCAGTTGGACCAAACAAGATGGATGCTACTGAATTGTATGGGACAAAGAACTGTTATTGATCAGTAAACAGGACATTGTCTGAAAGGAGCTGACATAGCCAAGGCCTTGACAAATGATGTATTCCTCTAAGCAACACATTCTTTGTCTACCATCTTATCTACCATCACAAGAATTGCTGCTAACGAAAAATCAGCTTCTGAAACCTAACCAATGAAATACCAAGGGATTATGGTGCATCCAGTCAATTCTGATCTTTGGGAAGGGGTCTTAGGCATTCATGGTGCCAAGTTCTGTCTGCCAGACTGGCATAGTCCTGGAGGCCCCTGCTGGTCTACATGTGTGGGAATAAATAATACAAGAGTCCAAAGAACTGCTGTAAGAAAAAATCCTTGATGCCTTTAAGAATTGCAGTGAGAAAGCTTTTTGTTTGAATGTTCACATGACCTCTCAGCCGCCTTCGACACAGTAAACCACAAGATACTGTTAGAACGACTTTCTCAAATTGGATTAACAGGCACCACATTACAATGGTTCTCCTCTTATCTCTCTAACCGAACCTACCAGGTAATAATCAACAACAACCCATCAAAAATGATCAACCTCAACAATGGCGTCCCCCAAGGATCTGCACTATCGACCACCCTTTTCAACATATACCTTCTTCCCCTATGCCAACTTCTCCAAAAAAACAAAATTACACATTTCCTATATGCTGATGACATACAACTTTTGATCCCCATAAAAAAATCAATTGAAGACACCTACAGAGAAACATCAGATCTACTAATCTCTATCAAGCAACTCCTAAACTCCATAAAACTCATTATCAACTTTGACAAAACTGAAATTATATTGATGGACAAAAAACAGAACCCAGCTTCACCACCCCTGATAATTCCTGACAAACACATGACAACTATAATCCCTACATCCCACTCCAGGAACCTCGGAGTCATCATAGACAAAGATTTGTCTTTTAAGAACCACATATCAAACAAAACCAAAGAAGGTTACCACAGACTCCTAACCCTAAGACATTTAAAACCATTTCTCAACACTGATGATTTCAGAACAGTACTTCAAATACTTATCTTCTCCACATTCGACTATTGTAACTCCCTTCTAATAGGTATACCCTTCTCATCCCTCAAACCACTACAAATACTTCAAAACTCTGCCGCTAGAGTCCTAACTGGAACAAAAAGAAATGACCATATTACGCCCATCTTATCATCTCTACACAGGCTCCCTATCACTGCACGAATCGCTTACAAATCCATGTCTATCATCCATAAAGTCATTAACAATGATCATCAAGGACTTAATACCCTTAACATAACTCTACAGAACTCCTCAAGAAACCTACGTTCCAGCAATTCAAACCTCTTATCAATCCCCACTGTCAAAGATGCTCACCTAACAACAACAAGAGAGAGAGCCTTTTCCATTGTCTCCCCTAATCTTTGGAACAATCTACCTGAAGACCTAAGATCTCAACACAATATAAAAACCTTCAAAAAAGACCTAAAAACTTTACTGTTTCGTAAATTCTTCTTGGATCCACAATCATCTACACAGACCAACTCTCAAATAAACTCATAACCTTAATTCTCAACATTACTAACCTCCCTACACATTCAACCTTATATCTGCAGAGACTTACTTGGTTATGTTTATCATTATTGTTACTACAACATGTTTGTTGATATCTAATAACCTCTTTGTTAAAATTTATTCCTTTGTAAACCGTTATGATGGCTTTCCGAATAACGGTATATAAAACTCTTCAAATAAATAAATAAAATAAATTATATAGAAACGCTGGGCTAGCTTTTTTACTCATTGCATACTATAAAAAACTTGCATTCTTAACTGATCCTTTTAATCGTGAATTATCCCAAATGAAGATGTGCTCCATAACAACCTTTAAAGGCAACTTATCTTCCTCAGGCATGAAAGAAGTTCTCTTGTTAATCTTTGATGCAAATACCCAGAAGCCTCCAGCCCTCCCTCCTGCAGGGCGCCGTGTTTTGCTTTAGCTATAGGGATGAGATCGAAGGTGAGTTTTACTAGAAGCAATGCCTTCATTTATGAAAAGTTAATATCATTGCCATATGGGTATTTATACACCTAAAATCATTTATATTTTTTAATCTTAAATGAAATCAGAATATGAAGACAACCAGAATGTTAAAGAACTTCAAAAACTTCAAAGTCTTTAAAGTACCTCAAGATTTTTTAAGAACGCCAACACAGTTTCTCTGCGGCATGTCTGGGAAGCCATAGATCAGCCTCTAAGGAATGTCTGTAACTTGTGGCGAACCATTTGCAAAGTTTCTGCTGTCCTGGGACTGATAAGAGACTCCATGGACACGGTGGATCTGTTGCCAGCCTAGGCTGTGGGGGTGCAGACCTTGGGCCTGTGTCAGACCTGTGAGCTCCGTCCTGGACAGTTGTACGTAAGACCTGGGATAGTAGATCCTGGGTATTTATCTCTAAAGTGCATGCTTGAGAAATGTGACTTGGAACTGATTTTGCCATTGGTGACTTGGGCACTTCTGAATCCAGACTGATTCATAGGTAAGAACATAAGAAATTGCCATGCTGGGTCAGACCAAGGGTCCATCAAGCCCAGCATCCTGTTTCCAACAGTGGCCAAACCAGGATATAAGTATCTTGCAAGTACATAAACATTAAATAGATCTCATGCTACTAAGGCAAGCAATAGCAATATCTATTCAGTAAGGGGTCGATTTTCAGAGAAGCATGTGTGCGTCTATGTGCGTTCAGTTTGCGGCGTGCGCACATGGACGCACCAATTTTCTAACCTGCAGGGGCAGATGTTATAAAATCTGATGGCCTCGCATACATGTACGCTGGATTTTAAAATCCGTGCGGACGGCGTGCTCTGGGGGGGGGGGGGTGTGTGTCGAATTTTCCCTTGATACGTGCGGTGAAGCAATCGGGCCTCCCCCCAGTTCCCTAACCCCCTGTCTAACCTTACTTCCCCTTCCCCTCTCCACCCTGACCCCTAACACCTACCTAGCTACCCAAGTTTTTTTCATTTTTCTATTTACTGCTCCTCCGGAGCAGAAGCACTTTAGGTGCGGCACTCGCATCCTGGGACAGCGTACAATGCCCCCCTGGAGAAACCCGCACTTGTGCACATAGTGGATTTTAAGTGGAGGCCCAGCCACGCACACGGCCTTTGAAAATTTGGGCAAAAGTCCACTTGAGTAAAAGAAGTTTATGGACTTTCCCTCCAGGAACCTATCCAGACCTTTTTTAAACCCAGCTACACTAACTGCCCTAACCACATCCTCTGGCAACAAATTCCAGAGTTTAATTGTGCGTTGAGTAAAAAAGAACTTTCTCCGATTAGTTTTAAATGTGCTACTTGCTAACTTCATGGAGTGTCCCCTAGTCTTTCTATTATCTGAAAGAGTAAATAACAGAGTCACATCTACTCTCATGATTTTAAACACCTCTATCATATCCCCCCTCAGCTGTCTCTTCTCCAAGCTGAAAAGTCCTAACCTCTTCAGCCTTTCCTCATAGGGGAGCTGTTCCATTCCCCTTATCATTTTGGTTGCCCTTCTCTGTACCTTCTCCATCACAATTATATCTTTTTTGAGATGCGGTGACCAGAATTGTACAAAGTATTCAAGGTGCGGTCTCACCATGGAGTGATACAGAGGCATTATGACATTTTCCGTTTTATTCACCATTCCCTTTCTAATAATTCCCAACATTGTGTTTGCTTTTTTGACTGCCGCAGCACACTGCACCGACGATTTCAATGTGTTATCCACTATGATGCCTAGATCTCTTTCTTGGGTGGTAGCACCTAATATGGAACCTAACATCTTGTAACTATAACAAGGGTTATTTTTCCCTATATTCATCACCTTGCACTTATCCACATTAAATTTCATCTGCCATTTGGATGCCCAATCTCCCAGTCTTGCAAGGTCCTCCTGTAATGTATCACAATCTGCTTGTGATTTAACTACTCTGAATAATTTTTTATCATCTGCAAATTTGATAACCTCACTCGTCGTATTCCTTTCCAGATCATTTATAAATATATTGAAAAGCACCGGTCCAAGTACAGATCCCTGAGGCACTCCACTGTTTACCCTTTTCCACTGAGAAAATTGACCATTTAATCCTACTCTCTGCTTCCTGTCTTTTAGCCAGTTTGTAATCCACGAAAGGACATCGCCTCCTATCCCATGACGTTTTAGCTTTCTTAGAAGCCTCTCATGAGGGACTTTGTCAAACGCCTTCTGAAAATCCAAGTACACTACATCTACCGGTTCACCTTTATCCACATGTTTATTAACCCTTTCAAAAAAATGTAGGAGATTTGTGAGGCAAGACTTGCCTTGGGTAAATCCATGCCTTTGTATATGTTCTGAGATTTTGTTGTTTAGAATAGTTTCCCCTATTTTTCCCAGCTCTGAAGTCAGGCTCACTGGTCAATAGTTTCCTGGATTATCCCTGGAGCCCCTTTTAAATATCAGGGTTACGCTGGCCACCCTTTCATTGGGATTCCATCATGCAGTGGAACATGTGGAGGAGTGTGAAAAACATCTGATTTGCTCTGGATATGAATCCTTTGATACTACATCCAGGACCTCAGCCGTGGCCATTGAAACTCAAAGGCCTGCAAGGTTGAGAGGAAGGGGCCTTCAGAAGGATGTGCATGACTACCTTGTGGACGTGCCTTGTACAGGGGTCAGTCTGAGCATGTGATCAAGGAATATCAATTCACCCTGCAGTCATTATCTGCAGCATGAGGGGACCACCATGAGTATTTCTCTTACAAACATACATTCTTCCAAAAACATTCTATCAAGTTCCGTCAACTATTCTCTGACAACCGTTCCCTGCTAAGGGGTTGCAGAGGGAAAGGCATCAACCGAAGGCCGAGCAGCAGTTGAGCCCTGACTCCCCACTTCCGGTGGGGAAAATGGTGCAGTTCTTGCTCCCAGAAAAGTATCAGATCACTAGGGACACGTGTGTACTAAAAATTGTGGAGTGTGGCTACCGCTCATGCTTCTCTCATCCTCCTGTGACTCAACAGACTGCAGTTTTAAGCTCTGACCCTTCTCAATTTCCACATCTAGCTGTAATAGTGCAATCACTTCTTCAGCAGCAGACAACTGAGCATGGCCAGGCTTCTATTCTCAGTATTTCCTATCTGCAAAAAGTTAGTGTGACGACATAGCTGGAAGTGTGACCCAAAGCCAAAAGCAGGCAGAGCACAGACAGGGTGAGACCTGTGGGTTCTAACCGCAATGGGCACCTTCTCCTTGGGTTTAGCCTTCAGCTGCTGGCGGATAGCAGGACTTGGACAGGAATAACATGAAACACAAGGCACACACACAATGTAGAGCCCAAACTTGGAGGGTTGAAGGTGCCCACAGAAGCAGGGTCAGGTTCACTGCAAGAAAACCTGGAGATACAAAGACACCAACAGAAGAGGCAGAGGACCATTTCAAGAGGACTGGACATGCAAAGCAAATTAGGACCAAACAAAACCACAGGCTACATGAAGCAGTCTAGGACAAATTAGTAAAACTGGATATATGAAGAAATCTAGGAGTAAACAGTAACAAGAAAATTAAGACCAAGCCTAAAGACCACTAAGACCAACATAGGGCCATGAAGACCAAGCTCTGGCAAAGTGCAAAAAGTAAACCTGGAACATAACTGTGTCTAAACATGAACAAGATGGCTGCCAGCAGGCAGTGTGGGCCATAGAGCTAGAAGGACGAACCACAGTGACCAAGAAGCCCACCAAGGCCCTCTGCTGGTCAGAGACAAGAACTGTCTAACTGGGCCTCATAGTTTGGGGGATTGAAACCTATCCTGGACTTATGAAGTCTGAACAAATTGTTGCTTTGGGGGAGGTTCAAGATTAACTCACTTCCGGCAATTCTCCCTTTCAATCAGCCAAGGGATTGGATGTGCACATCCCCATTCTCCCTGCCCATCAGACATTCCTCCGTTTTGTGGTAAAGGACATGCACCACCAGTACAAAATGTTCCCCTATGGCCATTTGGCCTTGCAGTGATGGCTGCACAGCTTCATTGACAGGGAGCCTGCATATTTCCATATCTGGATGATTGGATGCTGATAATTCCATCTTCAGCAAGACTTCAGGAGTAACTAGAGCAGACCGTTCAGCTCTTCCATTCATTCCAAGTAGGAGGGAGATGAAGTCTCCAAAATTAGAAAAATGATTTATGGGTCCCATAAGGTTCGGTTCTTTCCCTGCTACTATTTAATTTGTTTTTATTCCAAGAGCAGGGTTTTACTTGCTCTTCTAACTCAGACTCACTAATATACGTGGCTAGATTCAGTGCTTGTTTGAGCACAATAGCAAATTTGGCTGCCAGATCACCAATTTAAAGTTAATCCTCAAAAATCAGAGGAGATCTGGTTTGGCAGATGTAAAATGGATGTGAAATTAATTCCTCAGATGCATGCAATTGATATTCCCCTAGTAAATGTAATTAAATTACTATCAATAAACTTACTGTAGATAGATCTCTAATTTAACCAAATCAGTATTATTTTCACTTCCAATGATCCAGTGATGAAAATCATTTTACTGCTTTATCTTGTGCCCTTGTGCCATCTCATACAGACTTCTGCAGTTCCTTGTATTCTGGGATCTCTGAAATGTCTCGAAGAAGAATTCATGGCAGCCAGGATAACCTTCAGTGATTCCAGATCTGATCATTTCTCTACTTCAGGAGCTTTGCTGGTCACCAGTTCGTGGCAAAATCATTTTTAAGATTCTTTGTCTTAAATATAGAGCAGTCTATAAAGGGAAGTCTGACTATCTGGCAAATCTTTGGACTCCTTATAGGCACGAACTCTAAGCTCCTCTCAGTCAGAGCCACTAAGACTTCCTTCTCCATGAGAAATCCAGTTGGAAAGTGCCAGAGAATCCACCTTTAGTCTGGAATTCTCTTCACTTAGATCTACGAACCAAATATAATTATTTGAAATTTAGGAAGCTTAAAAATCCTGGTTGTTCTCCCAGATTTTTATTTAACTTGTATCTTATTTCATGGCCACTTTTGATGAAGAGCGTTATATATGTCTCTTATCTTGCTTTATATTATCTTGACTTAACTTGGCCTCCAAACCTAATGGGATCAGGTGTGCCAGCCGCTGTTCTATCAGATCTCTATGACCCCTGAGGTGAGGACATTCATTTTGTGATGGATAATTCCAAAAGTGCTAGCCTTTGGTCTCTTGCTTTGCATCCCACCACAGCAAGTGACTCTGTCTACTGATGTCTCCACCCAGGAAGAAGGGACTCATATCAGTGCAGCATGGACCCAAGGTACGTGATCCCCAGGGTAGAGTCACCTAGAAGCATAAACCATCTCCTATGCACTAAGGGCTTTCTGTCACCTGTCGAGAAAAAGAATCTTAATGCACACAGACAACCAAGTGGCAATGGCTTGCATAAACAAACAATTAGGAACAGACTCATACACCTTCTGCCAGGAGGCCCCCTGGAACTGGTTCTAGCCAGGCAGAACAAGACCCATTTTCAGGTGATCTACATTTCGGGAATTCACGATATGTTTGCGTACTACCTCAGCAGAGGGTTATGTCCACATGAATGGCCCTTGGGTCAGAGGATTGCAGATGAGTTGTTCAGTTGATGGGGGAAGCTAGCAATAAACCTGTTTACTTTAGAAGACAACAGAAAGTTGGAGAAGTTCTCCTCTGTGCATCCAAGCCAAGTATAGATGACCTACCAACACTTTTGTTCTAGACTGGCATAATGGTCTATTGTATGCATATCTGTATCTCTCACATCTGTCAATTCACTCTCCAGTTCCCTTGAGAACTCTGACTTTCATCATACAAGAGGACGGCAAGCTCTGTCATTCGATCCTAACATGATGTAGGTGCTGAAAGCGCAGTCGTTTCTTCCTTAATCTTTCCAAGGAGGTGGAGCATGTCCTGATTCTGCAAAGAAGTCTTGAACCAGAAACTATTGCAGTTTCAAATGGAAGAAGTTCTTGGCTTGGTGCAGGACCAGCTAGCTGGATTCCTTCTCCTGTGGCCCAGGGGACTTGCTTCAGTCTCTGTTCCTCCTCTTGTCTTCAGAGCTTAGCAGCTCTGCATCAAAGTGCATCTCAGCACCGTTGCAGCATATTACCAGCAAGTGAAGGGGGCTCCAATCTTTCTCCACCCTTTAGTATCAATGTTCGTGATGGATTATGGCATTCCAAAGCTCCAGTGCCTTGAGACATCAATGTAGTCCTAGCTCGAAACATGAAATCACCTTTCAAACCTTTGGCGTCAGTGGACTTGAAGTTCTCACCTGGAAAGTGGTATTTCTCACTTTGGCATGAAGAGTAAGCGAACTACAGACTCTGGCTTATTATCTAAAGTGAATTCAACCATCAACTTGTTTATGTACTTTGAGTCCAATATATAGGGAAGGGCAATTGCCAAACAAACACTGTCTGTCTGAGTGACTAACAGATTGGTTTGCAGATTACAGATTCTGTTACGGATCATCAGGTGTGGCTCATCTCAGGGCCCATTCCAGAGAGCAGTAACTTTGCACAAGCAGTTCTGCACACTCTCTTCTCCTGGTAGTCCACTCCACTGCTGGGTTGCTTTTCAGTTTCGTTCTGCTGCTGATATTCCCAGGGTGAGTCCTCAGCTTGGGACTCACCCTGGGAATATCGCTAATTCATGCCTGCAAGCTTGCTTACTTGTAAAAAGAGTTCTCTGAGGATAGCAGGAGGAGTCAGCCTTACTTATCACCCACCCGCCTCCCTGGAGAGTCCATTATTTCCCTAAAGCTTAAGCTCTGGAGCGGACGGAGCAGCTCTTGAGACAGTGTGTGCTTGTGGGAGTAAAGTCTTTACTGAGCTCTGAGAGCTGATACAATAAACCAATGGTATTTGGTTTATTGTATTTGCTTTTATTTTGTTGGTATTTTTTGATATATATCATGTCTATGATATATATCAAAAAATCACTAATATCATGGCTCGATTTACCTCACCGATGCTGCCGGTAAGTCTATTGCCCACAAACACCACAAAGAACTCACCCATGCTAACAAATTTTGAAACATCAACGGCATCAGAAATTGAAGCAATAATAAAAAAAAAAATCAAACCAGCTTTACACCCAATTGATATAATGCCAACAAAAACTCTCCTTGCTATTCCTACTAGGATTGCACCCGCGATTGCTAACATCATCAACAAATCCATAACAGATGGTGTTTTTCCTTCGCAACTTAAACACACCATTATTTATTTATTTATTTATTTATTTAGCATTTTTATATACCGACTTTCCAATAACAGAATTACTGATCAATTCGGTTTACATTTTAACAGAACAATAACATTGACAAGTAAATGTCTTACAAAGAACAGGTCGATATAACTTGGATAAGTAAATATGGGGTTAACCAGTAAAGATACATTGCCTAATATAGGTATAAGTAAAAAATACAGTGCCTAATGTAGGTTAAATAAACAGTTGCTAATTATAAGACTAGGCATTATAAAGCCCACGCTTAAAAAACCTGATCTTGATCCCTCTGAACCAGCAAACTATAGGCCAGTATCGAATCTACCGTTATTATCAAAAATCCTAGAAAAAGTCATAAATAAGCAACTCACAGAATTTCTAGATGAAAATAAACTACTCTTCCCTTCACAATATGGATTCAGGAAGAATCATAGCACTGAAACCTTGCTTATATCTCTTTCAGACTCCATTATAAAAACCTTGGATTCTGGCCACTCCTATCTGCTGGCGCTTCTCGATATCTCGTCAGCGTTTGACACTGTAAACCACAATACCCTCTTCTCTCTCCTCTCACAAATTGGCATCACTGGCACAGCCTTATGCTGGATCCAATCCTTCCTGAAAGACAGGACATACAGTGTTAAGATGGGACTCCAAACTTCAAATCCCAGAAGGCTATCACAAGGTGTCCCACAAGGGTCCTCACTGTCATCTTCACTTTTCAACGTTTATCTGTCTCCGCTTTGTAAACTTCTGCTTAAATTAGACCTCTGCCATTTTATCTATGCTGACGATGTGCAGATTCTCATTCCCGTCAAGGATTCACTGGACAATGCCATGAAAACTTGGGAATCGGCCCTCGCTGAAATAAAAGAACTACTCATGGAAAAATGTCTGGCAATAAACACTAACAAGTCCGAACTCCTCATTATCACGCCGCACAAGAACAACTCTTTCAACACATCATCTACCCCAACAGCAGATGCTCCCCATTTGCAACAGGTCCGCAGCCTTGGGGTCATGATAGACAATCACTTTTCCTTAAAAAATTTCATCTCATCTACTATAAAAAATGGCTTCTTTAAGTTGCATACGCTGAAAAGGATTAAACCGTTATTACATGCTCAGGACTTCCGGACAGTGCTTCAAGCCACAATCTTACCAAAACTAGACTACTGCAATGCATTACTTCTAGGTCTCCCAAAAAACACTATTCAACCATTGCAAATGCTGCAGAATGCAGCGGCTCGATTAATTACCAATACGCGAAAATACGAACACATCACCCCAGCTCTTATGTTTCTACATTGGCTTCCCGTAACGTACAGGATTACTTTTAAAGTACTCTCTCTCATCCATAAATCAATTAACAACCAAGAGATGCAATGGTTTACTGATCAATTTATTTTCCACACATCTACTAGACCAATAAGAAATATCCACCAAGCCAAATTAGCTGTTCATCCTCTCAAACACATAAAACACGTATCCACAAGAGAACGTTCCTTTTCTATAGCGGGTATCAACATGTGGAACAATATGCCTTTGGACTTACGTCTCGAGTCCTGCCACAAAACCTTTAAAAAAAAACCTCAAAACATGGTTGTTTGAACAAGCTTTCTATCAATGATTAATAAATATCTTATGAATCAGTTTTCTGTATATTTGCTCAATTACACCATGTTCTTATTGTGTCCTTCTCCTCACAGAACTACTTTGATACCAACTCTGCGCTACATACTTTGTTTTCGCCACTAGCCTGTTGCTCTCAGCCCATCTCACTTCTACTCCTTATCATCTCCTTCCTTATGCGAACCTATGGATTCGACTAGATCTAAACGTTAGAATCCGACCCTTTCATAGGCTTGCGTTTAAAAATTCATTCGGTGATTGTATTTACTGGAGTTATATATTGGCCTCCTGTATATGTTATTTATATAAAACTTGTTTATTTGACTGATTACATAATATATTAACTGTTATATGTAAAATTTGTTACTACTATTGTTTTTCTGTAGAACCTGTTATTTGTAAAGCCTGTTGCTAAGTTATTGTTCACTGTGAACCGAGGTGATGTTGAACTATACGTACCGCGGTATATAAGAATCTATAAATAAATAAAATAAATGTTATTTCAATTTCTCTGTAAAGCCTGTTGCTGAATTATAGTTTATTGTAAACAGAGGTGATGTTTTAACGTGCCGCGGTATATAAAAAAAAAAAATCACTAAATAAATAAATAAAAATGTCAGCGCCATCGAGTGACGACGGCCCTACGCATTATGGCTAAATCATCCTGCAGTCTATGGAGAGCCCTCTTTATAGAGAAGCAAACTTGCTTTACTCACGCTATCTTTTGTTTTTAAACAGAACTATGAAAATGAAACAGCATTGCACTGTGCGGCACAGTACGGTCATTCAGATGTGGCTGCCCTTCTACTGCAGGAGCACTCAGACCCCACAATAAGAAACAACAAGTTAGAGACCCCGCTGGACCTGGCCGCACACTACGGGCGTCTACGGGTGGTGAAGCTGCTGATTGATGCATATCCAAACCTGCTGACGTGCAGCACAAGGAAACATACCCCTTTACATCTGGCTGCCTGCAACGGTCATAGGGCCGTGGTGCAGCTCCTCCTGCAGTCTGGTGCTGATGTAAACTGCCAGGTGAGGAGCCACTCTCTCTCTGTCTCACTTGTACTTCAGGACTGGCCACTCTCCCACAGAACTGTTTTTTACATGTTTAGCCTGTGCCATCAGAAGAATGGGCTCAGTGAACCTCTGGTCTTTCTTTTAATCTAAATATTTATGTAACTATGCAGATAATCTGAGGTTTGGGCAAAATGTAAAACTGTAGCCTTCCACAAGCAAATCAGGCTGTGAAGCAATTGTGTTCTTTGCTATGTATGTACACATTCACACTTTCACTGGCACAAATACTTAAGTATGATTAACTCATAACGTGCAGCTTACCATATTTGGTTTTCTATTTTTATGAAGATGTATTTTGCTAGCAGTAGTCAGAGATTTGAGGGTACACAGATTTCTCTAGGAGAGAGGTATACGTTTTCACCCTGATTACACCTCAGAGAAGGGAGAATGGCAACATGTTAGAGGCTCACGGTAAACGTATACCATCAATCAAAAAAAGACACCGAGCAGTCCAAAAATAAGAGTAAAATCCATGGTTTCAGGATATTTAACATAACCATTGGAGAAGTCACTTCAGATTCAGTGCATGCCTTTATCAGGATTAGTAGAAAACGGAAGAGTCTGAACAGGGGTGGACTATTCTACTCCTGTCCTCTCCATTGCCAGACATCACATGCTGGGCAAGATGGATCTTTCATCTGACCTAGTTTTGCGATTCTTTATATTCTTATTAGAAAAATAACTTGGGCAATGTGGATGTCCCATTTATGGTGCAGAAATTGGAAAGCAGCTAAAGACCAATAGAGGCTGGTTCTGAATCTGTAATTATATCACCAGCATCATCATTTATTTATGTCATGCTTTTCCAACAAGAGAGTACAAAGCATGTTACAACCAGTTAGGATAACAGGATACAAGAAGTATATACCAGGATGCATAATGCATTTATACATAACGTTCTATTAAATAAAGCATAACAAACCAAATACAGATACATAAAGATCTAATAAATGACTTAAAAAATCAATTATTTCAACCATCAATTATTTCATGTATGATTATCTTGGCAGGTATTTTCAGTAGTTTTGCTAGATGTCCAATCATGTCTTTTGGGCCATATATGTTATTGCCTACTGTGTATGTTATATTGTACCCCAGCCCAGACTGTTCGCTGGATGAGTGGGTAATAAATACTTTAAAAGAGATAAATAAATACTTTAAGCATAGAATATAAGTTCACAACGGCTCTAGCACCGCATATTAAATACTAATTCCCCAGAGGCTCCTATGAATTTCCCCTCCCCCCAACCCCAGCACATCCTATCTTCCTGCTCTGAGTCCCGGTGCAGCCTACTCCATCCCTGCCTCCACAGCCCCCAGGAGCAGCACAAGCTGCCGCTCCCAGCCCTGGCTGCAGCACTGCCAGTCATGGAAATTTCCTGGACGCTTCTACTTATTGCCCTCACTCCTACAGCCCCAGCAGAGCCTGCTCTCACTCCCCGGCAGCCTGAGCACAGCCTACACGCACCCAGCCCAGCATAGCCTGCCCTCCCCAGGCTGAGCCTCTCCCCCCCCAGCCATCGTGCAGCCTGCCCCCCCACCAGCCTCAGCCATGCTAGCCTCCAGATATTGCACTCATTCTTTGCGGGTTAGGAGCTCGTTGCACCGCGTGCACACACAGAACCTCTCATCAGCTGGTAGGTAATCGTACATGTTGCACTTAGTGCAAAAGACTGGATACCGTAGCTCCCCTTTCGCTGTTGGATTACTGTCTGCATCTTAATTTTGTTCAGTTAGCAATTTTAAATTTCTAAGGAAATAGGGATGCTCATACTGATCTAAAGTGCTTTTAATCTATTGGTTTATTTTATATTTATCTGTCAGTGATTCTCCAGAGACTACATTTTATCTGCTTATAACTACTTAGTTATACATCTTAATGAACCTTATTTTAAACTAATTCCCTATTTTTTGTAACAAATAAATCTATTGTTGAACATTTATAGGAAGAGGGCTTTTGGCACAAGCCTTCTGACCCTCTGCTGCTGGAAAGAAATGGGATGTAGAAGCTAGGCCATGGGAGCTGAAGCCTAAACGACTCATGAGTTCCTCTCAAGCCTTCTACTGGGAGAAGTATTCAGATGAGCCTTCTGACCCTCTGCTGCTGCTAGAGAGATTGTAGAAGCTGAGAAAGCTCAAACCTAGACACCTCACTATGTCTGTGATTAGGGCTGCTAGAAGTATGCGCTTCTAGTTTTTACTCCTAGAAACAATGTTGGGAACTGTGAAAACTGACTTGCTGTGACCTCTGGAGTCCTCTGCTGGGGCTTCTGGGAGAAGCATGCAGATCAGCCTTCCAGTCCTCCGCTGCAGTCAGATAGAAACCACTTCCCTTTACGTGAAAAACAAGGAAATACATGAATATGTCGGGCTGGTGCACACTGAGTGGGTTTTAAAAGTTGCTCACATACGCGCGTGACTACCTCTGGGGCATAGACGTTCCTGAATTTCTCAATGAAACCAACACATAAAAACGTAGCACAAAAAAGCGCACTGGGGGTCCCCTGCTAAGTAAATTTACTTCTGCTATGGATGGAGTGTAAGTAATAAAATTAAAAAATTACACAGATGAACTGGGTTTTAAGGGTCGGGGTTAACAGGGGAAAGAGAAGGCTATTAAACTAGGAGGAGTTTGGAAGTGCTATCCCTTTTCTGGGTGAACTGGGAACAAATTGGTGAAACTGGCAATGTCGTGGATGTCGTGCCCTTTTTAAAATCCCCCCCCACTTATGCGGTGGAAGCAGGATTTGCGCTCATAGGTTCACGCCCACTTAAAATTCTGCTAGCGCTCAGCCTATTTTATAACATGCGTGCCTAGACGTCTGAAAGCTGTGTTGAAAGCCAGGTTTTCACCAGATTTCTGAAGGAAAGGAGATTCGGGACTAGTCTGATGTAAGATGGTAAGAAGTTCCAGAGTGTTGGGAAACTTCTGAAAAGGTCTTCATCCTGGTACAAGTGAGGTGCATTGCTATGGGGGCTAGCAACACCAGTCTTGCTTTGGGCAGAGAGCTCAGTGTGTGAGAGGATACTGAGGGGCTAAGCTATCTGGTGAGGTAGGATGGTGCACAGTGGCGTAGCGAGGGGTGGGCGGCCGCCCTGGGCGCCGGGTCTAAGGGGGCGCCAAAACGCGTGAGGGATACGCTCTAGGACAGCGATTCTCAACCGGTGCTTGGCGACACACTAGTGTGTCGCCAAGCACCGGCTGGTGTGTTGCGTGCTCCCGCTGCCTCCCGCTGCTCTTCCTTCCCTGCTGCCATTGCCTCCGGGCTATCAGCACGTTCAAGTCCAGTGGGAACGGCAGCAGTGCTAAAAGAAGCAGTGGCACCCGTGGCTGGCCTTTTATTCTTCCCGCGCCAACCCCCCCCCCCCCGTGACCCGGAACAGGAAGAGATATACGGTGCGCAGGAAGGAGAAAGAGCCGTGCCGCGTGATAACGTAGCAGCGGCTGCAGCATCGGCCCCCGAGCAATTGAAGCAGCCGGTAATCGAGAAAGGAGAGAGCAGCTTGAGCCTCCCGCGGCCGATGGGATTCTTCTTTCTTGGCTTGCGGGGGCTGCTGCAGCTACCATTTGTGCTGGGGGGAGAGGAAGTGAGTGAGAGAAAGAGAGAGAAGCAGCCAGCCTGTGTGTGATTGAGAGAAACTGGTCAGAGAGCTGATGTGTGTGTGTGTGTGTGTATATGTGAGAGACAATGAAAGTGACTGCTCAAGGAGATGACTGATGTGTATGTGAGAGTGTGAGATAGTCAGGGATGTGACTGTGTGTGTTTGTGTGTGAGAGAGAGAAAAAGCATGGAAGTGAGAAATCTGGGTATGTGAGAAAGCATGGGAGTAAGAAGCTTGGTGTTGGGTGGGGGGGTGTGTGAAAAAGCATGGGAGTGAGAAGCCTGTGTGTGTGTGCATGCATGAGCGAGAGACTGGTTGGTAAGGTGACTGTGTGTGTGTGAGAGAAAGAGACTGGTGAGTGTGTTTGTGTGAGACAGAGAAAGTGATTATGAGAGTGAGAAGCCCATATATGTAAGTAGAACACGGGAGTGGGAAGCCTGTGTGTGTGTATGGCATGAGAGAAACTGTTCAGGAAGGTGACTGGTGTGTATGTGTGCCAAAGACTGTTTGGGAGATGATTGGTGTGTGAGAGACAGAAACTGGTCATGGGGGCATGACTGGTATGGTGTGTGTGTGAGAGACATGGGCACTAAGGAAGAGGACCATGAGTATAGAGCAGTGGTTCTCAACCCTGTCCTGGGGACCCCCCAGCCAGTCGGGTTTTCAGGATATCCACAATGAATATGCAGGAGAGAAAATTTGCATACACTGCCTCCATAACATGCAAATTTTCTCTCCTGCATATTCATTGTGGATATCCTGAAAACCCGACTGGCTGGGGGGTCCCCAGGACAGGGTTGAGAACCACTGGTATAGAGCTTAGCCTCTACTGCTGCTTCTGCTGTGTGCTATGGCCTGCATGGAAGAGGAGTAGGAGAGCTGCTGGAGGGGGTAAGTAAAGGTGGCTTTTTAAGTTTATTTTTCTTGATTTAATTATTTAATATTATGTGATGTGTCTGCTTTTTTTGAAATATTTTATTGGTGTTTGGAGAATTTTTAATAGTTTTATGAGTTTTTAATTGTTGGATGTTATTCTTATCATAGCTGTTTTGAAACATTTATTCTGCTTATTAGTATAGTTTTACAATTATTTCTGTGTGGGGATCTATAGCTGCTTGCTAGTTCTGTTTTCCTAATAAGAGGTGTATTGGTTTTTAGGGCCTGATTTAATATTTGTAGTGTTGCCTTTTCATAGATAGGGTTGTTCCTGTTTGAGTGTATTCCATAATACAGGTGTAACTTTGTGCGGATTACTTTATGTGCATTACTACAGATCCTGGGAGTATGTTAGGTCGGTTCTGTGTCTGTTACCGAGATATTTTACTAGCATGTAAGTGTTTGTATCAGTCTTATTTGTTGTGTTTTCTCAAGAGGACATGCATTGGTGGTAAACTGCTGTCTTTTCATAAGTAGGGCTATTGAGCCTGGAAGTAGAAGGAGTTTGAGTTGCTGTTACTGAGATGACACCAGAACCAGAATATCTTTTTTGTAGGGTGAGTTGTATGGGGAATGTCATAATTCTGCTTTACATCCATTATTGTGGGTTAGGAGGGTTCCCGTGGATGCAAATTGTACTTTTACATCTAGCCCCATGATGGTCACATGTTCAGTGAGCCACGCATGTGAGAACCATCTGTCAGGTGTGTCCCAACAGAAAAAAGGTTGAGAACCACTGCTCTAGGAATCACAAAGCTCCTGTTACGCTCTCCGACCAACTTTTTCCATTCCCATGCGCACCGCCTCGTGGCAGCAGTTTACCATAGCTCGTCGCGCACAACTGGAAGGAACCCCAATCATTCCCGTCGCCGGCACGCGCAGACTGTAGCCGAGAAAAACTGACCGCGAAGCCTCCCCAACCTCGCTCGCGCGTGTCCCCTATTGGCGGCAGTCTCTCATCTGTCTTCGCTGCTGCTGCCCTCTGATTGGCGGAGCCGGCCGGCAGTCAGAGGTATTTCCCGGGAGACGGCGAGTGGACTTGCTTGGAGTAGACCGCGGCGGGCGGAAGCTCATTCGAACTTGGTTTCTGTTTTGACTGAGGCGGTGGTGGCGCCGCCTTTCTTTTGGGAGCTTTCCCTGTTAGTCAAACGAGAGGAGTCC
Organism: Rhinatrema bivittatum; assembly: GCF_901001135.1. Classification (NCBI taxonomy): domain Eukaryota; kingdom Metazoa; phylum Chordata; class Amphibia; order Gymnophiona; family Rhinatrematidae; genus Rhinatrema; species Rhinatrema bivittatum. The sequence goes on along the minus strand of NC_042618.1, from coordinate 484,287,665 downwards.
AGCAGCGTTGTTGCAGAACTGCACTCCTCTTTGTAGCGGCCAAAAGGAAAGGGGGGTGGTACAGGAAGAAGGCGTGTGGCCGTGGAGGGCCCCTGCAGCACTGCGTACTGAGTGCAGGTCAGACACTGAATGTTGTGTGTTAGCTGCCGGCAGCGGGGAAATCAGTATATCTGTGAACTGAGCTGGACTGGGATCTTGGAGACTTCCACGGTGATCACGTGCGCCACTATCGTGTTTCTCTTATCTTTCAGAAGGTCTAATGGGGGCGGGGTGATGCTGCTATCTGACAGGCCAATGTAATAAGACTGCTGATTTTTCTGCGTGGATTTTTTTTGTGCGCATCCTGCAAAAACTTGTGGAAGTACGGAATGTAATAACAGCCATGTATGCTAATTAGACACTGTATAAACTCCATGTACACTGAGCATATGTGCCGGGTCTAAGGGGGCACCAAAATGCCTGGCTCTGCAGAAAAATAGCACCGATTTCAATGTAAATCATTGATGGAGGGAGGGGGCGCCGAAGAAGTCTCTTGCCCCGGGCGCCAAATTGTCTAGCTACGCCACTGTGTGAATCGGTTATTTAGTCTTTCAGATAATAGAAAGACTAGGGGGCACTCCATGAAGTTAGCATGGGGCACATTTAAAACTAATCGGAGAAAGATCTTCTTCACTCAACGCACAATTAAACTCTGGAGGATGTGGTTAGTGCAGTTAGTGTAGCTGTGTTTAAAAAAGGTTTGGATAAGTTCTTGGAGGAGAAGTCCATTACCTGCTATTAATTAAGTTGACTTAGAAAATAGCTACTGCTATTACTAGCAACGGTAAGATGAAATAGACATAGTTTTTGGGTACTTGCCAGGTTCTTATGGCCTGGATTGGCCACTGTTGGAAACAGGATGCTGGGCTTGATGGACCCTTGGTCTGACCCAGTATGGCATGTTCTTATGTTCACTGCTTGGATGTTTTGACTGCCACGGTTGAAAGACTGGCGTCCCAGCGGGATTCAACACATCCGGTGGCCCCTCCACCTTCGCTTCCAGTCCCAGGCTCCAATCCGGCCATTTCCATACACCTACCGGCTCCAACCCGTTACTCAGATGAAGCTAAGCAATGTCAGGGTTTCCTCAATCATTGTTTCATGCGATTTGCTCTCCAGCCAACTCAGTTCCCTTCCGACCACGTGAAAACCACTTACATCCTGTCCTTACTGGATGGGAGGGCCCTGGCTTGGGCCTCCCCATTATGGGAACGTAACAGTCCACTGCTGGGGAGTCTTCAACAGTTCGTACACAGCTTAAAACAAGTATTCGATGAACCAGCTCGCCAGTCTACCACAGCCGTTGATCTCCTGCACTTACTCCAAGGTTCCTGGCCGCTGGCTGACTTCGCGGTTGAGTTCCGCACCTTGGTGACCGAGTTGGGCTGGCGGGAGGACAGCCTACTTAGTATTTTCCTGGAAGGACTGTCCTCTCGCATTAAAGATGAGTTGGCGGCAAGAGATCTGGGCTTTTCGTTTATAATATGTATCCTGTTATACGTTAATTCACAATTGTTAAGAAAATACCTTTTGAATCTTATAAACCGTTGTGATGGCTTCACCGAATGACGGTATATAAAACTCAACAAATAAATAAATCTCCCAGATGACCTCGAAAGCCTGATTGATCTGGCAGGAAGAATTGATCGCAAGCTTCAACAACGGGCTCAAGAGATTAAAACGGTCTGTAGACCAGTCACCCTGGCTCCGACCTTCTCTCGATCTATGACTTCACCGCCGGCTTCACCAAGCAGTCAGGCCGATGAGCCTATGCAACTAGGGCGAAGTCCCCTAACCCCAGAGGAGAGGAAGCGACGCCGATCACTAGGCCTTTGTACTGTGGGGGCAAGGGTCATTTACTGGCTCAATGCGGTGAATAGCCAGAAAACTCCGGGCCTAGGTGTCATCGGGGAGCTGTCCCTAGGTTGCATCAATCCTGTTCCTCAATGTACAGTACCAGTGACTCTTGAGTACCCTGGAGGAACATTCTTCACTCTTGCCTTTGTTGACTCCTGGGCAGGAGGGAACTTTATCCTGGCCAATTTGGTACAACATTTGCAACTCTCTGTAATTCCTCGCAAACCTCCATTACGGATTTCATCTATTTGTAGCACATTACTCCTAGGTTGTGTCTCTGCTTCCACAACACTTTTGACTCTTCGCACCGGAGTGCTCCATACAGAGGAGATCTCATTTCTGGTCTCGGAAAAGGCCATCCACCCTATTGTTCTAGGGTTACCATGGCTCCAAAGACATTCTCCTGTTATTCACTGGGACACTCTGCAAATAGCGACCTGGAGTCTGCACTGCTTCTCGTCCTGTTTACCGACACTACCATGACCCTGTGTAGCCTTAATGGCCACCCCACTCGCACTACTGTCTCATTATGCTGAGTATATGGATGTCTTTTCGAAAGAGATGGCGGAACTCCTACCACAGCACCGACCATTCGACTGCGCCATTGATTTATTGCCTGGCACAATACCACCTAGGGGGCGAGTATACCCTCTGTCTCTTCCAGAGACACAAGCCATGTCTAGCTACATCAAGGAAAACTTGGATCTTGGATTCATTCGTCCTTCTAAGTCACCCGCTGGGGCTGGTTTCTTTTTTGTCGCTAAGAAAGACGGATCCCTCAGGCCCTGCATTGACTACAGAGGACTTAACGCCATTACATGTCGAGACAGGTATCCATTATCACACATCCCAGAACTGTTGGATCGATTACATGGAGCCAAGGTGTTCACCAAACTCAATCTCCGCGGCACTTATAGCCTTGTATGGATCCGCCCCGGGGACAAGTAGAAGACCGCCTTCAATACCCGTGATGGACACTATGAGTACCTCATCATGCCGTTTGGTCTATGCAATGCTCTGCGGTTTTTTAAAACCTAATGAACGAGGTACTCCGGGACATGCTCCATTCTTCCGTCATAGTCTACCTGGACGACGTACTAATCTATTCTAAGGATATTGCCACACACCGCCAGCATGTAAAACAAGTGTTACAATGCCTTTGAGACAACTGTCTCATTGCTAAACTAGAGAAGTCCGTGTTTGAGCAAGAGTCGCTACCGTTCTTGGGTTATATTGTCTCTTTGACTGGATTTCAAATGGTCCAGACAAAGTGTCTGCAAAGGTTCTCCAGTGATTCCTCGGGTTTGCAAATTTCTACAGACAGTTCATACCTCATTATTCTCAGAGTGTGGCTCTGCTCATGGCCCTTACCAAGAAGGGAGCTAACGCTAAAGAATGGCCCTTCTGGAAAAAAACTATGGCATTGGCGATAAGAAGCTCCTCGCTATCAAGCTGGCGTTTGAAGAATGGTGGCAATAGCTGGAGGGGGTCCAACATCCCATAGTGGTTTACATGGACCATTAGAATTTGGAATTTCTGTGCCACTCACAGCATCTGAATGCAAGACAGGCTCGCTGGTCCTTATTCTTCAGCCGTTTCCATTTCTCATTACGCTACAGACCCGCATCAAAGAACATACGTGGTGACACTTTATCTCGCACTACTGAATGTGAGGACTCATCCAATTCTCCCCAATATATTTTGGACCCTGCAAAAGTTTTAGTTGCAGCTATGGAGATAACCCCTCTCGGCAAGACCGTGGTTCCAGTTCGCTTAAGAAGGAAAGTTCTTTCGTGGGCTCACGATTCCCTTACAGCTGGACACCCTGTAGAACAAGAACACTGGAGCTCCTCGCTTGATATTACTGGTAGCCTCATATGGGACGAGACGTCCAGGTCTATGTTAGCTTCTGTCCTACCTGTGCCAAACAAAAGCCATTGCCAGGTAGTTTTGGGGGTCTCCTCCAGCCTCTACTTATTCCTGTTGAACCGTGGACCTACCTATCCACTGACTATAGTGGACCTGCCACCATCCGAAGGGAAGACTGTCATTTGGGTAACTGTGGATAGATTTTCTAAGATGGCCCATTTTGTCCCTTTGGCCAAACTTCCCTCTGTACCTGAATTGGCCCAACTCTTTACGCAACACATTTTTTGCTCTCACGGACTTCCTCTTCACATTGCCTCTGACAGGGATCCACAGTTCACAGCGAAGTACTGGAGAGCTCTTTGTAAGAAGTTTGGGGTTCATCTGGACTTCACCTCTGCATTCCATTCCCAAAGCAATGGACAGGCAGAATGTACAAATCGCTCATTAAAGACTTTTCTCTGAACCTTCATAGGGTACAAGCAAGTAATGGGCTGAATTCTCATACAATAACCATACTCCTTCATCCTCAGGGAAGTCTCCCTTCCAACTGGTATATGGTAGACAACCCAAACCACTGTTACCTCTTCCGCTGTCTGTGCCGTCTCCTGTGGCCCAAATGTCTGCCCAGCAGCTCCATTCTCTCTGGGAGTCTATACAAATCAAACTACAGAAAATGGCTGCCACAGCTAAGAAGAATGCTGACAGACATCGCCGTCCAGCTCCGGTGTTTCAACCGGGTGACAAAGTGTGGTTGAGCACAAAGCATATTCATCTTCGCATTCTCTCTATGTGACTGGCGCCCAGATTCATTGGTCCATTTCTGGTATCTGAAAGGATTGGCGCCGTCTCCTACCGCCTAAGTCTTCCCAGCTCATTGAGGATTTACAACGTTTTCCATGTCTTTCTATTCAGACCTTTAGTACTTTCAAGATTCCATTGAAAACCTCCTGATCCTTCCAAAACAGCTGCAGAACATGACACCATCTATCAACTACAGGAGGTCTTAGATGTACGGTTCCATCATTGAAGGTGGAAATATTTATTGTTCTGGGAAGGATGTGGTCCTGAGGACAATATTTGGGAATCTGCTGTCAACATCTTGGACAAATCCCTCCTTCATCAATTTCATCGGGATCATCCGAACAAACCGGGACCCCAAAAGAGGGGGCGTAAGAAGGGGGGGGGGTACTGTTACGAATCCCAGCCGCAGGACTCCATGTCTAGGCTCTCACCTCCTCTTCTGCTGGCTTTGGGCTGCTCACGGTATTCCCTGCTTCTCGCTGGGCCATGGCTGGGCCTCTCCGCAGCAGCGTCCCCACGAGGCAGACGTTGCCGAGTTCCCTAGGTGCCTGCGCATGCAGGAAGCTGAAATTTAAAGGGGCCGTGGCGGGAAATCGGCCCAGCCCGTTGAGTGACGTCAGACGCTGGCAAGTATTTAAACCCAGCACCAGGGTTCACTCTTCGGAGTTGCTAGTTGCTGTTCTTGCATTCCTGATCCAGTTCCTGCTTGCTCCTGCCTCCGTGTTCCTGATCCAGTTCCTGCCTGCTCCTGTCTCTGTGTTCCTGATCCAGTTCCTGCTCCGCACTCCACTTCCTGCTTCCTCCTCGGCTTGTCTTCTTGGTTCCTGATTTTGGCTTGGCTCCTGATATCCCGCTGGTCTGCTGCCTGCTCAGACTACTGGTCCGCTTCCTCGACTTGCACCTTTGCTGCCTGCAACGAACTCTGGACTTAATCTGACTCCGTTCCTCCTCCCCCTGCCTTGACCTGGACAGTTTATCTACTCTCCGTCACCAGGAGACTCCGCTTTGTCCTGCTGATCCCCTGGCTCTGATCCGCCTCCCAGCTATGACCTACGCTGCAGGCCATCCTTCAGTGGTCTCTCTCCATCTCCTAGCCGGCTCAAGGTCCACTACCATAACACCACGCTTCCAACAGATTGCCAAGGCCATGGACCCGGTGGATCTGAATTCCCTACAGGCCATCCCAGGCCTCGTTCATAGTTACAAGAACAGCAGAAAATCCTTGAGTTCCTGTTGCTTCTATGGACTGGCTGTCCATGCGATTAGCAGTCGTTCTCCTTTTTTGTCGTCATCACCGCTCCTCGCCTCGAGCTGGCCCATACCACAATTGCCGATTCCACCCTGGTAAGTTAGGGATTCCAAGCAATTCTGTGGCTTCCTGAACCAGTGTCACATGCACTTCACCCTTGTTGTTTCTAGATGATTTATCAAATGCCACTTACTTATTTTGCTCCTGGATGAGAAGACTTTAGCATGGGCATCCCCTCTCTGGGAATATGCAGACTTCTTATTTGCAACTTGTCTCAATTCACAGATTACTTTAAGGCAGTTTTTAAGGAACCTGGCTGAATGGCTACGGCAGGCACAGAACTACTTCACCTTCACCAAGTCACCAGAACATTGGCTGAATACACAATTGAGTTTAGAACCTTGGCAACAGAACTCAATTGGCAGGAAGAGTCTCTGATCACTTTAATCCTTGAGAGTGGTTCCTCTAAAATCAAAGATGAACTCATTGCTCGAGACCTCCCTGCCATGCTGGAATCTCTCATCAAATTAACCAGGAAAATTGATCGCCAACATCAGTAGAGAGCCCAGGAAATCCATCCCCCATGCAGGAACATCATCTGGCACCCCAGTTTCAACAGCCCCTTACTCGAACAGCTATGGCTTGTAGGGAGATATCCCATGTTTTACCACTGAAAGCACCAAATATGAATCATAATAGCCAAGAAGTATGCAGACACGTATACTGCCAGGCCGAAAACACGGTCACAGCTAAAGAAAAGAAACTTTGCCCAGATGAGAACTTTAAACCAGAACTGAAGAACACTTATTAAGACCTGCCTGTTTGTAATCTCCTGTGTAAATAAAACCAAGGCAGAGGGACAATGCAGCCACTTAAGCTCATAAGCAGAAGTCACGGACCGGCCAAGGGAAGTCCCAAGCCTTAAAGGGCCAGCGGCGGGAAAAACCTAACAGACACCCTCAGATGATGTCACCCTCTTTGGCCTATAAAAAGCCATGGCAGACATTCCTCCAGCACCTTAACAACAGGTCTCCCTAGTGCCTAGAAACATAAATTGCCTCATGGTTCCTGTCTCTGCATCCTCTAGTCCTGAGCTGTTGTCTTCAGTTCCAGCATGTTCGCTCTTCAATTTTTGTGACCCTCCTCTCGTCCATTTAATGAGGGGGGGGGGGGGGAAAGGCCGAAGGAGGGAGAAAAAGTTGAGGAGGGAGTTATATTAATGGAGGCGCTGGGGAAACCAGAGGAAGGCAGTGGGACTGCACTGGATCTATTGACAGGTTGTAATAAGATGAAATTAGTGCAAGAGAGGCGCAGGGAAGGGAGGGGGGGGGGGGGCAAGTAGAGAATTGCAGGGGATGGAGAAAAAAAGAGAGGATGGAGATGAAGAAGAGGATGGGGAGGATAGGCGCTGAAGCTAATTACAAATTATGATGGCAGAGGTGGGGGAGAGAAGAGTTGCGATTATGTTACAATTTATGTTACTGGAGGGGAGGGGAGGGTGTGGAAGGGGGAAAAGAGAAGGGTCGGGGGGGGGACCTCTCAGTGACGGCGAAAAACTGGGCAAGAGGCAAATGTAGGCAGAAAGATGAGGTGTAATAGGGGCAGAGAAGTGAAAAGGTGAAGTGAAAGAGGGGTAGGGGAGGTTAGTTCTAGACCACAGGGAGTTCTAGAAACGAAATCCCTGTGGTCAGTCTTCAGTTCCTTAGTTCTTCAGTGGGCCTTGCCTTCTGGTTGCTTCCTCGCTTTCCTTGCCCTACCTCTCTGTCTTGCCTTTCCCTTTGATTGGATTCCCTTGGCATGGCTTCTGGACCGCCTTGAACACTGCCCAATATTGACTCTCGTCTGTTTCTGGAATAACCCAGCAAGCTCAACGGATCTTCTGACTATCAGCAGAGGACCCCACCTAAGATCTGCCGGCCCTGGCACCCAAAAGCTCAACCTGAGGGGAATGTGAGCTGGTATAGATGAAGATCTAGTTGGGTCTTTGCCTCCGTCTGCTGATGGTGGGGACCTGCAGGGCATATGGTTAGTGCAGTTAGTGTAGCTGGGTTAGTGGTGGGATGCGGAGGTGCTGGGACATGGTGCTGGGATGCAGTACTGCTGGGATGTGGAGGTGCTGGGATGCAGTGGTGCTGGGATACGTCAGTGGTAAGATGCGGAGTTGCTGGGACATGGTGGTGTTGGGATGCAGTGGTGCTGGAACATTCAGTGGTGGGATGTGGAGGTTCTAGGATAAGTCTGTGGTGGCACATGATGGTGCTGGGACACCTCAGTGATGGGACACGAAGGTGCTGGGATGCAGTGGTGCTGGGCCAAGTCAGTGGTGGGATGCGGAGGTGCTAGGACATGATAGTGCTTGGATGCAGTGGTGCAGGGACATGGAGATGCTGAGACATGGTGCTGGGATGCAGTAGTGGTGGGACATGATGCCGCTGGGATACAATGTTCCTGGGACACGTTAGTGGTGGGACATGAAGGTGGTGGGACATGGTGGTGCTGAGATGTGGAGGTGCTGGGACAAGTCTGTGGTGGACGTGGATGTGCTGGTAATTTTAATAATGTGAAAAGAACCCTCTAGTTGAAGAGCTACTGAACTTGAAAATGGTTTTGTTGTGTGAAGGAACAAAATGATGAGATATGAAATGAAATGAAGATGTCTCACTAGTGATCACACTGTTGACACTGCTACATATGCTAACCCCAAAATGTTTTCTTTCATCGAAAACCGAGGCTCCCATATGGGATAGAGACTCTACAAGCAGAAGTTTTAATAAACTGTTCTCCCCTTTACAGACAGAGAAGGGCACAGCTCTGCATGAAGCTGCCTTATTTGGCAAGGTGGATGTTGTTCGCACGTTGATAGAGAACGGTAAAGTCATTTTTTCTTCCTGACTCTTTCAGTGCTCATTGTGCAGGCGCTGCTTTTCATTCCTGTTCACAGCAGCCTTATAGAAAGGAATCTGCATTCATTTTTCTGTCCTGCTCGTCGCAAGCTAGAGTGCATTCTCTTGCATTTCTTCCTTGCAATAGGCAGGGCCGGGTTTGCATGGCTCTGAGCTTCAGCAACTCAACACCAGTGAGACTGAAGTCTAATTCTTATTTCATTGCCTGGAGGAGAATGGCAATGATTTCTGCACATCGAATGGCCCGCCTACCTCGCTCCTGGGTTTCTCGTTTCTATTCTCAATCCCTGCTCTTTAGTAAGCCCTCCTCACATCCTCTCTTTTATATGTAATTTAGCAGTAGGAGGTAATTGTGTGCTTACAGTAACGCTGCTAAATTAGATAGAAAACATTCCTAGAGTGGGCCAGCAGAGGCTTGCTAAAGAGGCAAGGATTAATAAGAACGTTTTGAAGCCTACGAGGGAGGCAGATGAGGCTAAGAGAGGAGCTCAGGGAGTGCTTCTGTCTTTAGTAAGCAGGAGCCATGCTCACTGCTTGCCCCTTGAGCCGGCCCTGCTTCTACTAATCCATTGCAAGAGTTTCCTGGGAAGTTCCTTTAGGGCTGGGTGTGCACGTGAAAGCCTGGCACCATTGTTACTGTCACTGAACAGTGGTCTCCAGCGCCTGGGGGGTAGGGGGGCAATGCATGTGTGCGCCTCTCCAGCCCCCCACCCCTCTTACACTAATGCTTCAGGTCACAGGAAATCAGTGGCATCTCAGGACTGAAGAATTTGGGGAGAAATGACATTGCCTTATCACACCCAACTCCATATCATGGCCCCCCCTGCTTTACAATTGGCTATAAAAAGGCTCAATAAAAAACTCCAAAGGGTCTTCTGCGTAATTTAAAAAAGCTGCCCAGTTTCACACTTCCAGTAAACTTCTATTAAAATTATTTGATAACCTCATTTAACTAATACTATATAACATTGAGCGTGAAGTCTGCATTGTATACAGGAAGGGACAGAATGTCCTCAAACCCATACAACACCATATCCACCAAACTCCTCCTCGCTATCCCCAGCACTATATCCCAACCATTAGCCCAAATTATTAATAGATCTCTCACCCTGGGACAAGTCCCCTTGGCGTTAAAGCAAGCAGTGATCAAACCCATTCTTAAGAAACCCACACTAAACCCAAATGAACCTACAAACTACCGCCCAGTCTCCAACCTCCCTTTCATGTCAAAAGTTATGGAAAAAATAGTTAACCTCCAGCTTACGGAATACCTAGAAAGCAACAATATTCTATCCAATTCACAATATAGTTTCCGTAAATTCTTCAACACTGAAACCCTCCTATTATCACTATCCGACCACCTCCTCAAAGGACTAGATAAAGGCCACTCATTCATACTCGCACTTCTAGACATATCAGTGGCCTTCGACACCATAAATCACAACTTATTACTCGATCGGCTATCTGAAATTGGTATCGCAGGAACCCCACTCCGCTGGTTCACCTCTTACCTAAAAAACCGACAATATAAATTCAGAATAAGTAACCAAGAATCCAAGGCATTCAATCTACTACAAGGAGTCCCCCAAGGCTCCTCTCTATCCTCCACCCTGTTCAACATCTATCTTCTGCCCCGCTGCAACCTCCTCTCAAAGCTTGGCCTCAAACACTACAAATACGCAGACGACATACAAATCGTCATCCCAATCACAGATTCCCTACCTAAAGCCATCAAAACATGGGAAACCTCACTTTCTGCAATCAGCAATTTCCTCTCTAGTCTCAACCTTGCACTCAACACCTCAAAAACAGAAATCTTATTAATAACTCCTCCCCACAACCATATCATCCCTAATCAACACAACACTCCCCTAAATTCATTCCCTACAACTCAACATGCAAGGAATCTTGGAGTCATCATAGATGATCAACTCAACCACTAAAAATTCATTAACAACACCCTCAAGGAATGCTACTTCAAGCTGCATACCCTAAAAAAACTGAAACCACTCTTACACTTCAACGATTTCCAGACAATACTACAGTCTACAATATTCACAAAAATAGACTACTGCAACTCATTACTCCTTGGCCTTCTGAAAAACACCATCTCCCCCCTCCAATTGCTACAGAACACAGTTGCACACATCCTCGCCAATACACGCAAGAAGAACACACAACCCCAATCCTCAAAGAACTACACTGGCTACCTATCCAACAACGCATACATTACAAAACCCTCTCAATAATACACATATCCCTACACAACCCAGATATGAACTGGCTCAATAACTCCTTCACCTTCCGCAACACAAACAGACCCACCCATTCACGCTACCAAGCAACATTAAACATTCCCATGCCCAAACTTACCCATTACAATGCTCCCAAAGAACGTGCCCTATCCATTGCTGGCCCCACACTCTGGAACTCTATGCCCGCTAACATTCGCCAAGAACACTGCCTGCACAAATTTAAACAAAAACTAAAAACTTGGCTCTTCACACAAGCATACTCATGATCACAAGTACATTACACTGCATCCTATCATACCGCATCCTATACCACCCCGACTCCCTGCCCTCACAATAACCTACACCCCCCTTCACTTACCCCATCACCCACCACACAGTAGTGCTATTCACGGAGAATACTAAACCTCCCACAAATATGACCTTTCTCTCCATACCCGAAATTATCCTACTGATAACCCTCGGCATACAACCCCGGGGTATATATATAGAGCCCTTGTATATAACCCTTGACATACAAGCCTGGTGTATAAACCTGTGTATATATTCCCACCGTTATATAATCACTATATAAAAAATCCAATGTATATTGAAACCAACAAATGAACTAACCCCTTTCACCCTCTAAGTAACCAATTAAATATGGCCCTTAGTGACCTTGGGCAGGTCATTTTACTCTCCATCGCCTCAGGTACAAAACTTAGATTGTAAGCTCACTGGGATAGGGAAATACCTACAGTACCTGAATGTAAACCAATGTGATATCTCTGATCGAATGTAGGTATATAAAAATTAGAAATAAATATGTAAACTCTTCACCTCCAGTTCTGTAACTCACTGCGCATCCACAGAAATTCCCCAACAATGGAGCTTGGATTTGTCCCTTAATATAAACCCTGCACCTCCAGTTCTGTAACTCACTGCACATCCACAGAAATTCCCCCAACAATGGAGCTTGGATGTTTCCCTTAATATAAACCCTGCACCTCCAGTTCTGTAACTCACTGCGCATCCACAGAAATTCCCCAACAATGGAGCTTGGATGTTTCCCTTAATATAAACCCTGCACCTCCAGTTCTGTAACTCACTGCGCATCCACGGAAATTCCCCCAACAGTGGAGCTTGGATGTTTCCCTTAATATAAACCCTGCACCTCCAGTTCTGTAACTCACTGCACATCCACAGAAATTCCCCCAACAGTGGAGCTTGGATGTTTCCCTTAATATAAACCCTGCACCTCCAGAATAATGTGGAGCCAGAATAATCATTATTCTGGCTCCACATTCTGCCGGGACCTGCACGTGCCCGTGATTATTCCAGCTCTGGAGACGTCCATGATTATTCTGGCTCCACATTCTGCCGGGACCTGCACGTGCTCGTGATTATTCCAGCTCTGCAGACGTCCATGATTATTCCGGCTCCACGTTCTTCCGGGACCTGCACGTGCCCGTGATTATTCCAGCTCTGCAGACGTCCATGATTATTCCTGCTCCACATTCTGCCGGGACCTGCACGTGCCCGTGATTATTCCAGCTCTGCAGAAGTCCATGATTATTCCGGCTCCACGTTCTGCCAGGACTTGCACATGCCCATGATTATTCCAGCTCTGCAGACGTCCATGATTATTCCGGCTCCACGCTCTTCCGGGACCTGCACGTGCCCGTGATTATTCCAGCTCTGCAGACGTCCATGATTATTCCTGCTCCACATTCTGCCGGGACCTGCACGTGCCCGTGATTATTCCAGCTCTGCAGACGTCCATGATTATTCTGCCTCACGTTCTGCCGGGACCTGCACGTGCACCTGATTATTCCAGCTCTGCAGACGTCCGTGATTATTCCGGCTCACGTTCTGCCGGGACCTGCACGTGCACCTGATTATTCCAGCTCTGCAGACGTCCGTGATTATTCCTGCTCCACATTCTGCCGGGACCTGCACGAGCCCGTGATTATTCCAGCTCTGCAGACGTCCATGATTATTCTGCCTCCACATTCTGCCGGGACCTGCACGTGCCCGTGAGAATTCCAGCTCTGTAGACGTCCATGATTATTCCGGCTCACGTTCTGCCGGGACCTGCACGTGCACCTGATTATTCCAGCTCTGCAGACGTCCATGATTATTCCGGCTCCACATTCTGCCGGGACCTGCACCTGCTCGTGATTATTCCAGCTTTGCAGATGTCCATGATTATTCCAGCTCCATAATCTGCCGGGACCTGTACCTGCCCGTGATTATTCCAGCTCTGCAGACGTCCATGATTATTCCGGCTCCACATTCTGCTGGGACCTGCACGTGCCCGTGATTATTCTAGCTCTGCAGACATACATGATTATTCCGACTCCACATTCTGCTGGGACCTGCACGTGCCCATGATTATTCCAGCTCTGCAGACGTCCATGATTATTCCGGCTCCACATTCTGCCGGGACCTGCACGTGCTCGTGATTGTTCTAGCTCTGCAGACATCCATGATTATTCCGGCTCCTCATTCTGCCGGGACCTGCACCTGCTCGTGATTGTTCTAGCTCTGCAGACGTCCATGATTATTCTGCCTCCACATTCTGCCTGGACCTGCACGTGCCCGTGAGAATTCCAGCTCTGTAGACGTCCATGATTATTCCGGCTCACGTTCTGCCGGGACCTGCACGTGCACCTTTATTTATTTATTTATTTAGAATTTTTATATACCGGCAATCATGAAAACATATCTTGCTGGTTTACATAAAACAGGGGTGCATTTTATACATAAAAACTAGAACTGTGGTGACCGAAGGTACAGTTACATTTAACAAGGGTAGCCGAACTTGGAGAGGAAGAAATAGGAGAGAATAGAAATAGTTAAACAATATACAATTTAAGTATAGTATACAAAATAAATGTTACCTGATTATTCCTGCTCCACATTCTGCCGGATTCTGCACATGAAACATTTTTCTTTACTTTTCTTTTCTGCTTTGTTTTTCTCTTTTTTCTTTCATTTCTAGTTTATTCTATTTTGTTTTATGTATCCAAAATAAAATAAAAAAATTTGAACTCCCCCCAAAACAAAATGAAATGAAGGTACTCCCTCCCCCCCACCCAGGAAACCTGTATAAGATAAACTTCCCATGCTTCCTACGACCCCCCCCCCTGACCTCCCCCGATCCCATTAAGGGTCCATAGGTCTTCTAGGGCAGGGGTGCTCAAGCCAGGCTTCATGCCCCCCCCAGTCAGTTGAATTTTCAGAATAACCCTAATGAATGTGCATAAGAAACATTTGCATACATAGGAGGTAGTGCATGCAAATAAATCTCATGCATATTCATTAGATATATCCTGAAAATCTGACTGGCTGGAGATCCCTAAGCACCCCTGATTTCTCTTGTCCTGCTGTTCATCCCGAAGCCTGTACCATTATGATGTTCAGCACAATCTGCTAAGAAGGATTCGGCAGAGCCACCAATTTCCTGACTGATAGTTTGTAGGGGGTAATTTTCAACAGCCCACATTATGTGCAAAATCTGGGATCTATAACAGTCACCAATTCTCAGAGGGAATGACCCGCATAGATCTCCTTCAAAAATGAGCAGGTACAAGTAAGAACATAAAATGCCATACTGGGTCAGACCAAGGGTCCATCAAGCCCAGCATCCTGTTTCCAACAGAGGCCAAAACCAGGCCACAAGAACCTGGCAATTACCCAAACACTAAGAAGATCCCATGCTACTGATGCAATTAATAGCAGTGGCTATTCCCTAAGTAAACTTAATTAATAGCCATTAATGGACTTCTCCTCCAAGAACTTATCCAAACCTTTTTTCAACCCATCTATGCTAACTGCCTTTACCACATCCTCTGGAAATGAATTCCAGAGCTTAATTATGTGTTGAGTAAAAAAAATATTTTCTGATATTTTCTTTGCATCTGCTATTTGTGTGTGTGGGGCTGGGGGTAGGGGGTGGTAAAATAGCACGTGTAGTTTTGGAAATCCCATGCAGACGCGCTATTTTCCTTCCTGACCTAAACACACCCACAGGGACATCTCTTTTTAAAGAGGCTAAAAGTCTGCACCATGGAGCTGCACATATTTAGGAATATTTCAGAAGGGTGGTTCTCGCTCGGGCAGTTTTACCTGAGTAAATATCTTTGAAGATTGCCCACATAAAATGTATGAATGGCATTTGTGTTGTCAAGAACGTAGAAGACTTTCTTGTTTTCCAAATTACCCACGTCCCACTGGGGTGCTGTGGTACGGTGAGGAGCCAGAGGTGCTTGACGAGTTTACCCTCTCGACCTGAAGTCTCACTTTTGTAATTTGTTTCTCAAATCTAATTAGTGTCGTTCACTCCCATCACTTGTGCAGAATAGTCCCCACGAGATAATATATCTTTTTAACTCTGCGCTCAACCTTCTCTAACTTCACCATCTCCATCAAGTCTTCCTCCCCTCGTCACAATGTGTCATGGTCACAAATTCCTATTACCAACTCTTGCTTTCCAGCCATGAACTACAGCTTGAATTTTCCTTCTTACTTTCAATATGATTTGCTCTGCAGGAATTGATGTCACCATTAAGGACGGCCATGGAAAAACAGTTTTAGACATTCTTAAGGAGCATCCCTCTCAGAAATCGTTGCAGATTGTTTCACTTCTACAAGGTAAGCTGAGATTCCCTCTTTTCCCCCTGAAAAGGTTTCCTTCTTGTGCATTATTTATACCTTTGGGGTACGAGACTGTGTCTTACGTATCGCCCTGCTCTTACCTATCCTAGAATGGTTAAATCTTACGTCTCAGAGCTTAGGATGTAGATTACGCTCCTCTTGGAGGGGTCTCCCTGACTGGCTCTGACTGCACCCAATGATTCTCTCCTCCTGGGAGGACATTAACAATGTGACACGGGCGTCTCAGCCCTTTCTTGCTATTTCTGTAGTAGCTCTTACTTTATTTTCTTCTGTTTAACACTTTTCCATTCATTAAAAAAGCTTTTAGAGATGGTTTAACCCTCCCATATGTTTGGAAGTATGAGAATAACAAAAATGTACTTATTAAGATGAAAGTTGGGGTGGAAGTCAGAACACGGCTGCTGAAGGTCATTTCAAAAGCCTTTACCTTATCCTATGTGCAACCGCAGCCGGGTGTGCCTGTCCTACATGGGTGGGGCCATAAAAGATTTCCTTTCTCGTGGGGGCTGGACCCTCTCCCCTCTCTTACTTCCAGGGACGGATCCTTTGTCGGTGGGTGACTGCGGTGTCCTTTCCACACAGTCTCTTTTCTTTGTGTTCCCTTGGAAGAGTGTGAAAGAAATACTCTGGAGTCTCTGTGTCCAAAATGTGTCCCTTGTGTGTCGGGGAAGACTATAGTGATAGGAGTATACTACCGTCCACCTGGTCAAGATGGTGAGACGGACAGTGAAATGCTAAGAGAAATTAGGGAAGCTAACCAAATTGGAAGTGCAGTAATAATGGGAGACTTCAATTACCCCAATATAGACTGGGTAAATGTATCATCGGGTCACGCTAGAGAGAGAACGTTCCTGGATGGAATAAATGATAGCTTTATGGAGCAATTGATTCAGGAACCAACGAGAGAGGGAGCAATTTTAGATCTAATTCTCAGTGGAGCACAGGACTTGGTGAGAGAGGTAACGGTGGTGGGGCCGCTTGGCAATAGTGATCATAATATGATCAAATTTGATTTAATGACTGGAAAAGGAACAGTGTGCAAATCCAAGGCTCTCGTGCTAAACTTTCAAAAGGGAAACTTTGATAAAATGAGAAATATTATTAGAAAAAAACTGAAAGGAGCAGCTACAAAAGTAAAATATGACCAAGAGGCGTGGTCATTGTTAAAAAATACCATTCTAGAAGCACAGTCCAGATGTATTCCACACAATAAGAAAGGTGGAAAGAAGGCAAAACGATTACCGGCATGGTTAAAAGGGGAGGTGAAAGAAGTTATTTTAGCCAAAAGATCTTCATTCAAAAATTGGAAGAAGGATCCAACAGAAGAAAATAGGATAATGCATAAATGTTGGCAAGTTAAATGTAAGACATTGATAAGACAGGCTAAGAGAGAATTTGAAAAGAAGTTGGCTGTAGAGGCAAAAACTCATAGTAAAAACTTTTAAAATATATCCGAAGCAGAAAGCCTGTGAGGGAGTCAGTTGGACCGTTAGATGATCGAGGGGTTAAAGGGGCACTTAGAGAAGATAAGGCCATCGCAGAAAGATTAAATGATTTCTTTGCTTCGGTGTTTACTGAAGAGGATGTTGGGGAGGTACCCGTAATGGAGAAGGTTTTCATGGGTAATGATTCAGATGGACTGAATCAAATCACGGTGAACCTAGAAGATGTGGTAGGCCTGATTGACAAACTGAAGAGTAGTAAATCACCTGGACCGGATGGTATACACCCCAGAGTTCTGAAGGAACTAAAAAATGAAATTTCAGACCTATTAGTAAAAATTTGTAACCTATCATTAAAATCACCCATTGTACCTGAAGACTGGAGGATAGCAAATGTAACCCCAATATTTAAAAAGGGCTCCAGGGGCGATCCGGGAAACTACAGACCGGTTAGCCTGACTTCAGTGCCAGGAAAAATAGTAGAAAGTGTTCTAAACATCAAAATCACAGAACATATAGAAAGACATGGTTTAATGGAACAAAGTCAGCATGGCTTTACCCAGGGCAAGTCTTGCCTCACAAATCTGCTTCACTTTTTTGAAGGAGTTAATAAACATGTGGATAAAGGTGAACCGGTAGATGCAGTATACTTGGATTTTCAGAAGGCGTTTGACAAAGTTCCTCATGAGAGGCTTCTAGGAAAAGTAAAAAGTCATGGGATAGGTGGCAATGTCCTTTCGTGGATTACAAACTGGCTAAAAGACAGGAAACAGAGAGTAGGATTAAATGGGCAATTTTCTCAGTGGAAGGGAGTGGACAGTGGAGTGCCTCAGGGATCTGTATTGGGACCCTTACTTTTCAATATATTTATAAATGATCTGGAAAGAAATACGACGAGTGAGATAATCAATTTGCAGATGATACAAAATTGTTCAGAGTAGTTAAATCACAAGCAGATTGTGATAAATTGCAGGAAGACCTTGTGAGGCTGGAAAATTGGGCATCCAAATGGCAGATGAAATTTAATATGGATAAGTGCAAGGTGATGCATATAGGGAAAAATAACCCATGCTATAGTTACACGATGTTAGGTTCCATATTAGGAGCTACAACCCAAGAAAGAGATCTAGGTGTCATAGTGGATAACACATTGAAATCGTCGGCTCAGTGAGCTGCGGCAGTCAAAAAAGCAAACAGAATGTTGGGAATTATTAGGAAGGGAATGGTGAATAGAACAGAAAATGTCATAATGCCTCTGTATCGCTCCATGGTGAGACCGCACCTTGAATACTGTGTACAATTCTGGTCACCGCATCTCAAAAATGATTTCCCTGTATGTACCCGGATCAGTCCAGACACCTGGGTTGTGACTCCGCGCCAGCAGATGGAGACAGAGCAAAACTTGACGGGCTCCCTACATATAGTAAGGTGCCACCCACAGCCCCTCAGTCTTACTCTGTCTCCAGCAGATGGGGCAGGTCCACCCACAGTCTCTGGGATCCCTGGGATAGTTAGTCAGGGATAAAGGAATTTGAGAATTTTATTTTTACAATAGTGTAGCTTAATTAATAAAAAAAAAAAAAAAAAAAGATAAAGAAGAAGAAGATTGGGAAAAGTTTTAGCTTCGAGGAAGTCTCCCGTCGGTGGAGCCTCCCAGGGGGATTACAAGATCCCGAGGGGATCATTGCCCCTGGTTGAGGCCGCTGCTGAGGGTCGAGGACCCGGCCGTGCCTGGCAGCAGTGTCGGGGGTGACACCGGGGAGCCCGGTTCACTCGCCCCCGCAGGAGCAGACAGCCTTCAGTACCTCGGCCAGCGGCTAAGTATTACAAAAAAAAAAAAAAAGGTTTCGGCGTTATTTTTTTCTGACGCGCCGGCTCTCTCTCTCTTCTCTCTCCGGTTCTCCTCGTCGGGGCTGCGCGGGGGAACGGCGAAATTTTATTTTTCACTTACTTTGGTGGTGCCTGTGGTCAGGGATGCCCAGGGGGACTGCTTGCCGCGCGTGTGGGTCGGCGCGCGCGCGCGGGTCTCACGAGCCGGTGTTTGCGCGAACTGCGTGTCGGGGGGCGAAGGGCCTTCGGAGGGCGGTCGAGGGGGCCGTTCTCGGGGGTCCCGATCGCCGCCACGCGCCGTGTCTGCAGCAGCTGACAGGGCCGATCCGTTCCCGCTTAGCGCGGGAACGGCGGCCATTTTGAATACAGTCAGGGAGGCAACGAGGAAAGCCCTGGGAAATGGCGACCAGCCGCCCCCCCTGTCTCCTCAGCGTCGCGGTTCGGAGGGGGAGGTCCCAGGGGCCCAGGAAGCGGGGAGTTTGGTGTCGAGGGAGGACTCCTCCGATTCTGAGGGTTCGTTTTCAGAAGATTTTGCCTTACTTTTAAAAAAATTAGCAAAATACAAGCGCTCCAAACACAGACCACAGAAGGCCCCAGGGGGCAGGGAGGGTCGCTCCCAACCCCAGAAGAGATCGATCCGACAGGTGAAAGCGCCGGGTCCACCCAGGGAAAAGAGGCCATCGCGAGGGGACTCGCGGAACTATGATACGGACTCTACCTCCTCCTCGGAGGAGGGGGCGGTCTCGGAGACCGCGGAAGGGCCCGAGGGGCTCGATAATCAAGATCCAGTCAAGCCGGGAACAGAAAAAGGGACGCTAGCGGCGGATGGGGATGACCCCAAGGTCGTGCGGCTCTTCAAGCGCGAGGAGCTGCTTCCCCTTATCCCGGCGATCCTCGATGAACTCGGGGTGGAGGCCCCACCGGTAGAGACCCGTCAGGGGGCGAATATGGACCCAGTCCTCTTGGGCCTTGCGGGGCCCGCGGTGGCTTTCCCGTTCCATTTTTCGGCATCCGACATTCTGTTCCGGGAATGGGATACCCTGGAGTTAGGCCTGAAGGTGAGTAAGGCGATGGACAAGTTATATCCTCTGCCGGAGGATGTATTGGAATTGCTGCGTCTCCCACGAGTGGACGCCGCGGTGTCGGCAGTGACGAAGAGGTCTACCATTCCTGTCACCGGAGCTACCGCGCTCCGGGATATCCAGGATCGGAAGCTGGAGGTACAACTCAAGAAGGTTTTTGAGGTCTCCGCCCTGGGAGTCAGGGCGGCCATTTGTAGTAATTTTGCATTGCGGGCAGGGCTCCGCTGGGCCCAAACTTTGCAGGCGAATGCTGGCCTCTCCGTCGGGGAGGCCTCGCAGGCGGATCACTTGGAAGCGGTGATAGCTTACAGCGCGGACGCTATGCACGACCTGCTGAGAACATCAGCCAGGGCCATGGTGTCGGCAGTCTCTGCCCGCCGTCTTCTCTGGCTCCGGAACTGGGCGGCGGATGGTACGTCTAAAGCCCACCTGGGCTCATTGCCTTTCAAGGGAAAGCTATTATTTGGTAAGCAGTTGGACGATCTGATGCAGTTCCTCAGCGAGAACAAGGCTTTTAAATTGCCGGAGGACAGGCCCAGACATCGTTCGACCTTCTCCCCGAGGAACCGGTTTCGATCCAACCGGCGACAGCGACCGCAGAGATCGGCGAGGGCGGGACAGTCCTACCGTTCGAACTCTGCTAGACCTTCCTCATGGTCTCAGTCCTTTCGAGGGAAGAGGTTTAACAGGGCTGGCGGAACCCCGTCGGGATCGGGGTCCAAGTCGGCCCAATGAAACGAGAAGGGTCCGTTCCTCGCAGCAGCCTCCAGAGGCCGTCCCACAGGTGGGGGCGAGGCTCGCCTTGTTTTACCAGGAATGGACCAAGATAACTTCAGACCAGTGGGTTCTCGGCGTAATAAGGAACGGCTACGCGTTAGATTTTGCTCGTCTACCGTGGGACAAGTTCCTCGTCTCTCCTTGCAAGGCTCTTTTCAAAAGGGACGCTGTCCGAGCGACCCTGCGACGTCTGGAAGATCTCGGCGCCATTTCTCCCGTGCCATCGGCACAACGGGGACTGGGAAGGTACTTCATTTACTTCGTGGTCCCGAAGAAAGACGGCTCCTTCCGTCCCATCCTCGACCTCAAGGGAGTCAACAGATGCCTTCGCATTCCGCGTTTCAAGATGGAAACGATCCGTTCGGTAGTGGCCGCGGTTCGTCCGGGCGAATTTCTGGCGTCGCTGGATCTCACGGAAGCGTATCTCCACATTGGCATTCAGCCGTCCTATCACAAATATTTGAGGTTTTGCGTCCTAGGCAGGCACTATCAGTTCAGAGCTCTTCCGTTCGGTCTCGCCACGGCTCCACGCACCTTTACCAAAGTCATGGTGGTAGTGGCGGACCAACTCCGGAGGGAAGGGCTCCTGGTTCACCCTTACCTAGACAATTGGCTCATCCGGGCCAAGTCCGAAGCCGAATGTCGACAAGCGATTGCCCGGGTTCTACAGCTCTTGCGCTCTCTCGGCTGGGTAGTCAACCTCACCAAGAGTCAGCTACAGCCTACCCAGCGGTTAGAGTACCTGGGGGCCTTGTTCGACACAGAGAGGGCCAGGGTGTTTCTGACTCAAGAGAGAGTGGTCAAGCTACAGCGACAGGTGAGACGTCTGTTGTCCATGCGGTGCCCACTGGTCTGCGATTATCTGATGGTCTTGGGTTCCATGGCATCGATGCTCGCCTTGGTTCCCTGGGCTTTTGCTCATCTGCGACCATTACAGTCAGCGTTACTGTCCCGTTGGAAGCCGGTCTCGGAAGAGTTTCATCGACCGCTGCCACTCACGGACCGGGCCAGGGACAGTCTGCATTGGTGGCTCTCCACCGACCACTTGACGTGCGGAGTCTCCCTGCTCATGCCCACCTGGACGGTGGTGACGACAGACGCCAGTCTCTCCGGCTGGGGAGCGGTCTGTGGGAGCCGCTCGGAGCAAGGTCAGTGGTCGAGTCAGCAGTCGCTGTGGTCCATCAACCGGTTAGAGACCAAGGCGGTGTCGTTGGCGTTACGAGCCTTTCTCCCGTGGATTCGGGGACGAGCGGTCCGGGTTCTGTCGGACAATGCAACCACAGTGGCCTATATCAATCGCCAGGGAGGTACAAGGAGCCAACAAGTGGCGGAGGAGGCGAGTCTGTTGATGGCCTGGGCGGAACAGCACCTCAGCGGCATAGCGGCGTCTCACATCGCAGGGGTGGACAACGTTCAGGCGGATTTCCTCAGTCGTCATCGGCTGGATCCAGGAGAGTGGCAGCTACCGGAGGTAGCGTTTCGGCGCATCTGTGCCAGGTGGGGACGGCCCCACCTGGACCTCATGGCCACCGCTCTCAACACAAAGGCTCCGCGGTTCTTCAGCCGACGGAGGGAGCGGGGCGCGGAAGGCGTCGATGCATTGGTGCTTCCCTGGCCCACGGACGTGTTACTTTATGTGTTCCCTCCGTGGCCTCTGATAGGAAAGGTTCTGTGTCGGATAGAATTGCACCCGGCGGCGGTGATTTTGGTGGCACCGGAGTGGCCACGGCGGCCGTGGTTCGCGGATCTCATTCAGTTGGCGGCGGAGCCTCCGCTTCGATTTCACGGGGACGCGTCCATCCTTCAACAAGGACCCGTCTGTTTGGAGGATGCGGATCACTTTTGTCTCGCGGCCTGGCTTTTGAAAGGGCGCGTTTGAGGAATAAGGGGTACTCCGAGTCCGTGATTGCGACTTTGTTGAGGGCTCGGAAACAGTCTACGTCCCTAACCTACATGCGGGTCTGGACAGCCTTTGAGGACTGGTGTGGTACTCGCGATATAGATCCTATACGTCCAGCTGTGCCGGCGGTACTCGAGTTTCTTCAAGAAGGTCTCTCGAAGGGACTGTCTTGGAGTACCTTGAAGGTCCAGATCGCTGCGCTTGGTTGTCTCAGGGGTAAGGTCCAGGGAGTGTCCTTGGCCTGTCATCCGGATGTGGTGCGTTTTCTTCGTGGGGCTAAGCACTTGCGCCCTCCTGTCCGTAACCCTTGTCCGTCCTGGAATTTGAATTGCGTACTATCAGCCCTCTGTGGGGCACCTTTTGAACCAATCAAGCGCGCGACTCTGAAGGACCTTACGCTGAAGACCGTATTTTTGGTAGCGATTACGTCTGCTCGTCGAATCTCGGAGTTACAGGCGTTGTCCTGTAGAGAGCCTTTTCTGCGTTTTTCGGAGACCGGGGTCTCCCTACGGACTGTTCCATCCTTTTTGCCCAAAGTGGTATCCTCTTTTCACTTGAATCAATCCGTAGACCTGCCTGGTTTTTCAGTCATGGATCCGGGGGACAAGAGGTCGAGAGACTTGCGCAGACTCGATGTTCGCAGGATTCTCATTCGTTATCTGGAGGTGACTAATGCCTTCCGGATGTCTGACCATTTGTTTGTCCTATGCTCCGGACCTCGCCGGGG
This sequence comes from Rhinatrema bivittatum, assembly GCF_901001135.1. NCBI lineage: Eukaryota > Metazoa > Chordata > Amphibia > Gymnophiona > Rhinatrematidae > Rhinatrema > Rhinatrema bivittatum. Next base: position 484,264,278 of record NC_042618.1, on the reverse strand, counting down.
GTCTGCGGCTTCGCGGGCCACGATTGCGCGTTGGCTCAAGGAGGCGATTGGTTCAGCGTATCTTCTGCAGGGGAAGTTGGCACCTAGGGGACTTCGTGCTCATTCCACTAGGGCGCAGGCCACGTCCTGGGCTGAGGTTTCTCAGGTGTCCTTGCAGGAGATCTGTAAAGCGGCGACGTGGAAGTCCTTGCATACTTTCACTAGGCATTACAGACTCGATGTCCAGGCAGCTGAGGCTCAGGGTTTTGGAGCGAGTGTTCTCCGAGCGGGACTCTCTGCTTCCCACCCTCAGTAATTTGCTCTGGTACATCCCAGGTGTCTGGACTGATCCGGGTACGTACAGGGAAAGGAAAATTAGTTCTTACCTGATAATTTTCGTTCCTGTAGTACCACGGATCAGTCCAGGCTCCCGCCCGTCTGTTCTGATTCCGATGAAGAGTGAGAGAGTCCGCTCGTTTTGTTTTTAGGGCTGCATTATTGCGAGTTTTTGGCATACAGCCTCTTGCCTCTGGTTCTGTTGGTTTTCTGCAATATATATTGGCATATATATTGCAGTTTATAGTTAGTTAGTCGGGCACTTGTTTTTGCTTTGACAGTACGTTCGACTGAGGGGCTGTGGGTGGCACCTTACTATATGTAGGGAGCCCGTCAAGTTTTGCTCTGTCCATCTGCTGGTGCGGAGTCACTACCCAGGTGTCTGGACTGATCCGTGGTACTACAGGAACGAAAATTATCAGGTAAGAACTAATTTTCCTATAATTGCGATGGAGAAGGTACAGAGAAGGGCTACCAAAATGATAAAGGGGATGGAACAGCTCCCCTATGAGGAAAGACTAAAGAGGTTAGGGCTTTTCAGCTTGGAGAAGAGACGACTGAGGGGGGATATGATAGAGGTGTTTAAAATCATGAGAGGTCTAGAACGGGTAGATGTGAATCTGTTATTTACTCTTTCGGATAATAGAAAGACTAGGGGGCATTCCATGAAGTTAGCATGGGGCACATTTAAAACTAATCGGAGAAAGTTATTTTTTACTCAACGCACAATTAAACTCTGGAATTTGTTGCCAGAGGATGTGGTTAGTGCAGTTAGTATAGCTGGGTTTAAAAAAGGATTGGATAAGTTCTTGGAGGAGAAGTCCATTACCTGCTATTAAGTTCACTTAGAGAATAGCCACTGCCATTAGCAATGGTTACATGGAATAGACTTAGTTTTTGGGTACTTGCCAGGTTCTTATGGCCTGGATTGGCCTCTGTTGGAAACAGGATGCTGGGCTTGATGGACCCTTGGTCTGACCCAGTATGGCATTTTCTTATGTTCTTATGAGGGCAGCAGGTCACTGACATCTCCTTTCCTCCTGGAGGGCAGCAGGTCACTGACACCTCCTTTCCTCATGGAGGGCAGCAGGTCAGTGACACCTCCTTTCCTGGTGGAGGTCAGCAGGTCAGTGACGCCTCCTTTCCTGGTGGAGGGCAGCAGGTCAGTGACACCTCCTTTCCTCCTGGAGGGCAGCAGGTCACGGACACCTCCTTTCCTCCTGGAGGTCAGCAGGTCAGTGACACCTCCTTTCCTGGTGGAGGGCAGCAGGTCACTGAAACCTCCTTTCCTCCTGGAGGGCAGCAGGTCAGTGACACCTCCTTTCCTCCTGGAGGGCAGCAGGTCACTGACGCCTCCTTTCCTCCTGGAGGGCAGCAGGTCACGGACACCTCCTTTCCTCCTGGAGGTCAGCAGGTCAGTGACACCTCCTTTCCTGGTGGAGGGCAGCAGGTCACTGAAACCTCCTTTCCTCCTGGAGGGCAGCAGGTCACTGACACCTCCTTTCCTCCTGGAGGTCAGCAGGTCACTGAAACCTCCTTTCCTCCTGGAGGGCAGCAGGTCACTGACGCCTCCTTTCCTCCTGGAGGGCAGCAGGTCACTGAAGCCTCCTTTCCTCCTGGAGGGCAGCAGGTCACTGACGCCTCCTTTCCTCCTGGAGGGCAGCAGGTCACTGACGCCTCCTTTCCTCCTGGAGGGCAGCAGGTCACTGAAACCTCCTTTCCTGGTGGAGGGCAGCAGGTCACTGAAACCTCCTTTCCTCCTGGAGGTCAGCAGGTCAGTGACACCTCCTTTCCTGGTGGAGGGCAGCAGGTCACTGAAACCTCCTTTCCTCCTGGAGGTCAGCAGGTCAGTGACACCTCCTTTCCTCCTGGAGGTCAGCAGGTCACTGAAACCTCCTTTCCTCCTGGAGGGCAGCAGGTCACTGACCCCCTCCTTTCCTGGTGGAGGGCAGCAGGTCACTGACGCCTCCTTTCCTCCTGGAGGGCAGCAGGTCACTGACGCCTCCTTTCCTCCTGGAGGGCAGCAGGTCACTGACGCCTCCTTTCCTCCTGGAGGGCAGCAGGTCACTGACGCCTCCTTTCCTCCTGGAGGGCAGCAGGTCACTGACGCCTCCTTTCCTCCTGGAGGGCAGCAGGTCACTGACGCCTCCTTTCCTCCTGGAGGGCAGCAGGTCACTGACGCCTCCTTTCCTGGTGGAGGGCAGCAGGTCACTGACACCTCCTTTCCTCCTGGAGGGCAGCAGGTCACTGACCCCTCCTTTCCTCCTGGAGGGCAGCAGGTCACTGACCCCTCCTTTCCTGGTGGAGGGCAGCAGGTCACTGACCCCTCCTTTCCTGGTGGAGGGCAGCAGGTCACTGACACCTCCTTTCCTCCTGGAGGGCAGCAGGTCACTGACACCTCCTTTCCTCCTGGAGGGCAGCAGGTCACTGACACCTCCGTTCCTCCTGAAGGGCAGCAGGTCAGTGACACCTCTTTTCCTGGTAGAGGGCAGCAGGTCACTGACACCTCCTTTCCTCCTGGAGGGCAGCAGGTCAGTGACACCTCCTTTCCTCCTGGAGGGCAGCAGGTCACTGACATCTCCTTTCCTCCTGGAGGGCAGCAGGTCACTGACATCTCCTTTCCTCCTGGAGGGCAGCAGGTCACTGACACCTCCTTTCCTCCTGGAGGGCAGCAGGTCACTGACACCTCCTTTCCTCCTGGAGGGCAGCAGGTCACTGACCCCTCCTTTCCTGGTGGAGGGCAGCAGGTCACTGACGCCTCCTTTCCTCCTGGAGGGCAGCAGGTCACTGACGCCTCCTTTCCTGGTGGAGGGCAGCAGGTCACTGACGCCTCCTGTCCTGGTGGAGGGCAGCAGGTCACTGACGCCTCCTGTCCTCGTGGAGGGCAGCAGGTCACTGACGCCTCCTTTCCTGGTGGAGGGCAGCAGGTCACTGACGCCTCCTGTCCTGGTGGAGGGCAGCAGGTCACTGACGCCTCCTGTCCTGGTGGAGGGCAGCAGGTCACTGACGCCTCCTGTCCTCGTGGAGGGCAGCAGGTCAGTGACGCCTCCTTTCCTGGTGGAGGGCAGCAGGTCACTGACACCTCCTTTCCTCCTGGAGGGCAGCAGGTCACTGACGCCTCCTTTCCTCCTGGAGGGCAGCAGGTCACTGACGCCTCCTGTCCTCGTGGAGGGCAGCAGGTCAGTGACACCTCCTTTCCTGGTGGAGGGCAGCAGGTCAGTGACACCTCCTTTCCTCCTGGAGGGCAGCAGGTCACTGACACCTCCTTTCCTCCTGGAGGGCAGCAGGTCACTGACGCCTCCTTTCCTCCTGGAGGGCAGCAGGTCACTGACGCCTCCTTTCCTCCTGGAGGGCAGCAGGTCACTGACGCCTCCTTTCCTCCTGGAGGGCAGCAGGTCACTGACGCCTCCTTTCCTGGTGGAGGGCAGCAGGTCACTGACACCTCCTTTCCTGGTGGAGGGCAGCAGGTCACTGACGCCTCCTGTCCTGGTGGAGGGCAGCAGGTCACTGATGCCTCCTGTCCTGGTGGAGGGCAGCAGGTCACTGACGCCTCCTGTCCTGGTGGAGGGCAGCAGGTCACTGACGCCTCCTGTCCTGGTGGAGGGCAGCAGGTCACTGACGCCTCCTGTCCTGGTGGAGGGCAGCAGGTCACTGATGCCTCCTGTCCTGGTGGAGGGCAGCAGGTCACTGACGCCTCCTTTCCTGGTGGAGGGCAGCAGGTCACTGACACCTCCTGTCCTGGTGGAGGGCAGTAGGTCACTGACGCCTCCTGTCCTGGTGGAGGGCAGCAGGTCACTGACGCCTCCTTTCCTGGTCGGGGGCAGCAGGTCACTTACGCCTCCTGTCCTGGTGGAGGGCAGCAGGTCACTGACGCCTCCTGTCCTGGTGGAGGGCAGCAGGTCACTGACGCCTCCTGTCCTGGTGGAGGGCAGCAGGTCACTGACACCTCCTTTCCTGGTTGGAGGGCAGCAGGTCACTGACGCCTCCTGTCCTGGTGGAGGGCAGCAGGTCACTGACACTTCCTTTCCTGGTTGGAGGGCAGCAGGTCACTGACGCCTCCTGTCCTGGTGGAGGGCAGCAGGTCACTGACGCCTCCTGTCCTCGTGGAGGGCAGCAGGTCACTGACGCCTCCTTTCCTGGTGGAGGGCAGCAGGTCACTGACGCCTCCTTTCCTGGTGGAGGGCAGCAGGTCACTGACGCCTCCTTTCCTGGTGGAGGGCAGCAGGTCACTGACGCCTCCTGTCCTGGTGGAGGGCAGCAGGTCACTGACGCCTCCTGTCCTGGTGGAGGGCAGCAGGTCACTGACGCCTCCTTTCCTGGTGGAGGGCAGCAGGTCACTGACACCTCCTTTCCTGGTGGAGGGCAGCAGGTCACTGACGCCTCCTTTCCTGGTGGAGGGCAGCAGGTCACTGACGCCTCCTGTCCTGGTGGAGGGCAGCAGGTCACTGACGCCTCCTGTCCTGGTGGAGGGCAGCAGGTCACTGACGCCTCCTGTCCTGGTGGAGGGCAGCAGGTCACTGACGCCTCCTTTCCTGGTGGAGGGCAGCAGGTCACTGACGCCTCCTTTCCTGGTGGAGGGCAGCAGGTCACTGACGCCTCCTGTCCTGGTGGAGGGCAGCAGGTCACTGACGCCTCCTGTCCTGGTGGAGGGCAGCAGGTCACTGACGCCTCCTTTCCTGGTGGAGGGCAGCAGGTCACTGACACCTCCTTTCCTCCTGGAGGGCAGCAGGTCACTGACACTTCCTTTCCTGGTTGGAGGGCAGCAGGTCACTGACGCCTCCTGTCCTGGTGGAGGGCAGCAGGTCACTGACGCCTCCTGTCCTGGTGGAGGGCAGCAGGTCACTGACGCCTCCTGTCCTGGTGGAGGGCAGCAGGTCACTGACGCCTCCTGTCCTGGTGGAGGGCAGCAGGTCAGTGACACCTCCTTTCCTGGTGGAGGGCAGCAGGTCACTGACGCCTCCTTTCCTTGTGGTCTTCCCTAAGCTGCACAGCCGCAGACACAGGGCTCCCCGTATCCTGAGCCCAGGTGCTGTACAGGCTCTCACAAGGCTCCTACCACTCTCAGCCGGGAGTGGAGTGGAAAAGAAACCCCACTCCTGATCCTGCTCAGGACCACCAGGCAGGGTTTGCCTGGCTCCTCTGACTGGTCCTGAAAAAACATCTCAAGCAAAACTCTCTCTACCTCTTGACTCTCAGCAAACCTAGAGGGACCTGCCCGTGAGCTCTGTCGAGACTTTCGGGGGCATGGCCACTCTAGGGAGGGGCTGCGTGTGAATGGTACCCTCCCCCTCACACTAACCTGCACTCACCCAGGGCTTATTGGTGATGTACGTGCAGGGCCCGTCACAAGTGCAACCCCACACAGCGCTAGATAAAATGGGAGAGTCTATTGCTCGGCTTCGGAGCCTGACACCAGCCCCTGTGGGCTCAAGCAATCACATAAATAATCAAGCACATGGTGTAGTGAAGCCGGCCCAGAGGCAAGGGTTGTATTTTCCAATACTGAACAGAGAAAGGCCAGAAAAATGCGTCCTTGCTCTCTGAGACCATCGGACTGCACCCCTATTGGCTCTCTCTTCTCTTCTTTACTCCACCAACTCGCACCTCGACCCGTAACCCTGGGATCTCGTAAGGAGAGTCTCAGTCCAAAGCTAGAGTATCGTTCAGAAAACAGACACTTTTATTCTCCTGAGGGCTACCAGCAGTCCATAGGACATCAATAAAGGAATAAAAGAAAAATCAGCAAAAGAATGAATCTCAAGAATCGACAATAGGGATGAGCGCCCTAACAAAACAGTTATACTTCTACTTTTCCTCTTTCCCTGTTACAAGCTCAAGATCTAAATCAGTTTCTTAAACCTCACCAGTGGCCTTGGTTTCCATGCTGGGCTGGGTAAAGCCAACAGATCCACCAGCAACACCTGCTCCAAGTCTGAATCAGAGAGGAAGATCCTCCCACCCTGAGCCTACGTTTCTAGTGAAGAAAGACACACGCCCGCCCCCGAGATCCAGCATCGCACCATTAATGACAGAGGCCCCTGAGAAACCAGAAGAAGAAAAATCACAAACCTAACCAAAGGTAGAGGTTAAGTGCCAAAACTATAGGTTGAATAAAGGGCACACTCTATGGGTTGACCTCCTTCCGTGATTAAACTCTGTGTCACATGAAAGAAAAGACAGTTGTTGTGCAAACATCCCAGAGGTTGACTGATGTTCAGAAGAGTTTGGGAGTTAGGCCTCCCCTTCCCCTGGTCAGTGGGTAGGTTTTGTGTAACCTCCTGCAGTCAGAGCTGATATTCAGTACTGCCTGGATAAAGTTAGGTGATAGCTGTCCTAAACTTATCCGGCTAACATTAGGTGCAGAAATATTCAGCAGCAGGCTGGAAGGGTAGGGCGAATTATCCCGTTTAACTACTAAATAAAGACAAACAGGTCGATACAGTAAAGTGTGCTCCGTCGGAGCGCACTGTCAGCCTGCTCTGGACGCGTGTTTTCCCTTACCCCTTATTCAGTAAGGGGAGGAAAACACGCGGCCCACCCGCGGCACCTAATAGGGCCCTCAACATGCAAATGCATGTTGAGGGCCCTATTAGGTATGCGCGCGGGATCCAGTAAGTAAAATGTGCAGCCAAGCCGGGAAAGTGCACAGAAAAGCAGTAAAAACGGCTTTTCTGTGCACCCTCCGACTTAATATCATAGCGATATTAAGTCGGAGGTCCCCAAAAGTAAAAAAAAAAAGTAAAAAAAAAAAAAAAAAAATTTGAATTCGGCCCGCGGCTGTCGGGCCGAAAACCGGACGCTCAATTTTGCCGGCGTCCGGTTTCCGAGCCCGTGGCTGTCAGCGGGCTCGAGAACCGACGCCGGCAAAATTGAGCGTCGGCTGTCAAACCCGCTGACAGCTGCTGCTCCGAGCCAAAAGGAGGCGCTAGGGACGCGCTAGTGTCCCTAGCGCCTCCTTTTCCTCGTTTGCACCGCGTCGCCTCATTTGAATACTGGATCGCTCGCACCGGTGAAGGGCCGGTGCGTGCGCCGGGAGAGCGGGCGTTCGTCCGCTCTCCCGCGGTCTTACAGTATCGATCCGAAAGTTACTTTCTGTATCTACCTTTCCTGCTCGCTGACTCACTGAACATTGACCTCACACATTTTACTCTATCAATAGCCACCACAGCGAGATATGTAGGGCGAGTAGATGTGACCCCTGCTACTTACTGTATATCCATAGAACAGAAAATATAAAAATTAGATTTTCCAAAGAGCTCGCTGTCTCGTGAGTTCAGAGTACCGGGCGCTCTAAAGTTTAATTAACAAAGTTCTATATATAGGGAAAAATAACCCTTGCTGTAGTTACACAATGTTAGGTTCCATATTAGGAGCTACCACCCAGGAAAGAGATCTAGGCATCATAGTGGATAATACATTGAAATCGTCGGCTCAGTGTGCTGCAGCAGTCAAAAAAGCAAACAGAATGTTAGGAATTATGAGGAAGGGAATGGTTAATAAAACGGAAAATGTCATAATGCCTCTGTATCGCTCCATGGTGAGACCGCACCTTGAAAACTGTGTACAATTCTGGTCGCCGCATCTCAAAAAAGATATAATTGTGATGGAGAAGGTACAGAGAAGGGCGACCAAAATGATAAAGGGGATGGAACAGCTCCCCTATGAGGAAAGGCTGAAGAGGTTAGGACTTTTCAGCTTGGAGAAGAGACGGCTGAGGGGGGATATGATAGAAGTCTTTAAGATCATGAGAGGTCTTGAACGAGTAGATGTGACTCGGTTATTTTCACTTTCGAATAATAGAAGGACTAGGGGGCATTCCATGAAGTTAGCAAGTAGCACATTTAAAACTAATCGGAGAAAATTCTTTTTCACTCAACGCACAATAAAGCTCTGGAATTCGTTGCCAGAGGATGTGGTTAGTGCAGTTAGTGTAGGTGGGTTCAAAAAAGGTTTGGATAGTTACTTCAATTTCATTATTGTATGTTAAACTCTAATGGATGGTCCATGGTCTGTACAGACTGTTTCTCCGTCAATCCTGTTATTTGTAATTAATTCTAATTCTAGTTAATAATGTCAATTGTAAAGCCTGTTGCTAAGTTATTGTTAAATGTAAACCGCGGTGATGTATATCCTTACGTACTGCGGTATATAAAAATCTCTAAATAAATAAATAAATAAGTTCTTGGAGGAGAAGTCCATTAATGGCTATTAATCAATTTTACTTAGGGAATAGCCACTGCTATTAATTGCATCAGTAGCATGGGATCTTCTCAGTGTTTGGGTAATTGCCAGGCTCTTGTGGCCTGGTTTGGCCTCTGTTGGATGCTGGGCTTGATGGACCCTTGGTCTGACCCAGCATGGCAATTTCTTATGTTCTTATGTTCTTAAGTTCTGGGGATATTAGGAGCTTTACTCTATGGAAATGCCTTGGTTTTAATAAGGATAAGTCTAACCCAGTCGTATGACGTATAGAGATGTTTCTTTCACGGGGCTGACTAAAATCGGATGCGTTCATCTTCTAAAGATTACCGTTTTCTCACTGTCTTTTCAACTTCAGAACATTTACAACAAATAAAGAACAGAAATCTTTTGGAGGAGCAAAAGAAAGCAAGCCCGCTGCCAGGGCCACCACGAGCCATCATTCTGTGCCCAGGCAAGTCTCCGTCCCGTCACGTTGAAAGTAAGTACTGGCGATGATGCCCTCTATACTGTACCCACCTCAAATTACAGGAACATCACACTCTGTAACTCCTCCTGTGCTGTATATGCTACAGGGAGATAACAGGAAGAGTATAGTGATAGGAGTATACTACCATCCACCCGGCCAAAATGATGAGATGGACAGTGAAATGCTAAGAGAAATTAGGGAAGCTAACCAAACTGGTAGTGCAGTTATAATGGGAGATTTCAATTACCAAGTCAAAATCAATAGTGTCAAAAAGTTACCCAAGTAAGGAAATATCCAAATCAAACACAATGGGAACAATAAATCAATATATGAATTATAGCCTAATGAAGGTGTCAGCAAGACTGACGTTGTTTCAACTGAGACCAACTGGTCTTCTCGATTATTATTTCTTTAAAAACCATAGTCCAGATATTATATTCGAAAAATAGACTCAGAAAAATCTTTATATAGCACCCAACAAGGCTGAGTTTCGCAACAGCAGTGCTTCTTCAGAGGCATTTAACTAATTCTTAGACGTTTTCTTATCAAGTTGGAAAATGTGCCTATAAATGTAACAAAGGAACACTTTAATAAAACATGCAAAGTAGATAATCAAAACACAGCAATACTTATCTTTGTTAGAAGGCCTATTCTATATATGTTATAGAGACATCACACACTGTACTGCACCTATTCTGTATATACTATAGGGAGATCCCGCACTCTCTACTGCGCCTATTCTGTACCTTGACATTATTAAACAGCTACTAAACCAAATGGAGCTAGTCATCAACATAGAGAAAACTGAATTCCTCCATCTTGAACGAAAAAACATGACAGTCATCCAATCCCTGATCCTACTAAAAAACAATCAGAAAATTGGAATAGCCGAGAAAGTACGGAACCTCGGTGTAATAATAGACACAGAACTTAGCCCCTAACAACACATATCATTAAAAGTCAAAGAAGGATATGCCAAGCTAATGGTCCTCAGGAAACTTAAACCGTTACTAAATCAAACTAACTTCCGAACTGTCCTACAAGCTTTAATATTTGCAAGCACTGACTACTGTAATGCCTTACTATTAGGATTTCTATCAACAAAAGAGAACTCACCCATCCACAAGATTCAATTTCAAAAGTACAATTTATTCATGAAATACATAAAATAGATCCTATCTAGACAATACTTGCTAAACTAACACACTCATTCATCCATACCACAAACATATCACAATTCCAATCAAATCCCATTTATAAAAACAACAAATATATAATATAAAAATCCCAGCACCAATGTGTAACACTGATTATCAATATAATCACAACTATATCTTGCAATCTCTTACTCTTTTAATAGCATTTCACAATATAAACAATAATGCTGCGACAAAACCAGTGTGTGTGTTGGAACCTGGTATTCTCAAGTTCCCGCATTACACACTGTACTCTTCTTATCTTATCACAACAAAAACGGTGACAATGTCCATTGGACCTGCCCGACAAGGACTCCTTGTTTCGCCCGCTTCATCAGGGATATTTTCGTCACTGTCATCTCAAATCGACCTATATTAAATACATACATTCTTAATAATAACAACCCACCATTTTTACCCCTAAAATCCACTTGCTCTCCCAAACCAATATAGAAAGGATCTACCTGTACAAGGCGCTTTTAATTTTCTGCTGGTTAAGATGTGCAACCTCCGTTGCCGGATTAAATAACTTTATATATCATTCAAATCTTCAAATGTAGAAAAAACATTTCTCAATCCAACATACTTCCGCTAAATCCAGGGACCAACCCTGTAACCAAAACATAGCGAAAGATATAAGTATAATACTAAATCAAAATCAGTGTTACACATTGGTGCTGGGATTTTTATATTATATATTTGTTGTTTTTATAAATGGGATTTGATTGGAATTGTGATATGTTTGTGGTATGGATGAATGAGTGTGTTAGTTTAGCAAGTATTGTCTAGATAGGATCTATTTTATGTATTTCATGAATAAATTGTACTTTTGAAATTGAATCTTGTGGATGGGTGAGTTCTCTTTTGTTGATAGAAATTACTTGGTAGAAGAGTACCACAGTATAAAAATTACCCTCAGTGTAGTGTTACTATTAGGATTACCATACACGACACTAAGACCACGCCAAATACTCCAAAACTCAGCCGCAAGAGTTTTGACAGGAAAAAGGAAAAGAGATCATATAACTGAAACACTAGCTGAACTACACTGGCTGCCAATTGAATACAGGATAAAATATAAAACCCTTTGCATTATACATAAACTAATCCATGACGAAAAAGCAGAATGGCTAAACACAGCACTCCGCGTCCACGTCCCTAACAGAAACCTGAGATCTGCCAACAAAGCCCTCCTAACCATCCCCTCAGTAAAAACTGCAAAACTAACACAAGTCAGAGAAAGAGCACTATCATTGGCTGGACCGATTCTACGGAACACCATGCCCTTAGAGATAAGACAACAGAGAGATTTCAAGACTTTCAAAAAGAGCTTAAAGACATGGCTCTTTATTTATTTATTTATTTATTTATTTATGGTTCTTATATACCGGAAGTTCCTGTATACAATACATATCACTCCGGTTCTCAGGTAACAGAGATAACTATCGCCAGGATGGCGATTTACAAGGAACATATCAAGGAAAATGTCAAACGATTAATCTATTATAGAGTAAAAACTACAAACAATATCAACTTAGAACACATAAATAACGCAATGCGCTTTACATTATTGTTGTAATAACAGGAAGGTAGTTGTTGCTCTTCTTGCTCTTAGCTCTCAGGGAAAGCTTGAAGGAAGAGCCAAGTTTTGAGTTTCACTTTGAAAGTCGTATGGCACGGCTCCAGGCGGAGCTCTGGTGGTAGAGAGTTCCAGAGAGACGGGCCTGCAGTGGATAGTGCGCGTTTCCTCACCTGTATTTGATGGGGAGCCAGTGGAGATGCTGGAGGATCGGGGTGATATGGTCCTTTTTTTGGCGTTGGTGAGAATTCTTGCAGTGGCGTTCAGTACCATTTGGAGGGGTTTGGTGATGCAGGCGGGAAGGCCCAGCAGAAGTGAATTGCAGTAGTCTAATTTAGTGAGAATGATGGCCTGGAGTACTGTGCGGAAATCCCTGTAGAGTAAAAGTGGCTTTAGTTTCTTTAAAACTTGTAATTTAAAGAAGCATTCTTTTGTAGTGTTATTTCCGAATTTATTGAGGCTGAGTCTGTTGTCTAGGAGTACACCCAGATCTCTGACTTGAGGTGAGGTGGTGTATCCTGAGGTGTCTGGAGGATTGCTGGAGGTGAGCGGGGCAGCTTGTTCCGGTGCTATTATAAGGATTTCTGTTTTGTTGTCTTTAGAGAAGCCTTTCCACAGAGCGAGAAAGAGAGAAAAACGCTGATAGCTGTACACATAAAATCTTCATACAGCACTAGCACATTATATGTATGTATGTCATGGTTTTGTCTATTGCAACTTTTAAATTAAATGTATAATTTAACAGTCTTTATCTTAAGTCACAGGTCAGATTAATCATTACTAAACTCTTAGCCATTACTATGAAACAATGTTACCGAGATCATCAGGCACCTCCATTACTAATAATTGGAACAGTTTGCATGTACAATTTACTATTTGTGCCTATTTGTAAACCGTTGTGACGGTATTCTACTAAACGACGGTATAGAAAAGATTTTAAATAAATACATAAATAAACATGTTATAGTGAGATCCCACACACTGTACTGCACCTATTCTGTATATACTATAGGGAGATCCCACACTCTCTACTGCGCCTATTCTATATATGTTATACAGAGATCACACACTGTACTGCACCTATTCTGTATATACTATAGGGAGATCCCACACTCTCTACTGCGCCTATTCTATATATGTTATAGAGAGATCACACATTGTACTGCACCTATTCTGTATATACTATAGGGAGATCCCACACTCTCTACTGCGCCTATTCTATATATGTTATAGAGAGATCACACATTGTACTGCACCTATTCTGTATATACTATAGGGAGATCCCACACTCTCTACTGCACCTATTCTATATATGTTATAGAGAGATCACACACTGTACTGCACCTATTCTGTATATACTATAGGGAGATCCCACACTCTCTACTGCGCCTATTCTATATATGTTATACAGAGATCACACACTGTACTGCACCTATTCTATATATACTATAGGGAGATCCCGCACTCTCTACTGCGCCTATTCTATATATGTTATACAGAGATCACACACTGTACTGCACCTATTCTGTATATACTATAGGGAGATCCCACACTCTCTACTGCGCCTATTCTATATATGATATAGAGAGATCACACACTGTATTGCACCTATTCTATATATACTATAGGGAGATCCCACACTCTCTACTGCGCCTATTCTATATATGATATAGAGAGATCACACACTGTATTGCACCTATTCTGTATATACTATAGGGAGATCCCACACTCTCTACTGCGCCTATTCTGTATATACTATAGGGAGATCCCACACTCTCTACTGCGCCTATTCTATATATGTTATAGTGAGATCCCACACACTGTACTGCACCTATTCTGTATATACTATAGGGAGATCCCACACTCTCTACTGCACCTATTCTATATATGTTATAGTGAGATCCCACACACTGTACTGCACCTATTCTGTATATACTATAGGGAGATCCCACACTCTCTACTGCGCCTATTCTATATATGTTATAGAGAGATCACACACTGTACTGCACCTATTCTGTATATGCTATAGGGAGATCCGCACTCTCTACTGCGCCTATTCTATATATGATATAGAGAGATCACACACTGTATTGCACCTATTCTGTATATACTATAGGGAGATCCCACACTCTCTACTGCGCCTATTCTATATTTGTTATAGAGAGATCACACACTGTACTGCACCTATTCTGTATATACTATAGGGAGATCCCACACTCTCTACTGCGCCTATTCTATATTTGTTATAGAGAGAACACACACTGTATTGCACCTATTCTGTATATACTATAGGGAGATCCCACACTCTCTACTGCACCTATTCTATATATGTTATAGAGAGATCACACATTGTACTGCACCTATTCTGTATATACTATAGGGAGATACGCACTCTGTACTGCGCCTATTCTATATTTGTTATAGAAAGATCACACACTGTATTGCACCTATTCTGTATATACTATAGGGAGATCCCGCACTCTCTACTGCGCCTATTCTATATATGTTATAGAGAGATCACACATTGTACTGCACCTATTCTGTATATACTATAGGGAGATCCCGCACTCTCTACTGCGCCTATTCTATATTTGTTATAGAGAGATCACACACTGTACTGCACCTATTCTATATATACTATAGGGAGATCCGCACTCTCTACTGCACCTATTCTATATATGTTATACAGAGATCACACACTGTACTGCACCTATTCTGTATATACTATAGGGAGATCCCACACTCTCTACTGCGCCTATTCTATATATGTTATAGAGAGATCACACATTGTACTGCACCTATTCTGTATATACTATAGGGAGATCCCACACTCTCTACTGCGCCTATTCTATATATGTTATAGAGAGATCACACATTGTACTGCACCTATTCTGTATATACTATAGGGAGATCCCACACTCTCTACTGCACCTATTCTATATATGTTATAGAGAGATCACACACTGTACTGCACCTATTCTGTATATACTATAGGGAGATCCCACACTCTCTACTGCGCCTATTCTATATATGTTATACAGAGATCACACACTGTACTGCACCTATTCTATATATACTATAGGGAGATCCCGCACTCTCTACTGCGCCTATTCTATATATGTTATACAGAGATCACACACTGTACTGCACCTATTCTGTATATACTATAGGGAGATCCCACACTCTCTACTGCGCCTATTCTATATATGATATAGAGAGATCACACACTGTATTGCACCTATTCTATATATACTATAGGGAGATCCCACACTCTCTACTGCGCCTATTCTATATATGATATAGAGAGATCACACACTGTATTGCACCTATTCTGTATATACTATAGGGAGATCCCACACTCTCTACTGCGCCTATTCTGTATATACTATAGGGAGATCCCACAACTCTCTACTGCGCCTATTCTATATATGTTATAGTGAGATCCCACACACTGTACTGCACCTATTCTGTATATACTATAGGGAGATCCCACACTCTCTACTGCACCTATTCTATATATGTTATAGTGAGATCCCACACCTGTACTGCACCTATTCTGTATATACTATAGGGAGATCCCACACTCTCTCTACTGCGCCTATTCTATATATGTTATAGAGAGATCACACACTGTACTGCACCTATTCTGTATATGCTATAGGGAGATCCGCACTCTCTACTGCGCCTATTCTATATATGATATAGAGAGATCACACACTGTATTGCACCTATTCTGTATATACTATAGGGAGATCCCACACTCTCTACTGCGCCTATTCTATATTTGTTATAGAGAGATCACACACTGTACTGCACCTATTCTGTATATACTATAGGGAGATCCCACACTCTCTACTGCGCCTATTCTATATTTGTTATAGAGAGAACACACACTGTATTGCACCTATTCTGTATATACTATAGGGAGATCCCACACTCTCTACTGCACCTATTCTATATATGTTATAGAGAGATCACACATTGTACTGCACCTATTCTGTATATACTATAGGGAGATACGCACTCTGTACTGCGCCTATTCTATATTTGTTATAGAAAGATCACACACTGTATTGCACCTATTCTGTATATACTATAGGGAGATCCCGCACTCTCTACTGCGCCTATTCTATATATGTTATAGAGAGATCACACATTGTACTGCACCTATTCTGTATATACTATAGGGAGATCCCGCACTCTCTACTGCGCCTATTCTATATTTGTTATAGAGAGATCACACACTGTACTGCACCTATTCTATATATACTATAGGGAGATCCGCACTCTCTACTGCACCTATTCTATATATGTTATAGAGAGATCACACACTGTATTGCACCTATTCTGTATATACTATAGGGAGATCCCGCACTCTCTACTGCGCCTATTCTATATTTGTTATAGAGAGATCACACACTGTACTGCACCTATTCTGTATATACTATAGGGAGATCCCGCACTCTCTACTGCACCTATTCTATATATGTTATAGAGAGATCACACACTGTATTGCACCTATTCTGTATATACTATAGGGAGATCCGCACTCTCTACTGCACCTATTCTATATATGTTATAGAGAGATCACACATTGTACTGCACCTATTCTGTATATACTATAGGGAGATCCCGCACTCTCTACTGCGCCTATTCTATATTTGTTATAGAGAGATCACACACTGTACTGCACCTATTCTATATATACTATAGGGAGATCCGCACTCTCTACTGCACCTATTCTATATATGTTATAGAGAGATCACACACTGTATTGCACCTATTCTGTATATACTATAGGGAGATCCCGCACTCTCTACTGCGCCTATTCTATATTTGTTATAGAGAGATCACACACTGTACTGCACCTATTCTGTATATACTATAGGGAGATCCCGCACTCTCTACTGCACCTATTCTATATATGTTATAGAGAGATCACACACTGTATTGCACCTATTCTGTATATACTATAGGGAGATCCGCACTCTCTACTGCACCTATTCTATATTTGTTATAGAGAGATCACACATTGTACTGCACCTATTCTGTATATACTATAGGGAGATACGCACTCTGTACTGCGCCTATTCTATATTTGTTATAGAAAGATCACACACTGTATTGCACCTATTCTGTATATACTATAGGGAGATACGCACTCTGTACTGCGCCTATTCTATATTTGTTATAGAAAGATCACACACTGTACTGCACCTATTCTGTATATACTATAGGGAGATCCCGCACTCTCTACTGCGCCTATTCTATATTTGTTATAGAGAGATCACACACTGTACTGCACCTATTCTATATATACTATAGGGAGATCCGCACTCTCTACTGCGCCTATTCTATATATGTTATAGAGAGAACACACACTGTATTGCACCTATTCTGTATATACTATAGGGAGATCCCGCACTCTCTACTGCACCTATTCTATATATATGTTATAGAGAGATCACATACTGTACTGCACCTATTCTGTATATACTATAGGGAGATCCCACACTCTCTACTGCACCTATTCTATATATGTTATAGAGAGATTACACACTGTATTGCACCTATTCTGTATATACTATAGGGAGATCCCGCACTCTCTACTGCGCCTATTCTATATTTGTTATAGAGAGATCACACACTGTACTGCACCTATTCTATATATACTATAGGGAGATCCGCACTCTCTACTGCACCTATTCTATATATGTTATAGAGAGATCACACACTGTATTGCACCTATTCTGTATATACTATAGGGAGATCCCGCACTCTCTACTGTGCCTATTCTATATATGTTACAGAGAGATCACACACTGTACTGCACCTATTCTGTATATACTATAGGGAGATCCCACACTCTCTACTGCGCCTATTCTATATATGTTATAGAGAGATCACACAGTGTACTGCACCTATTCTGTATATACTATAGGGAGATCCCGCACTCTCTACTGCGCCTATTCTATATATGTTATAGAGAGATCACACAGTGTACTGCACCTATTCTGTATATACTATAGGGAGATCCCGCACTCTCTACTGCGCCTATTCTATATATGTTATAGAGAGATCACACACTGTACTGCACCTATTCTATGTATACTGTAGTGACATCCCATACTCTATACTGCACGTATTCTTTATATGTTATAGAAAGATCACACATTGTATTGCACCTATTCTGTATAAGCAATAGAGGGATCACACTCTATACTGCACATATTCTGTATATGCTATACGGAACTCACACTCTCTGTTATGCACCTAATCTGCATATACTATAGAGTGATCACACTCTCTGTACTTCACTTATTCTGTATATGCTATAGGGAAATCATACTCTATACTGCACCCATTCTGTATATACTGTGGGTAAATCACACTATATACTGCACCTATTCTGTACATTTTGTAGTGATATCACACTCTCTATACTGTACCTATTCTGTATATGGTATAGGGAAATCACACTCTCTATACTGCACCTATTCTGTATATGGTATAGGGAAATCACACTCTCTATTCTGCACCTATTCTGTTCATTTTGTACTGATATCACACTCTCTATACTGTACCTATTCTGTATATGGTATAGGGAAATCACACTCTCTATACTGCACCTATTCTGTATATGGTATAGGGAAATCACACTCTCTATACTGCACCTATTCTGTATATGGTATAGGGAAATCACACTCTCTATACTGCACCTATTCTGTACATTTTGTAGTGATATCACACTCTCTATACTGTACCTATTCTGTATATGGTATAGGGAAATCACACTCTCTATACTGCACCTATTCTGTATATGGTATAGGGAAATCACACACTCTATACTGCACCTATTCTGTTCATTTTGTACTGATATCACACTCTCTATACTGTACCTATTCTGTATATGGTATAGGGAAATCACACTCTCTATACTGCACCTATTCTGTACATTTTGTAGTGATATCACACTCTCTATACTGCACCTATTCTGTATATGGTATAGGGAAATCACACGTTCCCTGTACGTACCTGGATCAGTCCAGACCGTGGGTTATGTCCCCATTCCAGCAGATGGAGTCAGCCAAAGCTTTGAGGGGGCGTCACCATAAGTACTACTACCCCCTCTGCAGGAGTTCAGTATCTTCTGACTCCAGCAGATGCGAGTAGGGGAATCTGGGCTTGCTCCCGATTACCTGTAACCATTGTTCCCTTGATTGGGTTTTTCTTCTCTGTCTATTATATTTAGTTGTTTTGGATCAAGTTTGTTCTTTAAAAAAAAAAAAAAAAAAAGTTAATTGGTTTAATTGGAGAGGCGTGGCTTCCTTTTGGTGCTGTCTCTCTGTCTCTCTCTCTCCTTTCCCGGCGACTAGGCTGTTGTTGTCCACCGGGGTAAGTTGTATTGGTTTTTGCTGTATTTTTCTTTTGCAGCTTATTTGGACGCGGCGGCCGGTGGAACCGGCCTCCCAGCGTTTTCTCCCTCTCCCGCGGCCATCTTGCCGGCTCCTCGTGGGCTGCAGCAGGGAGCAGGGAGCTCTTCTTCGGCGGGTTGTGAGGCCAGGAAGGCCCCCCCGCGGCGCCGTTTTTCAGCCGGCGGGCAGTGCAGGCCGATCGGGCCCCCCCGCACCAGCGTTTCTCCTCTCGGCCCCCCCGAGGTTTTCTGATTTTTTTTTTTTTTTTGCCTGCCTGCTCCGTTTTTGCCAGCGCTCCCGATGCCGCGGCCGTTGCGTTGTTCGGCCTGCGGCGATCCGGGATCGCGCATTTCGCGCGAGGGGATCTGCGCTCGGTGCCTCCCCGGGGGGGAAGGCATGTCGCGGTCCCGGGACGATTTTTCCTTTTTGGCAGGCTTGCCCGGGCGGTGCGGGCCGGCCCCTCCCCCATCCCTGGCGGGAACGGCGGCCATATTGCATCCCCTGCGCCCTGAGGGGACTCAGGCAGCGCGGGAGGACAGGGATTCCTCCAAAGTTTGTTTTACTTTAAAAAAAAAAAAAAAAAAAAAAAAAAAAAAAAAAAGTTAAAAAGGGTTCAATTTGGGACGGCGTGACTTCCCTTTGCGTTGTCTCTTCCTTCCTCTCCCTCTTGGTGCGAGCTGTACCTTGTGAACCGGGGTAAGTGCATTCTTCTGTGTTTTTTTCTTTACAGCTGATTTTGCTCGTGGCTGCTTCGGCTTCGCCGCGTTTTTCTCACTCACCAGCAGCCATTTTGCCGGTTCCTCGTGGGCTGCGGAGGTGAGCGGGGAGATCTTCGTTGGCGGGTTGTGAGGCCAGGAGGGCCCCCCCGCGGCGCCGTTCTTCATCGGCGGGCAGTGCAGGCCGCTCGGGCCCCCCCCGCGGCGCCGTTCTTCATCGGCGGGCAGTGCAGGCCGCTCGGGGCCCCCCGCGCCGGCGTTTTTCCTTCTCGGCCCCCCCCGAGGCTTTTCGTTTATTTTGCCTGTCTCCTCCGTTGTCAGCAGTGCTCACGATGCCGCGGCCAGCACGTTGCTCGACCTGCGGTGAGCCGGGATCGCGGATTGCCCGTGAGGGGATCTGTGCTTGGTGCCTCCCCGGGGGGGAGGGCCCGTCGCAGTCCCTTAGCGAATTTTTCGTTTTTGACAGGCATGCCCGGGCGGCGCGGGCCGGCCCCTCCCCCATTACTGGCGGGAACGGCGGCCATTTTACATGCCCAGCGCCCTGAGGGGACTCAGGCAGCGCTGGATGACAGGGACTCCCCCGAGGGCTCTCCACCGAATTTGCTGCCGGACAACAGCCTGACGGGCCGGGGTCCCACGGGGTTCCCCCCACCGGGGCTTCCTCGAGTAGGCTGGGATTCTCCCCGGACTTTGTACGGTTACTGCACACTGCGTATTTGCAGGGCCTTGTCGCTCCCGCAGCACCGTCTCCAGCCAAGGTCCCGCGGCTCTCGCCTCCCTCTCAGGCCCCCCCCGTCCCGGCGGGTGTGGGGGCCACCCTGCCTCCCGCCCGCACCTGGATCCTGGGCCGGACCTGGGAGAAGGGGGCCAAGGGGATTCCACCTCAGAGGGGGACGATCCGCACACTCTGCGTCTCTTCCAGGGGGAAGAGCTGGACGAACTTATTCCACTCATTATCCAGGAGCTGGATCTCGATCCGCCGCCGGACCCGCCCGCTCCAGTAGCGCCCGCCGTCGTCTCGTCGGCCAAGAAGGGAGATCCGGTGCTGGCAGCCCTCCGGCCGAGGGCTCGGGCGTTTTCCCAGCCATGATTCCTTCCTGCAGCTTGGGACGCCCCGGAGGCTTCCCTTAAGGTCAGTCGGGCCATGGAGAAGCTGTATCCGCTACCAGAGGATTTCCTGGATCTCATCAAGGTTCCGAAAGTGGACTCCGCGGTGTTGGCGGTCACGAAGAGGACGACCATACCAGTGATGGGTGGCGCGGCCTTCCGGGATACACAGGATCGCAAGTTGGAAGTCTTCCTCCAGCGGGTCTTCCAGGTCTCCGCGCTGGGGATGCGGGCGGTGATGTGCAGCTCGCTGGCTCAGAGGGCGCGCCTTCTCTGGGGGCAACAACTTCTCCCCTCTCGGGTTCTGCCGGCTGAGGAGGCCGCCCAAGCGGATGGGCTGGAAACTGCGGTGGCGTACGGGGCTGACGCCTCCTATGACCTGCTTCTATGACCTGCTTCGGGTCCTGGCCCGAGACATGGTCTCGGTAGTGGCGGCGCGTCACCTCCTATGGCTGCGCAACTGGGCGGCGGACACTTCCAAGTCGAGCCTGGGTTCCATGCCATCCATCCAGGGCGCTACGGCGCTATAGGAACTACAGACCGGCGGTCTTCAGGCCCTCTGCCCCCAGGTCACAGCCCTGGTCCCGCTCCTTTCGCGGGTGTAGGCCTGTGCGTCCCGCCTCGGGAACGGGACAACCCTCTCCCAAGTCCTCCCAATGATGTTTGGCTCGCCCACTCCACCGTCCCCCGGTTTGGGGGACGGCTGGCATTCTTCTACCAGGAGTGGGCGCGGATCACCTCGGACCAGTGGGGCTTGGACACCATAGAAAATGGCTACGCGTTGGACTTTGTCCGCACTCCAAAGGGACGGTTCATTTTCTCCCCCTGCGGATCGGCCTCCAAGCGAAGGGAGGTGCAGTTGACACTGGACAGGCTTCGGGTGATTGGCGCCATTGCGCCCGTGCCCTCCAGAGAGGTGGGCTTGGGCCCTTATTCCATCTACTTCGTGGTACCCAAGAAGGATGACTCCTACCGGCCCATCCTGGACTTGAAGGAAGTCAACAAATCCCTCCGGGTGGTTCGGTTTCGGATGGAAACGCTGCGCTCGGTGGTGGCGGCGGTGCATCGAGGGGAGTTCCTAGCCTCCTTGGACCTGACGGAGGCCTACACGGAATCGGGAGGTTCGGGTCCTATCGGACAACGCGACCACGGTGGCCTACATCAACCGGCAGGGCGGCACTCGCAGTCCACAGGTCGCGCTCGAAGCAGCCATGCTGATGCAGTGGGCGGAACGACATCTGGTCCGTCTGGCGGCCTCGCGCATCGCGGGCGTGGACAACGTCCAGGCGGATTTTCCTCAGTCGCCAGCGCCCCGGGGAATGGTCCCTCTCCGACGAGGCGATGCAGCTGCTTGTTCGCCGGTGGGGAACTCCCCACAGGGATCTAATGGCGTCCGCGCAAAACGCAAAGGCTCCCCGTTTCCTCAGTCGTCGAAGTGAGCGAGGAGCAGAGGGTGTGGATGCTCTGGTGCTCCCGTGGCCGGACCATCTTCTTCTCTATGCGTTCCCGCCATGGCCTCTGGTGGGAAGACTACTCCGCAGAATAGAAGCTCATCGGGGACTCGTGCTCTTCGTCGCACCAGAATGGCCACGGAGACCCTGGTTTGCGGACCTTCTCCAACTGGTGATCGACGGCCCCATCCGCCTGGGACATCTCCCTCGCCTCCTGCATCAGGGCCCGGTATTTTTCGACCAGGCAGAACTCCTCTGTCTTGCGGCCTGGCTTTTGAGAGGCAACGTCTCCGCTGCCGAGGTTACCAGGAGGCGGGAGTGTCAACGCTCTTGCGTTCCAAGAAGACTTCGACGTCGGCGACCTACGTTCGGGTCTGGAAGGTTTTCGAACTGTGGTGCACCGACCAGAACACGAGACCCACAAAGGCTTCGGTTCCTCAGATCCTTCAGTTTCTACAAGCGGGGGTAGACAAGGGGCTCGCCTATAATTCACTGCAAGTTCAGGTGGCCGCCCTTGGGTCGCACCCGGATATTATGCGTTTCCTCAAGGGTGTCAAGCACTTGCGACCTCCGGTCCGGGAACCTTGTCCCGCTTGGAGTCTTAACCTCGTGCTCCGCTCTATGTCGGAACCTCCGTTCGAACCATTGCGCAATGCGACGATTAAGGACCTCACTCTCAAGACAGTGTTTCTGGTGGCCATTTGCTCCGCTCGACGCATCTCGGAACTGCAGGCCCTGTCGCGTAGAGAACCCTATCTCCGCTTCTCTGACTCCGGAGTTTCGCTCCGCACTGTTCCCTCCTTCCTTCCGAAGGCGGTGTCTGCGTTCCATGTGAATCAGACGGTGGAACTGCCGTCTTTCTCGTCGTCTGAACCAAGGGCTCTCCGACTTCTGGATGTCAAGCGCGCTCTGCGTATCTATCTGGAGGATACGAATGAGTTCCGGACTTTCGACCATCTCTTCGTACTTTGGCCCGGTCCTCGGAAGGGTTCCCAGGCCTCAAAGACGACCGTGGCCCGATGGCTGAAAGCCAGCATTGCCGCTCCTTACGCTGGGGCGGGGCGGACTCCCCCGCCCGGCATCGGGGCGCATTCTACGCGTTCGCAGGCGGCTTCCTGGGCGGAGACTCGCTCGGTCTCCCCACAGGAAATCTGTCGTGCGGCCACCTGGAAGTCGTTACATACGTTCTCGAGGCACTATCGTCTACACCTCGCCTCTTCTGTCTCTGGGCATTTTGGCGAGCAGGTTCTCCAAGCAGGCCTCGCAGGACCCCACCCGGTTTAGGGAAGCTTGGGTACATCCCACGGTCTGGACTGATCCAGGTACGTACAGGGAAAAGAAAATTATTACTTACCTGCTAATTTTCGTTCCTGTAGTACCATGGATCAGTCCAGACGCCCACCACTTCTGGGTTGTAATCCTGCTCAGCTGTCTTCTATGGGGCGATAGTGATCATTCCTGTTTTTCACGATTTCTCAGTTCTCACTGTATTTCGCAGTCCCTCTTGGGGTTGGCGTGCTGTATTCATGTCCTCCTACCCGTTGGTGGGAGGGTTACAGTTCATTCTTTGGGTGTGCGGCTGTTTGTTGCCGTTCACTTTAAACTTGATCCAATACGGGGGTTTGTTTGTTTACTCGGGCTTTGATATACTCGATACTGAACTCCTGCAGAGGGGGTAGTAGTACTTATGGTGACGCCCCCTCAAAGCTTTGGCTGACTCCATCTGCTGGAATGGGGACATAACCCACGGTCTGGACTGATCCATGGTACTACAGGAACGAAAATTAGCAGGTAAGTAATAATTTTCTTCTCTGTGCTACATCTAATCTGTATTTCTCCTAGGACAAGCAGGATAGTAGTCCTCACAGGTGGGTGACATCATCAGATGGAGACCGGCATGGAAAACCTCTGTCAAAGTTTCTAGAACTGTGACTGGCACACTGAACGTGCTTAGCATGCCCTAATCCACGTGTTCACGTGCAATCCCTCTTCAGTATCTTTTTTCTTCCTTGGAGCTGTCGTCTCACGGTCTTGGTTCTCATGCTTTCTTTCTTGGAAAACTTTGAGTTTTTGGCTAGTTTGGCGACTTTTCCTGCGCTGGGTCCCTCTGCTGTTTCCCCTGCCTTCAGTCAGTCTAGGAGCGCAATAAGTCCCTTTTGTGTGGTCTGTTCCTCATAGTGGTGTCCTTTGGGGCCCACTGGCTTTCAGCCGTTTGCTGGTCTTGTTTTTTTGTTCCGTATGGCATTGTTGGGTTTTTGTCGGTGCCCCCAGTGTCATTGGACGATGTCCATTATGGATCCACACGATGTGTACAACCTTTGCCCGGGGGCATCCCATGACATTCGAGGGTGCCGTCTGTGTGACATGCCCGTCTGGACAAAATGGAGAACATTTTCAGGCCCAAGCTGTCTGAGCCATTTATGTCGTGTCGGTGTCCTCGACAGCGAAGGATTGTGGGGAACCAATGAGCGCCGATCCCTTGCCCTATATACCGCACCTATTCTGTATATGCTATAGGGAGATCACAGACTCTATATTATACATATTCTATATATATACTATAAGGAGATACAATCTCTATTGCATCTATCTTTATATACTATAGGGAGACAACACTCTCTGTACCGCACCTATTCTGTATATGCTATAGGGAGATCATAGACTCTATATTATACATATTCTATATATATGCTATAAGGAGATACAATCTCTATTGCATCTATCTTTATATACTATAGGGAGACAATGTTCTCTGTACCATGCCTATTCTGTATATGCTATAGGGAGATCACAGACTCTATATTATACATATTCTATATATATATGCTATAAGGAGATACAAACTCTATTGCATCTATCTTTATATACTATAGGGAGACAACACTCTCTGTACCGCACCTATTCTGTATATGCTATAGGGAGATCACAGACTCTATATTATACATATTCTATATATATATGCTATAAGGAGATGCAATCTCTATTGCATCTATCTTTATATACTATAGGGAGACAACACTCTCTGTACCACACCTATTCTGTTTATGCTATAGGGAGATCACAGACTCTATATTATACATATTCTATATATATACTATAAGGAGATACAATCTCTATTGCATCTATCTTTATATACTATAGGGAGACAACACTCTCTGTACCGCACCTATTCTGTATATGCTATAGGGAGATCACAGACTCTATATTATACATATTCTATATATATACTATAAGGAGATACAATCTCTATTGCATCTATCTTTATATACTATAGGGAGACAACATTCTCTGTACCGCACCTATTCTGTTTATGCTATAGGGAGATCACAGACTCTATATTATACATATTCTATATATATATGCTATAAGGAGATACAATCTCTATTGCATCTATCTTTATATACCATAGGGAGACAACGTTCTCTGTACCATGCCTATTCTGTATATGCTATAGGGAGATCACAGACTCTATATTATACATATTCTATATATATATGCTATAAGGAGATACAATCTCTATTGCATCTATCTTTATATACTATAGGGAGACAACACTCTCTGTACCACACCTATTCTGTATATGCTATAGGGAGATCACAGACTCTATAATATACATATTCTATATATATATGCTATAAGGAGATACAATCTCTATTGCATCTATCTTTATATACTATAGGGAGACAACACTCTCTGTACCACACCTATTCTGTATATGCTATAGGGAGATCATAGACTCTATATTATACATATTCTATATATATACTATAAGGAGATACAATCTCTATTGCATCTATCTTTATATACTATAGGGAGACAACACTCTCTGTACCACACCTATTCTGTATATGCTATAGGGAGATCACAGACTCTATATTATACATATTCTATATATATATGCTATAAGGAGATACAATCTCTATTGCATCTATCTTTATATACTATAGGGAGACAACACTCTCTGTACCGCACCTATTCTGTTTATGCTATAGGGAGATCACAGACTCTATAATATACATATTCTATATATATACTATAAGGAGATACAATCTCTATTGCATCTATCTTTATATACTATAGGGAGACAACACTCTCTGTACCGCACCTATTCTGTTTATGCTATAGGGAGATCACAGACTCTATAATATACATATTCTATATATATATGCTATAAGGAGATACAATCTCTATTGCATCTATCTTTATATACTATAGGGAGACAACACTCTCTGTACCACACCTATTCTGTATATGCTATAGGGAGATCACAGACTCTATATTATACATATTCTATATATATATATGCTATAAGGAGATACAATCTCTATTGCATCTATCTTTATATACCATAGGGCAGGGGTCAGGAACCTTTTTGGCTGAGAGAGCCATAAACGCCACATATTTTAAAATGTAATTCCATGAGAGCCATACAATATGTTTAAAACTAAATACAAGTAAATGTGTGCATTTTATGTAAGATCACACTTTTAAAGTACAATAAGTCTCTGAAAATATTACACCAGGCCTAAAGACACCAATACATCTCCTATTAGGAAAACGGACCAAGTCAGGCTGCTATAGAGTCCTACACAGAAACTACACGCCAGCAGAAAACCTCACCTGAATCACGTGCTGTCCCTCACCTAACATAGAATAAAGAGACCAAAACGCATAACAAGAAGCATGCAGACAAAAACTGAATTGGAAACTGCAACAAGCCAGAGTCTCTGTATGCAGTGTAACAAAGGAAAAAAGAAACATCACACATCCTTATAAAACAAATCAAGAAATATAAAATCATCAGCAGTAAAACTGTACTAACAAAAAGAACATATTTCGAAACAGCTGATGAGTGGAATATCCAATAATTAAAAACTCATATAAAACATTTCCAGATACCAACAAAATATTTCAAAATAGCAGACACAAAGATCCAGTAATGAAAAATAATAAGGATACAAAAATTTTTTTGCTCTGCATACCTGGGAACGTTTGATATCCAGGTGTCCTGAGATTGTTCTGAATTAGCAGGAGGTGGGGTGGTTTGCTTGGAACTTTCTCCTCTCTCAGTCACATACCAGCGCGCTCTCTCACACTGGCTCTCAATGACACACCTATACACACATGCTCTCAGTCACTCACATATACAAATGTTTTTTCTCTCTCACTTATATAGGCTCTTAATTACACATTTACACACATGCTGTCTATCTTTTCACGCTTACACACACACAGGCTTTCAATCACATAAATACATGCTGTCTTTTTCTCTCACACACAGACTCTCATTCACATGCTTACAAACATGTCCTCTCTTTCTCTCATTTACACACAGGCTCTCAATCACATACTCACATGCTCCCTCACCTAAATCAGCTCTCAATCACACACAGACACACATGGTCTCTCTCTCTCATTTAAACACAGGCTCTCAATCACATACTCACATGCTCCCTCACCTAAATCAGCTCTCAATCACACAGACACACATGGTCTCTCTCTCTCATTTAAACACAGGCTCTCAATCACATACTCACATGCTCCATCACCTAAACCAGCTGTCAATCAGACACAGACACACATGATCTCTCTCTTACTTATACACACAGGCTCTTAATCATACATACACATGATCTCTCTCACACACAAAGGATCTCAATCATACACACATACTCTTTCAAACAAACAGGTTTTCAATTACAAACTTACACATACAGGTTCCCAATGGTAAACTTACATTCATGCTCTCTCTCTCACAGGCAGGATCTCAATCACAGACATACTCTCTTTCACATATACAGGCTCTCAATCATTCACATACATGCAATCTCTCTCACACACACAGGATCTCAAACACACATGCTTGCTCGCTCATTCACTCTCTCTCTCCCCCCCCCCCCCCCCCCCGGGAACTCGCGGCAGCAGCAGCCACCTCCAACGCTAACCTCCTTCATTTTCAGCCCTCGCGGAGGCGAAGGCGGAGTCCCATCGGCCGCGGTTGAAGATTTTCATTTTCCTCCGAGCCGCGCTGCAGTCTTCTTCCCGTCGGACACTAGCGTGCCTGCGCGGGTCTTCCCGCGCAGGCACCCGATGCTCTCCACTTCCTCTTCCGGGCCGCGGGAAGAAGAGAGCACCGGCGTGCTCTCTTCTTCCCGCGGCCCGGAAGAGGAAGTGGAGAGCATCGGGTGCCTGCACGGGAAGACCCGCGCAGGCACCCGATGACTCCAGTTGGCGTGCTCTCTTCTCCTCCCCCCCGCGGCCCGGAAGAGGAAGTGGTGAGCATCGGGTGCCTGCGCGGAAGAAGAGACCACGCTAGTGTGGTCTCTTCTTCCCGCGCAGGCACCCGATGCTCTCCACTTCCTCTTCCGGGCCGCAGGGGGGGGGGGGGAGGAGAAGAGAGCACGCCGGTGCCGCTGACTCCAGCTGTCCTGCCGCGTTCCGCCCGGGCTGACAGCATTTTAAGCTCGGGCGGCGGAGGACCGGGGAGCAGCTGGGTCAGCGGGGAACCGCGAAGTATGGCGACACTTGTCTGCGAGCCAGATGCAGCCCTCAAAAGAGCCATATCTGGCTCGCGAGCCATGGGTTCCCGACCCCTGCCATAGGGAGACAACGTTCTCTGTACCATGCCTATTCTGTATATGCTATAGGGAGATCACAGACTCTATATTATACATATTCTATATATATATGCTATAAGGAGATACAATCTCTATTGCATCTATCTTTATATACTATAGGGAGACAACACTCTCTGTACCACAGCTATTCTGTATATGCTATAGGGAGATCACAGACTCTATATTATACATATTCTATATATATATGCTATAAAGAGATACAATCTCTATTGCATCTATCTTTATATACTATAGGGAGACAACACTCTCTGTACCACACCTATTCTGTATATGCTATAGGGAGATCATAGACTCTATATTATAAATATTCTATATATATATGCTATAAGGAGATACAATCTCTATTGCATCTATCTTTATATACTATAGGGAGACAACACTCTCTGTACCACACCTATTCTGTTTATGCTATAGGGAGATCACAGACTCTATAATATACATATTCTATATATATATGCTATAAGGAGATACAATCTCTATTGCATCTATCTTTATATACTATAGGGAGACAACACTCTCTGTACCGCACCTATTCTGTATATGCTATAGGGAGATCACAGACTCTATATTATAAATATTCTATATATATATGCTATAAGGAGATACAATCTCTATTGCATCTATCTTTATATACTATAGGGAGACAACACTCTCTGTACCACACCTATTCTGTATATGCTATAGGGAGATCACAGACTCTATATTATACATATTCTATATATATGCTATAAGGAGATACAATCTCTATTGCATCTATCTTTATATACTATAGGGAGACAACGTTCTCTGTACCGCACCTATTCTGTATATGCTATAGGGAGATCACAGACTCTATATTATACATATTCTATATATATGCTATAAGGAGATACAATCTCTATTGCATCTATCTTTATATACTATAGGGAGACAACGTTCTCTGTACCACACCTATTCTGTTTATGCTATAGGGAGATCACAGACTCTATATTATACATATTCTATATATATGCTATAAGGAGATACAATCTCTATTGCATCTATCTTTATATACTATAGGGAGACAACACTCTCTGTACCACACCTATTCTGTTTATGCTATAGGGAGATCACAGACTCTATATTATACATATTCTATATATATGCTATAAGGAGATACAATCTCTATTGCATCTATCTTTATATACTATAGGGAGACAACACTCTCTGTACCACACCTATTCTGTTTATGCTATAGGGAGATCACAGACTCTATATTATACATATTCTATATATATATGCTATAAGGAGATATATTTATATATATATTATATATTTATGGATTTTATATACCGGGAGTTCCTGTATACAATACATATCACTCCGGTTCACAGTTAAACGGTAATAACTACTGCCGTGTAGCAGTTTACATGGAACAAATCAGAAACTTGATCTAATAAGCATAAGCGAAACTAACTAGTTACAACTTTAAACATATAAGTAAGGCAATATAAATCTTAGCTAAATAGTGTAGAGAATAATACATTAGAACCAAAGGACCAGGGTTGTTATGGGTTGTTATATCAGTTTGTTCTTAGCTCTCTGGGAATGCTTGCAGGAAGAGCCAAGTCTTTAATTTCGCCTTAAAAGTGGTATGGCACGGCTCCAGGCGGAGGTCTGGTGGTAAGGAATTCCAGAGGGACGGGCCCGCGGTTGATAACGCGCGTTTTCTCAGTGAGGATTTTGCGGGCTGAGTAATCATTCTGTTTTGGTATGCACTTCTAGTCGGCTTGTCCGAAGTATGTAGTTGCAGCTTGAAGGTTAAGTTGAGTGGGGATATGTTATGAAGGGCCTTATGCATCATCATGCTGCTTTTGAACTGTATCCTGTATTTAATGGGGAGCCAGTGAAGGTGCTGGAGGATCGGGGTGATGTGGTCTCTTTTTTTGGTGTTGGTGAGAATTCTTGCTGTGGCATTCAGCACCATCTGGAGGGGTTTTGTAGAGCAGGCAGGAAGTCCTAGCAGAAGTGAATTGCAATAGTCTAGTTTCGGGAGAATGATGGCTTGGAGTACTGTGCGGAAGTCTCTGTAGCGTAGAAGTGGCTTTAGTTTCTTTAAAACTTGTAATTTAAAGAAGCATTCTTTGGTGGTGTTGTTGACGAATTTATTGAGGTTGAATCTGTCGTCTAATATCACACCCAGATCTCTGACTTGTGGTGAGGTGGTGTATCCTGAGGTGTCTATTGCATCTATCTTTATATACTATAGGGAGACAACACTCTCTGTACCACACCTATTCTGTTTATGCTATAGGGAGATCACAGACTCTATATTATACATATTCTATATATATATGCTATAAGGAGATACAATCTCTATTGCATCTATCTTTATATACTATAGGGAGACAACACTCTCTCTACCACACCTATTCTGTTTATGCTATAGGGAGATCACAGACTCTATATTATACATATTCTATATATATATGCTATAAGGAGATACAATCTCTATTGCATCTATCTCTATATACTATAGGGAGACAACACTCTCTGTACCACACCTATTCTGTATATGCTATAGGGAGATCACAGACTCTATATTATACATATTCTATATATATGCTATAAGGAGATACAATCTCTATTGCATCTATCTTTATATACTATAGGGAGACAACGTTCTCTGTACCACACCTATTCTGTTTATGCTATAGGGAAATCACACTTTCTATACTGCACCTATTCTTTACAAACTGGTGCTTCTTTGAGTGGTGAGCCACTTTTTCTCCTCTTTCGGGGATTTTGCGCCTTTCTGCTTGTTCACATTGTGTGGGAGGTTCACAGACTGTAGCACATTCCCAAAGCCAGATGTGATGACTTTGGACTCTATTTGGGAGTTAGTAGCCAAGCTGGGTTCTGAATTCTATGAGTGCTCTTCCAAGATCTCTCTAATTGCCTCAAAATTGGATTCTTTGTCCCAAGATCATAACTCGCAATTGTCAGCTCATACCAATAGGATTCAAACTTTGGAAGATGATATGGAAAGTGTCCAGAATGTTAATGTTGTCATGATTCAGGGACAAGGAGCTTTAACTAGGAAATTGGAATTTATTGAAAACCACTTAAGGCATTTAAACTTTGGGTTTTTTTTAACTTTCCTAGAGTTATTGGAGAATTACCAAGAATCACTTTCCGGAAGTACTTAACTGAAATTTTACATATTTCCCCAGAAAATATTCCTTCTTTCAATAAAGTTTATTTTCTTCCATCTCAACGTGCAGAGTTAATGAGGCTCAATCTCCCTTAGATTTGGAAAATTTAACTGCATTTCTGGAATCTTCAACTATTGAAATTGCTGAAAGGGCCACGTTCTGGTCTCATTTGTGTATGAATAAGATATTGGTTTGGTTATGTGCAGTTATTTTCAGAATATGGGGGTTAATTTTCTGGGTCAGTTTGTGCAAATTTTCCCTGGCCTGCTAAAGTTACTCAGGAGCGTAGAAAGGGTTTTTGAGCCGTATGTCAGGAAACTCAGTCTTTGGGTCCATCCTTTATATTGAGATACCCGTGTAAATGTATTGTCAGGTTTATTGCCCCCGAATAACTGAGAGTATTTATATTGAGATACCCGTGTAAATGTATTGTCAGGTTTATTGCCCCCGAGTAACTGAGTGTATTTATATTGAGATACCCGTGTAAGTGTATTGTCAGGTTTATTGCCCCCGAGTAACTGAGAGTATTTATATTGAGATACCCGTGTAAGTGTATTGTCAGGTTTATTGCCCCCGAGTAACTGAGAGTATTTATATTGAGATACCCGTGTAAGTGTATTGTCAGGTTTAATGCTGATGCATATAATTGTTTTTGCCCCTGAATAACTGAGAGTATTTATATTGAGATACCCATGTAAGTGTATTGTCAGGTTTATTGCTGATGCATATATTTTTTTTGCCCCCCCATAACTGAGAGTATTTATATTGAGATACCCGTGTAAGTGTATTGTCAGGTTTATTGCTGATGCATATATTTTTTTTGCCCCTGAATAACTGAGAGTATTTATATTGAGATACCCGTGTAAGTGTATTGTCAGGTTTATTGCTGATGCATATAATTTTTTTGCCCCCCCATAACTGAGAGCTTTTATAGATTCCAGAAAACGGATCTTGTTTTCTTCTCTCCCTAATGAGTGTCCTAGCACTTAGCTCATTTATTTTGTTCCAGGAGGGCTACTTACATGTTAAGCTTTTTCTTTTTATGGGGGAATTTTTTTCCCCTTATTTCATTTTTCTTTTTCTTATTGTTCTCCTCATTAGCATCTCCTCCCCCGTGATTTCCAGCTTTCTGGTCTTAAATTGGAGTATTATTTTTCCTTATATTGTATTTCTAAGTTATGTTTATTATTTCTATTGGATTCTGTGCAAATTATATAGGCTTTGTATTTATGATAAAAGATTAATAAATAAAATACAAAAAACTAATTCATTGAACTGTTAAGAAGACGACATCAGAAAAAATGGTATTAATCTGATTTGCATTCACTGCCTCTCGCCATGCAGTGGGCCCCAAGCAGTATCAGCAATGGACACCTCAGATCTTATTCATCTGCCGGTTCAGAAGAATAGTCTTTTTTAATCCTATAACTAAATTATTCTTTATTTTATGCACCTAAAGAGTCCCAACTAAATTCTAATTGTTTGTTTCAAAATCTCAAAGTCTCACTATGCGTCCTCAATATAGACTAAAAAGTCTAATTATTATCTTAAAACAACAAGATTTCCCTCTGCTTCCTTACTGTAAACTCCAAAATCGAAACACCTGACATGAGCCTACATTTTGATGGACACTGCCACCTGCTTCAGGGGTTGCTAATTAAACTAGGATGACCATTTCCTGAATGTTGCTCTGCCACCTGTTTCAAGTGTTACCAGTCTACAAGAGAAAACCAGATATAAATTTACAAATTCTGTCCTCTCTAAAAACAAGAAATATTTATATACAAACTAAAACAGCAAACATAAACCTCAAAGACCACCACCTCACCGATTCAACAATGACAGCTCTTGTCTCAATGTTCATCTGATCATAATGGTGAAACACTCAACACAGAGAGTTGAAACAAGGCAGTATAAATAAGCTTAACCACTCATCTGTCATACGTGATGGTGCATCATGAGCATCAAACACACGTCACCTATAAGCAAAAATATCCATTCTTAGAAACCTAGCATTTGCCCCATTCTATTTCCTTATTAAGGGCAAATGTTTGCACTGTCCCTAAGAAATAAATCCAATGTTGTTCCTTGTGGATTATCACCACATCGATGTCCCCTTCACAAGTGCCAATGCTCATCTCCTCCAATATTGCAAATATAAAATCAGCAAAGGTATGTCCTCTTTCTTGACAATGAGCCACTAGTGGAGCCTCTATCCTGCCATGTTTAATCGCATTTCGATGTTCCATCATCCGAGTGCAAAGAGCTTTCCAATATATATCAAAAGGCACTTACATCATATAATGTACACTGCTTGAGAAGAAGCACAAGAAGTAATTGCCTTCAGTACATAATTAGATAACTTATTAAATGGCAAAACATTTCCACTAAACGATTGAGCATAAGCCGAACAACTCCTACATGGGTAATGTCCCAACTGTCCAACTGGATTAGTTATTGATCTCATTAACCTGTCAAACTCAGAACTCACAATCATATCTCTGATATTTCTACACCTAGTTAATGCAAACAATGGCCTGTCATGAAATAAAGAATGTAAACCTAAAACTCCACAGTGTTGTTTTATAATACGCTAATCTTATAAACATAAGGGGGAATATGGTAAAATACAAACTGGCCGTGAATTAATCTCACGGATTCGTGGTGTCAATAACAAATTCCAGTTGACCTATCTCGCTCTTTTGTATGCACATCTCACAACAGAAGGGGGATACTCTATTGATAAAAGATAAATCCATCTCCTTTGCCCTCTGCTTGAAATCACTCAAATTGGAACAAAGCTTCCTCAATCCAAAAAACTGTCTAACTGGCAGGTTATCCCATAAATTTTGCGAATGACAACTTTGACAGTGAAGCAAAGTGTTCCGATAAGTTGATTTCTTAATAGAAAAATGGAACCCATTGGCTGCAAAAAATTTTTTACATCCAAATAAGACACACTGGTCATGTCAGAAAAGAAAGTAAACCTCAGATTCACATCAAGATGATTCAAACAGTCTATAAAAAGATAGAATTCTTCCTTAGTGCCTCGCCACAAAACCAGAATGTCATCAATAAATTGCAACATGGTAAGGATTCATTGGTAACCATTGAGCTTCAAAACTACCAACATACAGGTTGGATACATTGGGGGCCATGGTGGCCCTTATCACCACTCCCATTTTTTTTTATAAAACCTTCCATTGAACAGAAAAAAAATTTCTTCAAGTGCTATTTAGTAGCTAACTTATAAACAAAATTTGATGGTATCTGTCCACAAAGGTCATTATTCATCAATGTGTTCTGAATGATTTTCAAAGCCTCTCTCTGTGGCTCACTGATGTACAAGGAGACTACATTATGATTATATTTTGTTTTAAAATATTCATAATGTCTGAGGAATCCTTTGCATATGATGGTAACTACAATTCTGAAGTTCTTAAAAATTTATCAACAAAAGTTGACAAAGGTTCCAATAGGGACCCTTTTGCTGACACTATTGGCCTACGTGGCAGATTAACAAGAGTTTTATATATTTTCAGTAGTATGTATAACACAGGTGCCTTGGGCTTATCTACCCTTAAAAACCTGTATTCTTTAGTTGTTATTCATGATGCCCCTAATGCTTGATCCAAAATGGTATCTATCCTGGTCTTTAAACCACTTGTTGAGTCAGCATCCATGGGACAATAAAAAGTACCATCAGATAACTGTGATAACACTTCACATTCATACATCTCTGTGTCCATAATCACCATCACCCCGCCCTTATCTGCCAATTTCACTATGATTGAGGAATCATTCTGTAAATCATTTAATACAAAGTATTCATAATATGATAAATTATGAAATTTAGGCAACCTCTGACCTGATAGTGCCCAGATATCTCTTAAAACTAATTCATAAAAAGTATGAATCACCGCATCCGTCAGCCCCAGCAGCATCTAACTCGAGAGGCATGATACCATAGACTTAATGGAATTAGACACAGGAGTATTGTCAAAAAACTGTTTGATACACAATGTTCTTATGAAGCTATACAGGTCAGCGTTGACTTGAAAAAAAAATAAATTTAGTTAGTTAAAACAAACATTAAACCTTTCTCAAGAGCACTCACATGATGTTTCGACAGAGTCTTCTTTGACAAATTAATCATGACTGACTCTGCTACCGCTGAGAGCACATTGACGGTCATTCTCGTGAATAAGCATTTTTGATCACCGAGGCCTCTTTGCTAGAAACTCAGTCCGTACCAGTTTTGGTTTGAAATCTCACCCTTTGATCACATTGCTCCCCTAAAAAAGAGTTCTGTCTCTCTCCTGAACATTCATGTTCACTCCCTGATCCGCCGAAAGATGATGAAGAGGAGGAATCAAAGGCCACTTTAACTGGACGACTATATCTCCCTGCAGAATTCATTCAAAGATAAACCCTGCCTCGTTTATAATCCATCTCATCCCTGGAGAATTTATCATGTTTAATTTTCTTTAAGCCTTCCAGAAAAGTAGCCATGTTCACTTGAAATTCCTTAAGGGCATTATATGTCTCAACTGGCATCTGTAACTTGACAGATTCCAATACTGAGTCTACATCTTTTGATCTGTTCGGCTGCCATACACGCCTGTTCAGTGATCAAAACCATTAAATCAGATCAACACTTGTTCAACATACTATTCCACTTATTCAAAAAAACTTCATCATCGGTATACAATCGTGGTTCCTTCGTTATTCGCAGCCTGCAGGGAATCCTTTATGCATGAACATATTCTATAAGCATATTGGCATACAAATTTGTTTGTATCGGCCTTTTATTTAAATGTGTGGCTCTAGACCATCCTTCATCACCATGAAAAGATGACTGTTGCTGAAATAATGGTGGTGTCTCTAAAATATCTTTAATGTGGGCTGATGAAAAACTAAAAACATTATCCCACAATGGTGGAGAATTCATTATACACAATACTCTGCTATTTTCAACAGATAAACTACAAATGTACACAAGCAGAGACCTCTTCAAGTCAAAACCTCAACACAAGTCAAGGAATCAAAAATACTATTAGAATATGGCATCAGAAAAAATGGTGTGAACTGATTTACATCCATCGCCTCTCACCACACAATGGGCTCTAACTGGTATCAACAACGGACACCTCAGATCTCATTCATCTGCCGGTTTAAAAGAATAGTCTTTTTAAATCCTATAACTAAATTATTCTTTATTTTATGTACCTAAAGAGTCCCAATTAAACTCTAATTGCTTGTTTCAAAACTTCAAAGTCTCATTATGCGTCTTCAATATAGACTAAAAAGACTGCGTCCTCACTGTAAACTCTGAAATCAAACACCCGACATCAGCCCACGTTTCGGCCCCTGCTTCTTCTTGTGCCTCTTCTCGAACAGTGTACATTATATAGTGTACAGTTTTTGATTTATATTGGAAAGATCATGCGGCCTATTTGCAATTGGATGGCTGTACACCAAAATGCAATTATACATGGCAGGATAGAGGCTCCACTAGCAGCTTATTGTCAAGAGAGAAGATATACTTTTGCTGATTTTACATTTGTGATATTGGAGGAATTGAGCGTTGGCACTTAATAGAGGGGACATTGATGTGGTGATAATCTGCAAGGAACAGCGATAGATTTATTGCTTATATTTATTTGTATTTATTTATATACCGACATTCAATAAGAGATATCACACCGGTTTACATTCAGGTATTGTAAGTATTTCTCTATCCCCAGAGGGCTTACAATCTAAGTTTTGTACCTGAGGCTATGGAAGGTAAAGTGACTTGCCCAAGGTCGTTAAGGGCCGTATTTAGTTGGTTACTAAGAGGGAGAAGGAGGTTAGTTTGAGTGTTAGTTTCAAATACATAGGATGCTTAGGGATAGTGCAACCATTTGGCCTTAACAAGGAAATATAATCAGGCAAGAACTAGGTTTTTAAGAACAGATATTTTTGAGGCTAGGTGATGTGTGTTTGATGTTGATGATGCACTGTCACGTTTGATAGTTGAGTGGTTGAGCCTATTTAAACTGCCTTGTTTCAACTCTCTGTTGAGAGTTTCGCCATTATGATCAGATGAACATTGAGACAAGAGTTGTCATTGTTGAATCGGTGAGGTGGTGGTCACTGGGGTTTATGTTTGCTGTTTTAGTTTGTATATATATATATGCGTCTTGTTTTTAGAGAGGACAGATTTTGTGGATTTATATTTGGTTTTCTCTTGTAGACTGGTAACACTTGAAACAGGTGGCAGAGCAACATTCAGGAAATGGTCATCCCAGTTTAATTAGCAACCCCTGAAGCAGGTGGCAGTGTCCACCAAAATGTGGGCTCATGTCAGGTGTTCTGATTTGGAGTTTACAGTGAGGACACAGAGGGAAATCTCGTTGTTTTAAGATAAGTAATTAGACTTTTTAGTCTACATTGATGACGCATAATGAGACTTTCAAGTTTTGAAACAAGCAATTAGCGTTTAGTTGCGACTCTTTAGGTACATAAAATAAAGAATAATTTAGTTATAGGATTAAAAAAGACTGTTCTTTTGAACCGGTAGATGAATGAGATCTGAGGTGTCTGTTGCTGATACCTCTTAGAGCCCATTGTGTGGTGAGAGGCGATGGATGTAAATCAGTTCACACCATTTTTTCTGATGCCATGTTCTTAACAGTTCAATGAATTAGTCTTATTGGAATTTAACATTAATTCTAATAATATTTTTGATCCCTTGACTTGTATTGTAGTTTTGACTTGAAGAGGGTCTCTGCTTGTGTACATTTATACTATAGGAATGTCACACCCTCTAAAATGCACCTATTCTGAATATGTTATTAGAAGATCACATTCTCTATAGTGCGCCTGTTCTGGATTGTGAGAAACTGCGAGAGGACCTTGCAAAACTTGGAAACTGGGCATGCAAATGGCAAATAAAATTTAATGCAGACAAGTGCAAAGTGATTGTTATGAACCCTGCCCGCGGAGCTAATCCCCGCGAGCAGGCACTCACCTTCCCCCCATGCTGTTCCCGACGCGCTGGTTGCCGCCGGAGTCAGGCCTTCTTGCGCGGCCAGAGCCGCGGACTTTCCTCCCTCACGCGGCCCGGAGGCCGCCCTTGGTATCCTGCTTCACCACGGCCGGAGCCACGGACTTTCTGTCCTTTTCACAGCTGGAAGCCGCCACCGACGCCTTCATGATCTTCGCGGCAGGAGGCCGCATCCCCAGGCTCGATTGGCGGCTGGAGCTGCTGCCGTCATCGGGGCCTGTGTTCAGGCCCAGCCCTGCTGCCTCTGACGCTATGTCAGTGCAGGACCGCTGTCCACGGTCCTGCACAGCCAGCTTCCTGCTCCTAGACATGCGGCCACGCCTCTCTGCTGAATTTAAAGGGCCCACGGCCGGATATGCCCTGGGCCCCACCTATGGACTATTTCCTGCTATAGCCCTATAAAAGGGCTGGTCTCGCCATTGTTCCTTGCCTTGCATCGGAGTTACTTCACTCTGGAGGCTCCTGCCTGCCAGAGCTCCGTCAGGTCTTCTGTCTTCTTCGTGGAGCTCCTCGTCTCGTCTTCTCGTCATGTCATGACTTGATTGCCTGAGGTCCCCGTCCAGGTGTCCTGGTGTCTCGTCTTTGATCTTCCGCTTCCTGATGTTCCAGGTTCCTTGGTGTCTTGCTCCTGTGTCTTCAGCGCTCCTGAGCCTTCTGTTCCTGTCAGGCCTTTGGTCCCTCGGATGACGTCTTTCCCAAGCTTGGAGTGGCCTGCAGGTGGAATTCGTTCCTGTGCTCCTGAGCCGTCTTGTCCTGCCAGCCTTTGTGGAGCTCCGGATGACATATGGCTCCGTCGTCAAAGTTTTGCCTCAGCTGGATTCTTCCCTGTGCTCGTCCTGCTCTCCGTGTGGTCCGTGACCAGCCTCCACGGGCTGTGTAGGGTGCGCAGTGGGACAGGGTGGTCCGCGACCAGCCCATTGGGTCTGCCTGTGAAGGTGGGCTGAGTAGGGCGCCCTGAGAGATAGTGCCAATGTCCTCCTGCCCAGCTTCTCGTCTCGTCTGGACTTCATCAAAGTTCCTTGTCTCTGATGCCATTGCATCAGCCCTGGTGTCATGTCTTCATGTCAAGGCCTCCATCTGCCCTCATCCTCAGGCCAGCCTGCTGCTCCCTGCTGATCCAAGCGGCAGGTCTGAAAGGGCTCGGAACGGTCGGAGGACCGTTCCCCTACCAATATCATCTTATTGTTGGTGCTGGGAGCTTGCAGGCCTGGCAGAGGGTAAGACCGTAGTACCGCCGGGCTGGAACACGCCGTCAACCCTCGGTTCAGTCCTGGATTCATTTGGGGTCGGGCTGAGGCCCAAGGGCACACTATAAAACACCACTACATAACAGTGATGCACCTAGGGACAAGTAACCCAAATTTTAGCTACACAATGCAAATTTCCACATTAGGTATCACCATTCAGGAAAAGGAGCTAGGTGTCATCATTGATAATATATTGAAATCTGCTTAGTGTGCAGCAGCAGCAGCCAAGAAAGCAAACAGAATGCTAGGGATTATTAGGAAAGGAATGGAAAATTATAAGGATTGTGGACCCTTGGTGCTGTGGGGAGGTTGACTCAACCTACAGGGAAGGCCCTCTAGTTTTTCCCCAACAGCTGGTGAGACTGAGCTGATGTGAGGCTACTCTATGGCTTCACCTCTTCAGCCCCTAAAGAGTAGTGCGTGGAGTGTCCTGGTCATGGCTAAGGTCAAAGGCAGGCGGCAAAGAAAGATGGTTTAGGTTCAGTCTGTGTTCAGGGGCAGGTGGCATGTAAGAATGGTCAAGGGCCAGGCTGTGGTCAATCCGAGGAAGGCAGGGCTAGGAGGGACAAGGTAAACAGGTATAGACGAGATAGGCAGGCAAGGCGGCAAGGCATAAGAATCTATGATACAGCAACTTACCATTGCTCAGGATGCAGGTGACACATTGCTGATGCAGTGAATGAGTGTCAGCAGCGGCCCTTTATAGAGCGGGTGACATAATCTGGGAGTGCTGCAGGCCTTTTTCTACCTTAGGCCCTTTAAATCTGACCGGGTTTGGCTCGTGCGCCTAGGGGTGCAATGAGAGGCAGAGAAGTGGGGGCATCCTGAGAGCTGGCAAACATAACAGTACACTCCCTTAAGCCCCTTCCTCAAGATCTGAGGCTTAGGTTTGGAGGAGAATTGTCTGTGAAATTCTTTCAGCAGAAGGGGTGCTTTGAGGTTAGTGGCAGGCTCCCAAGAATTCTCTTCTGGTTTGAAGTGTTTCCAGGTGGTGAGATGTTCGTTTGTTTCTCCGTATACAAGAGTCCAGGATCTCTTGCACCTGAAGTTATGTCCATAGGTGTGGGAGTCTTCCTGGTGGGACAGGAAAGGCCCAGCGGCTTCAACAGAGAAACATGAAACATGTTATGAATTCTTAGAGGGTTGGGGAGCTTTAGTTGGAAGGTTACCAGTCCCGTCTGTAGTTGGATGGGATAGGTTCAATGAATAATGGTGCCAAGCAGTGCAAGGGCACATAAAGGCGTACGTGTTGGGTATTAAGCCATACAAGGTCACCCACATTGAATTGTGGAGCTGGTTGATGTCCAGCATCTGCATATTTCTTGGCCTGGGCACCTGCCTGCGAGATCAGTAGATTTGTTTGTCTCCAAACATCTTGAAATTCCTTAGTAGTAAGATGGGCTGCCGGGCGATCCACAACAAGAGGCAGATAAAGGGATTCTCCAGGGCGCGTCCCATAGATGATATGGAATTGAGAGGAACCAGTGGCACTGCTTACATAGTTGCTTTGTGAGAACTCTGGCAAGGAAGAAGGATGGCCCAATCATCTTGCTTTTTGTTAATATGCGATTGGAGAAAGGTCTTGAGGACCTGACTGATACTTTCCATCTGCCCGTTGTCCTGAGGGTGGTAGGCTGTGGTGAAATCTAAGATGATGCCGAACTTCTGGCAGAGAATCTTCCAATAACAGGCAGTGAATTGGATGCCTCAATCAGACAGAATGTGAGATGGTAGACTGTGTAACCTGAACACATGCTGAACGAAGAAGCAGGCTAGTTCAGGAGCCAAAGACAGTCCAGAGAGAGGTATGAAGTGAGCCATTTTAGAGAATCTGTCCACTATGACCCACACCATAGTGGAGCCATATGAGAGGAGGAGATCATAAGAACATAAGAAATTGTCATGCTGGGTCAGTCCAAGGGTTCATCAAGCCCAGCATCCTGTTTCCAACAGAGGCCAATCCAGACCATAAGAACCTGGCAAGTATCCAAACACTAAGACGATCCCATGCTACTGATGCCAGCAATAGCAGAGGCCATTCCCTAAGTCAACTTTATTAATAGCAGTTAATTAACTTCTCCTCCAGGAACTTGTCCAAACCTTTTTTAAACCCAGCTACACTAACTGCACTAACCACATCCTCTGGCAACAAATTCCAGAGCTTAATTGTGTGTTGGGTGAAAAATAATTTTCTCTGATTAGTCTTAAATGTGCTACTTGCTAACTTCATGGAGTGCCCCCTAGTCCTTCTATTATCCAAAAGTGTAAATAACTGATTCAAATCTACCATTTCAAGACCTCTCATTATTTTAAAGACTTCTATCATATCCCCCCTCAGCCATCTCTTCTCCAAGCTGAAAAGTCCTAACCTCTTCAGCCTTTCCTTATAGGGGAGCAGTTCCATCCCCTTTATCATTTGATCCACAATTAAGTCTATAGAAATGTGGGTTCCAGGGTTCCCTGGGGGCTGGCAATGGCTGTAACAACCCCCAGGATCGGGCACAAATAGGTTTGTTCTGAGCACAAATAGGACAGGAATCCATGTAGTCCTTTAAGTCTTTCTTGACTTGGAGCCACCAGTAGTAGCACTGCAGGAGGTCAAGAGATGGTTTTGGAGTGTATGGAAGGAGATGGGAATGGTCAT
Source organism: Rhinatrema bivittatum (assembly GCF_901001135.1). Classification (NCBI taxonomy): domain Eukaryota; kingdom Metazoa; phylum Chordata; class Amphibia; order Gymnophiona; family Rhinatrematidae; genus Rhinatrema; species Rhinatrema bivittatum. Next base: position 484,221,078 of record NC_042618.1, on the reverse strand, counting down.
CTCAGAGAGTTGACCTGGAAGAAGATCCCCATAGACCGAGGAGATGGTAACAGTTGATTCCAACTTGATGGTAGGAATCTAGTAGTGGCGGAACAAGGCCTGATTTATAAAATTTCCTCTAACTCTGGAATCGAAGAAGGCTTCAGAGTGAAGTGGGGTCTGTTGTTACATAGAAACATAGAATTTATGGCAGAAAAGGACCAAATGGTCCATCCAGTTTGCCCAGCAAGCCCATGGTAGCATCTGCTGTGCCGTGCAGGTTTCCCCTATGCTTAACAGATTCCCAGTTCGTAAAAATTGGGCTCTCGTTGGTTGCTGTTTGAATCCAATTCCTTGTTATCCCTTGCTGTTGAAGAAGAGAGAAATGTTAAGTTGCATCAAAAGTATCAAGCTTTAATGGTTAAGGGTAGTAACCGCCGCATTAGCAAGTTAGCACCATGCTTATTTGTTTTCCCAGACCATAGAAGTTGGGGCCCTATTTGGGTGCTGTCTGAATCCAGTTCCCCTTTTTTCCTGCTGTTGAAGCAGAGAGCGATGATGGAGTTGTATGAACAGTATGAAGGCTTATTGGTTAAGGGTAGTAACCGCCACATCGGCGAGTTACCCACATGCTCTCGTTTCTTCATTTCCATTCTTTAGCCTTTAGGGATCCACAGTATTTATCTCATGCCCCTTTGAATTCTTTCACTGTTTCGGTTTTCACCACCTCCTCCAGAAGGGCGTTCCAGGCATCCACCACCCTCTCCGTGAAGAAATATTTCCTGATGTTGGTTCTGAGTCGTCATCCCTGGAGTTTCATTTCATGACCCCTAGTTCTAATGATTTCTTTCCATTGGAAAAGGTTTGCAAATTGTGTATTATTAAAACTTTTGGGTATCTGAAGATCTGATCACATCTCCCCTGCACTTCCTCTCTTCAAGTGTATACATATGCAGATCCTTCAGCCTCTCCTCATAGGTCTTACAATGCAGACCCCACACCATTATGGTTGCTCTTCTCTGGACCGCCTCCATCCTGTCTCTGTCCCTTTTGAGATATGGACTCCAGAACAGAACTTCTTGATGTTTGGGTACTTGCCAGGTTCTTATGGCCTGGTTTGGCCTCTGTTGCAAACAGGATGCTGGGCTTGATGGACCCTTGGTCTGACCCAGCATGGCAATTTCTTATGTTCTTAGTATTCTTCTGGCTTTAGCTATCGCCTTAATACCAACAGATGAGCAAAGACTGCACTCAGCAATCAGAGTACACACAACACAAGTGCAGATGAATTTGCGCTGATCCAGAGATTTTCATTCATAGTAGTTTTTTTTTAATTTTTATAAACGGCAACTAAACTGTCTCATAAGTACTTGTTTAAAGGGTCCCGGGTCCTATATCCTACTTTCCACCCATACAAGGAAACAGTGATTTTTCTCTGGCTAGTCATTATGAGATTTTTGAGACTTGGAAAGTTAAGGAATAGAATTGGTTTCTCATGTAATAGGAAGAGATGAGCAAATGTTTTCTTTTCAGAGTTTACACAAAAATATGATATATTCCAATGGGATTTTTATGGATAACTTCAAATGAGATAATATATTCAGTCTTTGAATGGTGTAAGCTTGACCACAAGCAATATGGATTAATTACTCAACTGGTTCAATATAGAAAATCCAGAAAGACATCATACATCACTTCTAAATGATAAGTTAATATACAACAAACAAGATTGGGATTGTTATACTTTATTGATAAAATGGAAACAGGACATTGAAATGCAGTTAGATACAGAACAACTTGTACAATGTTTAAGGAATGTTCATGTAATTACAGACAATATACTACTTAGAGAATGCAATATAAGTTCCGAATGCAATATTTCTTTTCTCAGCAGTGTACTTTTTTAGTGAAATAGCTGACTCTGAGACATGCACTGGCGAGACATGGAAACTAGAACCCTAGAATGTATGGTTTGGTCTTGTAGAATCATAAAACAAGTCTGGAACAAGATCACGCAGCATGCCAATAGAGTTAATAGTCTTGCATTGCAGTCTTGAGCGGAGATGGCACTGTTTGGAGTAATGTACTCTCCCCTCAGAGATAATAAATAAAAGATTGGTTGAAGAAAGTTGTTTTGTTGGCAGGCGGTCCATTCTTAGTTGTTGGAGATTTCAGGATGCTCCTTCTGTAACATGCTGGATAAATTCACTACCTAATTTATTATTAATGGAAAAACTTGTTGGGAAGCAGGGGACTTGTTGGAAGAGGAGGGATTTCCTTCTAACGTGGGAGGCATATAAACAGTCACTCCCACATGACGTCAGTAGTACAGATGTAAGTGGAAGAGGAGGGGTTTCCTTCTAACGTGGGAGGCATATATACACAGTCACTCCCACATGGCGTCAGTAGTACAGATGTAAGTGGAAGAGGAGGGGTTTCCTTCTAACGTGGGAGGCATATTTACAGTCACTCCCTCATGGCGTCAGTAGTACAGATGTAAGTGGAAGAGGAGGGGTTTCCTTCTAACGTGGGAGGCATATAAACAGTCACTCCCACATGACGTCAGTAGTACAGATGTAAGTGGAAGAGGAGGGGTTTCCTTCTAACGTGGGAGGCATATAAACAGTCACTCCCACATGACGTCAGTAGTACAGATGTAAGTGGAAGAGGAGGGGTTTCCTTCTAACGTGGGAGGCATATATACACAGTCACTCCCACATGGCGTCAGTAGTACAGATGTAAGTGGAAGAGGAGGGATTTCCTTCTAACGTGGGAGGCATATAAACAGTCACTCCCACATGACGTCAGTAGTACAGATGTAAGTGGAAGAGGAGGGGTTTCCTTCTAACGTGGGAGGCATATATACAGTCACTCCCACATGACGTCAGTAGTACAGATGTAAGTGGAAGAGGAGGGGTTTCCTTCTAACGTGGGAGGCATATTTACAGTCACTCCCTCATGGCGTCAGTAGTACAGATGTAAGTGGAAGAGGAGGGGTTTCCCTCTAACGTGGCAGGCATATATACATTCACTCCCACATGGCGTCAGTAGTACAGTTGTAAGTGGAAGAGGAGGGGTTTCCTTCTAACGTGGGAGGCATATACACAGTCACTCCCTCATGGCGTCAGTAGTAGAGAAGTAAGTGGAAGAGGAGGGGTTTCCTTCTAACGTGGCAAACATATATACAGTCACTCCCGCATGGCGTCGGTAGTATGGATGTAAGTGGAAGAGGAGGGGTTTCCTTCTAATGTGGGAGGCATATATACACAGTCACTCCCTCATGGCGTCAGTAGTAGAGAAGTAAGTGGAAGAGGAGGGGTTTCCTTCTAATGTGGGAGGCATATATACAGTCACTCTCTCATGGCGTTAGTAGTACAGATGTAAGTGGAAGAGGAGGGGTTTCCTTCTAACGTGGGAGGCATATATACAGTCACTCCCTCATGGCGTCAGTAGTACAGATGTAAGTGGAAGAGGAGGGGTTTCCTTCTAACGTGGGAGGTATATATATAGTCAAGATGTAAGTAGGTGGAATGTGAGGGACAAAGTTGCTTGTTCGTCATTTTTTCCCTTGTTGTAACTAGCTAATGGGGTAGTGATGGGTGGCCATATTTGGGTGGTGTGGCTGTTTGTATGGTGGGCAAAGTGTGGGATGGGGAAGGGTAAATGTTTGTTATATCTTGGCTAAAGCATGGAATGTCAGTGAGATGTGCTATGCTATATTTATATCTTCAGAACTTAATAAAAAGTGTTGCATTAAAATGTGAATTCTTCATGCTTCCCCCAAAGACGTTAATGGGAAATAAAATGAAAGAAATGTAAATGAAATGAATATTTTTGTTAACAGGTTTATTATTTTTTTCATTGTCCAAGAAAATAAAATGATACCCCCTGTTTCCCTGCGTTTAGGATTTCTGTTTCAAACCAGTGCACATCCCTAATCTGTAACTCACTCCTAATGGAGCAAAAGTTCCCCCCTTTGCTGGCTGTCTTCTGAGCTCAGGTGGAAAGGTAACCTGCCAAGTGTGTGTATATATTACATGTATAGAAAGATATATAATAATAGGTTTTGTAGATTATTTCTTTGTGATTTGTTCATTTCCTTTGGACAAAAGAGAATTGATGGCCTCCAAAACTTTTGATTAAATAACAAAATACTTTCATAAAATATGAACCTTGTATTGAATCTTATATGTTAAATAGAGCTTTCATATTAATTGATGAGCTTTGATTATTTAAAGATGACCCTGTGACTGGAAAGCTATCAAGGCTGTTGCATGAAATCAAACTCTGCCAAGAACAAGATTATTCATTCGAAGATCTGTGCCGTTCCATCCACTCCCTAGACAGTCTGGATGAGGAGCTTGAGGGAGAAGAGGTCCTAGAATGTAATAAAGTAAGTAATAACCCTGAATCTGAATAAATATGGAAACGTTCCTCCAAACATTCCCTTAACTTAGCTGCAGCAACCTCTAGGGTAGCTCACTTGTTATGCTTTCTCTATTTACTATAGCTTTCAAAGGGTGAGGAAATGAATGGACTGAGGCCGATGTCCACCTAAGTTTAGACTTAGCTAGAGAGATGATTGGGATTGGAAAATCTTCCAATGCTAACTGGCCTCAAGATAGCTGTTATGAACTCTGCCCGCGGGTCTCCCCGCGAGCAGGCTCCACTCACTCACCCATGTTGTCTTCAGCCGACGCGGCAGGACGCCGCCGTTGGCCTTCCCACGCGGCCGGAGCCGCGGCTTGAAGTTCCTCCTGCGGCCCGGAGGCCGCCCGTGCTTCTTCTGGCCTCCGCGGTTGGAACCGCGGCCTTCTTCGGGGCTGTGACCGCCCCCGACGCCGATTCCATCTTTGCGGCTGGAGGCCGCAAAAGCCCCGGGCTGGAGTAGCGGCTGGAGCCGCCCCTGGGGCCTCCTGCAGCGGCTGTTGCCGCCGCTGACGTCGGAGCCTGCGTCCAGGCTCAGCCCTGCCTCTTCTGTCTTCTGCGTCAGTGCAGGCCGCTGTCCGCGGTCCTGCACAGCTTCCTGCTCTCTCCTAGGCGCGCGGCTGCGCCTTCTCTCAACATTTAAAGGGCCAGACACAGGAAGTGTCTTGGCCCCATCTTGGTGACTGTTTCTTGCTTCAGCCCTATAAAAGGCTGCTCCGTCAGTTGTTCAGTACCTTGCATCATGGTGACTTCGCTCTGGAGGCTCCTGCCTGCCAGAGCCTTTGTGTAAGGTCTTCTAGTCTTGTGGAGCTCCTCATCTTGTGATGTCTTCTCGTTTTGCCATGTCATGTCTTTGTGCCTGAGGTCCTCGTCCAGGTGTCCTGGTGTCTTGATCTTCTACGTCCTGGTGTTCCTGACTTCCTGGATGTTCGTTCCTCTGTCCCGTCTTTGCTCTCGAGCCTTCTGGTCCGGTAGGCCGGGGTCCCTCAGATGATGTGTGCCTGAGTGGACTAGCCTGCTGGTGGACGGTTGTCCTGTGCTCCTGAGCCATCATGTCCTGGATCTTTCCTGCGCTGTCCCGTTCTCCTTGTGGTCCGTGACCAGTCTGCAAGGGCTGTGTAGGGCGCGCAGTGGGACAGGGTGGTCTGCGACTCAGTCCCACAGGTGGCCTGAGTAGGTGTCCGCCTTCCTTGCTTCTCGTGTCGTCTGGATTCCAAGTTCCTCGTTGTGTCTGCACTTCAGCGTCATGTTTCTGATGTCGTTGCATCGACCACTGGTCTGTGATGTCTTCGCATCAGCCTTGGTGTCAAGTCTCGTCTGCGATGCCGTTGCATCGATCCTGGTGTCACGTCTTCATAGTCCTAGTGTCATGTCTTCAACCCTAGTCTTCGTGCCATGTGATGCTGTGTCATCAACCCAAGTCTTTGTGTCATGTGATGCCGTTGCATCAATCTTCATAGTCTTGTCTTCGTGTCAAGGTCTCCGTCTGCCCTCAACCTCAGGCCAGGCCTGCTGCTCCATGCTGCTCGCAGCAGGTCCGAAAGGGCTCGGAATGGTCGGAGGACCATTCAACTTCCAACATCCTTGGATGTTGGCCATGGGAGCTTGCCTGCCTGACGGAAGGTAGACCGTCAGCCATGCGGAGCCACCGTCAACCCTTGGCTCGGCCTGGAAGGTCTGGGTCGGGCTGAGGCCCATGGGCACACTAAACCACCAGAGTATAACAGAATGCAAGGCCTTGCGAGGCAGAGTATAACAATAGCCAGGTAACGTGTTATCCGGCTAGCTCAGGGGCAAGGTGGAGGTGTTCAAGCAGAACTGGTTATCTGGCTAGCCAGATAAATGCCAGTTTTCATTGATAGCTGGATAACTTGAGAAATCTGAGGAGCAGAAAGTTTTAGAATTGTTGCACTAGCAGAAGTGTCTGTGATAATAGTGTGGTTAGCCCAAGACGCTGAGATATCCCGCTAGACTCCTAAGCTGTCTGCTCAACCTCCTGCCTCACTGGCACCTCTACCAGGCCTCTCTTTTCAGGTGTTGGGGTCATGGCCCCCACATCACCTGCAGCAGGGTAGCCCAAATTCCCTGTCTTGCCCCAGTCCCCATGGCTTGCGTGAAAGACCCAGGTAGAGCTGCTTCATGAAGTGACAAATTATTAACGATCAGGCAATCCAATAATAACCCTCTGGCTGATTTTACAAGACACGAAGGCCAGGGAGAAGATTTCATTTTTAACCAAAGATGCTCTATCTCTTGTAGATGGCTAATCCTCTCTCCAGTGCACTAGTTGTATTCAATAGTCTCTGGGTGCAATTCACAGTGCAACTCTTGGAGTCTTCCACCTCTCTAAGTCCAGCAGCATTTTATCTACTCATGCAGTGCTGCACACACAATACTCATGGCTCCTCGCTTCTGCCTCTGCCATTTTGAAACCTGGATAAACTCATCCTCCCTTCCTGCTTTTCTGCCCCTCCGTTATCTGACAGAAAAAGAGTGGTTTCAAACTCTGGCCTACTCTTCACCCCCTAGAGCTCTTACCGACACTCTGTTTCCAAGAGTATTTTACTCGTCTGTCATCCATAACTGCACCCTCTAAAGCCCTTATTGACATTCCTGCTTCCAAGAGGACTGCACTCATCTCCCACTCCATAACTGCACCCCCTAAAGCCCTTACCAACACTCCTGCTTCCAAGAGTATTGCACTCATCTCTCACACCATAACTCCACCCCTAAAGTCCTTACCAACACTCCTGCTTCCAAGAGTATTGCATTCATATCTCACACCATAACGCCACCCCCTAAAGTCCTTACCAACACTCCTGCTTCCAAGAGTATTGCACTCATCTCTCACACCATAACTCCACCCCTAAAGTCCTTACCAACACTCCTGCTTCCAAGAGTATTGCACTCATATCTCACACCATAACTCCACCCCCTAAAGCCCTTACCAACACTCCTGCTTCCAAGAGTATTGCACTCATCTCTCACACCATAACGCCACCCCCTAAAGTCCTTACCAACACTCCTGCTTCCAAGAGTATTGCACTCATCTCTCACACCATAACTCCACCCCCTAAAGCCCTTACCAACACTCCTGCTTCCAAGAGTATTGCACTCATATCTCACACCATAACTCCACCCCCTAAAGTCCTTACCAACACTCCTGCTTCCAAGAGTATTGCACTCATCTCTCACACCATAACTCCACCCCCTAAAGCCCTTACCAACACTCCTGCTTCCAAGAGTATTGCACTCATCTCTCACACCATAACTCCACCCCCTAAAGTCCTTACCAACACTCCTGCTTCCAAGAGTATTGCACTCATCTCTCACACCATAACTCCACCCCCTAAAGCCCTTACCAACACTCCTGCTTCCAAGAGTATTGCACTCATCTCTCACACCATAACTCCACCCCCTAAAGCCCTTACCAACACTCCTGCTTCCAAGAGTATTGCACTCATATCTCACACCATAACGCCACCCCCTAAAGTCCTTACCAACACTCCTGCTTCCAAGAGTATTGCACTCATATCTCACACCATAACTCCACCCCCTAAAGCCCTTACCAACACTCCTGCTTCCAAGAGTATTCCACTCATCTCTCACACCATAACTCCACCCCCTAAAGCCCTTACCAACACTCCTGCTTCCAAGAGTATTCCACTCATCTCTCACACCATAACTCCACCCCCTAAAGCCCTTACCAACATTCCTGCTCCCAAGAGTATTGCACTCATCTCTCACACCATAACTCCACCCCCTAAAGTCCTTACCGACACTGCTGCTTCCAAGAGTATTGCACTCATCTCTCACACCATAACTCCACCCCCTAAAGTCCTTACCGACACTGCTGCTTCCAAGAGTATTGCACTCATATCTCACACCATAACGCCACCCCCTAAAGTCCTTACCGACACTCCTGCTTCCAAGAGTATTGCACTCATATCTCACACCATAACTCCACCCCTAAAGCCCTTACCAACACTCCTGCTTCCAAGAGTATTCCACTCATCTCTCACACCATAACTCCACCCCCTAAAGCCCTTACCAACACTCCTGCTTCCAAGAGTATTGCACTCATCTCTCACACCATAACTCCACCCCCTAAAGCCCTTACCAACACTCCTGCTCCCAAGAGTATTGCACTCATCAATCACACCATAACTCCACCCCTAAAGTCCTTACCAACACTCCTGCTTCCAAGAGTATTGCACTCATCTCTCACACCATAACTCCACCCCTAAAGTCCTTACTAACACTCCTGCTTCCAAGAGTATTGCACTCATCTCTCACACCATAACTCCACCTCCTAAAGCCCTTACTAACACTCCTGCTTCCAAGAGTATTGCACTCATCTCTCTCTCCATAACTGCAGCCCCTAGAGCCCTTACCGAAACGCTTGCTTCCAAGAATATTGCACTCATCTCTTCTTCTACTCCTAGGGATAGGGAACTTGCTACTACCCTCCACCTGTACCTCTTTCCTTTGAGCCTAACTTTCACAACAGTCCACGGTCACCATTTTCATATGTAACCAGTCCTGTAAGGGTTTACTATATCTTAGCCTGGTGTAGCCTCCAGAAGGGGGAGTTTCTCCCTGCTTGTTCTACATTTCCTCCTTATGGGATAAGCTTTAGGCCCACATATAAGGATGCGTGGGCATGTACAAAAAGTCTTTGCCACACCCCAGGTGGACTGACCAGATGCGGTGAGGTTTGTCTTCTTCACAGTAGAGTTTTTAGAGTTGAGAGTTGGGGAGGATTTTGAGATTTTGGAGAAACAGCTACTTCCCGCGTCTAAGTGAATAGTGGCTGTAACTGGTTTATTATTTATTTAAAGGCTTTTATATACCGATGTTCATGTAATAGTACATATCGCGTCGGTTTACAGAGAACTAGTTAGAAATTACATCGAACATGTGGGATACATATAACAAGGCATACGTAATAAGAATTATCGATAAACCAGCTTAGTATTACATCGAACGTGGTAAGCATGTGTGATACAAATAACAAGGCGAATGTAATAAGAATTATAGATAAACCAAACTTAGTATTACATCAAACGAATTAAACACAAATTGAATGAAAATGTGAGCACATTAGCATTTATAGTTTAGAGTTGATATCCACGACTAGTTAACAGTGGTTGGCAATTACTCTGAGGACTGCTTTTTGACTGTACAGCATTTCAAACGCTTCTTGAGGAGTTTGGGATTTCTGTTATTCAGAGGAGAAAGAGAGTGGGGAATGTCTTACTTTTCCCCTCTGGCTCATGCCGCAGGGACAGGACAATTTCCTTACCCTTTTTGGAGAGTTTTTAATGGACACTGATCTAGAGCAGGGATGGGCAAATTATGGCCCAATGCCCAAACCCGATGACAGATATTTTCTGGCCTCCTCCTCCTCCTCAAATTGCCTCATTAGATCTAGCCCCTGGCATCTTCAATGTCATCAACAATGGCCTGACATCACAGGCTTTTGTTGTTGACTTCGACCTGGATGTTGGCAGCCAGAGGTGTCGTCTACCTCAGAGGGAGCAGCAGGGCACCATTAATGTAGAGAGCAGTGATGGAGCTGCATCCAAGTGAAATATCTAGCTTGATTAGTTAGGGGTAGTAGGGGTAGTAACCGCCGCAATAAGCAAGCTACACCCATGCTTATTTGTTTTACCCAGACTATGTTATACAGCCCTTATTGGTTGTTTTTCTTCTCCCCTGCCGTTGAAGCAGGGAGCTATGCTGGATATGCGTGAAGTATCAGTTTTTTTTTTTCTCCCCTGCCGTTGAAGCAGAGAGCTATGCTGGATATGCGTGAAGTATCAGTTTTTCTTCTCTCCTGCCGTTGAAGCAGAGAGCTATGCTGGATATGCGTGAAGTATCAGTTTTTCTTCTCTCCTGCCGTTGAAGCAGAGAGCTATGCTGGATATGCGTGAAGTATCAGTTTTTCTTCTCCCCTGCCATTGAAGCAGAGAGCTATGCTGGAAATGCGTGATGTATCAGTCTTTCTCCCATGCCGTTGAAGCAGAGAGCCATGCTGGATATGCATCGAAAGTGAAGTATCAGGCACATTTGGTTTGGGGTAGTAACCGCCGTAACAAGCCAGCTACTCCCCGCTTTGTGAGTGCGAATCCTTTTTTCTTCTCCCCTGCCGTTGAAGCTATGCTGGATATGCGTGAAGTATCAGTTTTTCTTTTCCCCTGCCGTTGAAGCAGAGAGCTATGCTGGAAATGCGTGATGTATCAGTCTTTCTCCCATGCCGTTGAAGCAGAGAGCCATGCTGGATATGCATCGAAAGTGAAGTATCAGGCACATTTGGTTTGGGGCAGTAACCGCCGTAACAAGCCAGCTACTCCCCGCTTTGTGAGTGCGAACCCTTTTTTCTTCTCCCCTGCCGTTGAAGCAGAGAGCTCTGCTGGATGTGTGAAGTATCAGTTTTTCTTCTCCCCTGCCGTTGAAGCAGAGAACTATGCTGGATATGCATTGAAAGTGAAGTATCAGGCTTATTTGGTTTGGGGTAGTAACCGCCGTAACAAGCCAGCTACTCCCCTGTTTGTGAGTGCAAATCCTTTTTTCCACATTTCCTCTTGCTGTTGAAGCTTAGAGCGATGTTGGAGACACAGTAACCATGTGTATGTTTATTGAATAAGGGTATTGTCTCCAGGCAGTAGCCATCATTCTGGCGAGTCACCCACTCTTCATTGGCGGCCTCTTGACTTTATGGATCCACAGTGTTTATCCCACGCCCCTTTGAAGTCCTCATTTTTGAGTTCCTTCAGTACCCTAGGATACATAACATCCGGTCCAGGTGATTTGCCACTCTTTAGTTTGTCAATCTGGCCTACTACATCCTCCGGGTTCACAGTGATTTGGTTCAGTTCGTCTGACTCATCACCCTTGAAAACCATCTCCGGAACTGGTATCTCACCAACATCCACATTAGTAAACTCGGAAGCAAAGAATACATTTAGTCTTTCTGAGTGGCCTTATCTTCCCTAAGAGCCCCTTTAACCCCTCGGTCATCTAATGGTCCAACTGACTCCCTCATAGATTTCTTGCTTCGGATATATTTTAAAAAGTTTTTATTATGAGTTTTTGCCTCTACGGTCAACTTCATTTCAAATTCTCTCTTCGCCTGCCTTATCAATGTTTTACACTTAACTTGACAATGCTTATGCTTGATAACCATAGATGCACGGACTCTGGAAGCGAAGATTTCCAGAAACAGTGCAAATAATAGTGGAGAGAGCAGGCAGCCCCGTCTGGTGCCTCGACCAATACAAAAGCTACTCCCATAACCTCCATTTACCTTTACTCTAGCCTCAGGTGCTTCATACAATTTCATTATCCATTGAAGGAAAAAAGGATCAAAATTCATACGCTGCAAAGTTTTAAATAGAAATGACAACAAACAAGGCTGAAAGCCTTTTCAGCATCAACGGACAATAACACAGATGGAATATGTGCCTGATCCACCTCCAACATTAAATTTATAATGTTACAGATATTATCTGCAGCCATTCAGAGTGAACAAGTTCCAGCAAAAAGGTATTCAGCCGAAGGGCTAGTACTCTAGCCAAAATTTTTAAATTTAGGTTGATTAAAGATATAGGCCTTTAAGACCCACAGATGGTTTGGCTATTACTGTTATCCCTACTATGTTGGAATGTGATGGTAACAATCCCCCGTCCCTTATAAAACTGAACATGTCTGTTAAGGGGGTCTACCAGTATGTGAGGTAACCGATGATAATACCCACTAGAGAAGCCATCTATCCTGGGGGATTTACTGGTCTTTAGCTGTTTTATAACCTGAAGGACTTCTGCTGTAATAATAGGTCTATCTAAATATTGCTTCTGCTCTGGAGAAAGAGATGGCATAGAGATGGATTGCAAATAAAAATCAGTATCTGCTGCTCTGATGGTCATATTCTTGCTATAGAGGGAGGAATAAAATTCTGTAAAGCAATCCCGGATCTCAGCTGTAGCGGTATGAATGCTTCCCTGTACATCTTTGATTTTAGTAATGGATCTCTGAGCTATTTGTGCTTTTAACTGACGAGCTAACAGCCTACCAGCTTTATTGCCTCCTTCAAAGTATGACTGTTTAACCATATCCAAACGGTATGCTAGCTGGGCATCATCCAACCGCTGTAATGCAGATTTAACTCCAAGCAGCTGATGATAAACAGCCTGAGACCGCTTTTGCATGTTGAGTGAGTTCTTCCATTTTAAGTAGTAAAGACAGCCTCTCCTTTTTTTCGCTCTCTTACAAGAGACTGGCTTAGGTATAAGGTGACCCCTTGCCACAGCCTTAGAGCCCTCCCACATTATACCTGCACAGACCGAGGAATGGGAATTGGACTAAAAATATTCCTGTAAGTGACCCCCCAAAGTTTGCACAAATAATTCACCTTTAAGTAAATGTTCATTCAGGTGCCAGAAACACTGCCTGTCGTATATTTCCTGGAGAGATAGAGTCAACCACACGGGCACACGATTCGACCATGTGATAGAACCAATTCCTGCATTGGACACCCAGGGAAGCAAAATTTTGTCAGCTAGAAAATAATCTATACGGAAATAAGTGGAATGTGGGATAGAGTAAAACGTGTAGGTGCACGTTTGGGTTCCTTTGTCTCCAAACATCAATCAGACTCCAGTCCCTCAAAAGAGAAGACATTCATTTTCTTGGCCCTTTCAATGAGTTGCTAGGAGTATGGGAATTGTCTAAACTGGGGTGAAGAGTAAAGTTAAAATCCCCACCTAATCCCTCCCCATAGGAATCCAGAAGGTGTTTAACAGAAAGAAGGAAAGATTCTCGGTCTTGATTAGGAGCTTTGAGGGAAACCAAAGTGAAAATATCCACCCCCTCCACATCCTAAGTTTTAGTAGCACAAACCGTCCCAGGCGGTCAAGGCATTGGAATAAAACCTCCTGTACCAACTGAGAAGAGAGTTAAATGCCAGCGCCTGAATATTTCGTACCCTTAGAACTGGCAGCCAAATATTTATATGGATATTCCTTGTAAGCCAATAAATATTCATAACGCTTACATAGGTGAGTCTGGTATATTAATTCCTGTAAAAGCAGGTGACATTTCTTGTAAGAATTAAGACCCTTGACATTGAGGAAAAATATACAAACTGTCATAGATATGTGACAAAGGTCGCACCTACAATTGCTATTGAAAGAAACCCAACCATCCAGAAAACAAGCATAGAGGATCGAACTTTAACTTTAAGTGTAAGAAAATCAAAGCAAAGAGCTCCGGGTCCCAATTCCCCTTCTCACTCAGTATGTGATCCACCTCACCCCAGTGGCGAATCCTTTCCCTCAAAGGGGCTAACCTGTAAACCATGATGGAGACGGCTGAGGGGGGATATGATAGAGGTGTTTAAAATCATGAGAGGTCTAGAACGGGTAGATGTGAATCGGTTATTTACTCTTTCGGATAGTAGAAAGACTAGGGGGCACTCCATGAAGTTAGCATGGGGCACATTTAAAACTAATCGGAGAAAATTCTTTTTCACTCAACGCACAATAAAGCTCTGGAATTTGTTGCCAGAGGATGTGGTTAGTGCAGTTAGTGTAGCTGAGTTCAAAAAAAGGTTTGGATAAGTTCTTTGAGGAGAAGTCCATTAATGGCTATTAATCAAATTTACTTAGGGAATAGCCACTGCTATTACTGGCATCAGTAGCATGGGATCTTCTTAGTGTTTGGGTACTTGCCAGGTTCTTGTGGCCTGGTTTGGCCTCTGTTGGAAACAGGATGCTGGGCTTGATGGACCCTTGGTCTGACCCAGCATGGCAATTTCTTATGTTTCTTATGACACCCATTAGCCCTCCTCTCTGCAACAGAGAATACAAAAACGAGAACTGACCAACACCAACAGTAGAGAATAAGGTGCAATTAAATATAGGCATATGATAAAGGAATAATAATTATGCAAAGCAAGGCAAAAATAGGTCAGCGGAAGCCATGATAAAGGGGTAATGTATACCAATCTTAGTAAAGCGGTGGGATCTCAACCCTGATCAGAGAATGCAGACTGTGAATCTTCAGAATGGCGTTGCTGTCGTCTTCCTCCTTGGCCCGCCTGCCGCCATCTTGGGAAGGAATCAATCACCATTGTGCTAGCAGGTGCTGTCGGCAGTGCAAAAGAAATAGCGAGGTCTGCCTGTCAACTTCATTGATAGAGCTGAAACTGAAGGGCAAAAGGGAAGGCCCAGCAATAGCGGAGTCCCTCTTTGTGCCGAGCATTAGTAACTTCCTGCAGCTCAAATAGCTTATGCAGCTTGATCGGTGCTAGATCATTGTATATGGAAATCTCACAGAACTTCCATATCCAGGCTGCCTTTTTCCGTGCCCCCTCCATTATGTATGATTTTTGAAGAAAACTATGCAGACAGATGATGTCCCACTTAGGGCCCAGGGATCTGTGCGCTCGCTCTATTTTAATGCTAGAAGCAATGGCATCAGTGCCGTCTGCTACACCGTCTCTACTACTAAGTGTAAGAGCACAGATCCCCCTCGCAGTTGCATTGCAATCGGTGAACTCCTCTGTTTTGGGAATGCCTCTAATGCGGAGATTACTGCGTCATGAGCGATTTTCCAAATCCTCCACTTTGTCTGAGAGGACTGTGAGCTCATTAGCTGTATTCTTGTGTTGGTCATGACGTTTGTTAAGAACCGCGCCATGAGTCTCAGCCCGGGTGTCTAGGTCATCAACTTGGTGCCCCAGCGCGGCCAAGTCTTCTCTAACCTTGGTAATAGAGGCAAGCAGGTCCGCTTTATAAAGCTGCATATCCGCTCGCAATTCAAGGAACCACCCTTGTAGCTCTGTGCGAGTTTGAAAGTTCGGCGATTCCAGTTCGTGGGGAGCAGGCGAAGGTAAGGCTTCCGAATCCTTGCCGCCAGGATCTTCCGCTGCTTTCGTGGCCTGGTCGGCTTCGTCACCCGCTAGCTCAGGCGCGTGTTTACTGAAGGAGAAATGTTTCAGATCTTTTGTCCTCAGCTTTGATGCCATCTGGAAAGATATTACTCAAGATCCCAGAACTAAAAAGTGCAAAATTGCAAAAGAGTGCTTTGTAGGGTTGGATGCAAAGACAAAAGGAAGCGGCCATCCTGGTTCCCAGTGGAAGAGCCCCCCTTTTATTTTTATTTTTCCTCCTTGCAGCAGGAGACTGCTGGCAAATTGGCAGTGCCTAACTTTCTTAGACAAACATAGGGTACAGTGCAGCAGTTCTGAAGTAATCATTTTCCTTGCACTACCCAGTCCCCAACAGCTGCAAGCTCAAGGGGACAGGGTCCTAAATTATAATACCCGGCCACAAAAGCTTTAAACCATAAGGCCCAAGGGTCTTCTTTCCCAAAAATTAACAGGAAAGAAAACCACCCTGCCTCCTGCAAACTGTTACGGCAGCCGGCCGCGGGACTTCGCAGCTACACTTACCCCCCTGGAGCAGTCCAGGCCTTCTTTGTGGCCGCTGGCCCCAGCTTCTGCTAGGCGTGCGTGCACGTAGCTCTGGCCCCAATTTAAAGGGGCCGCGGCAGAAAAGGCCGCCAACTGACCCGGATGCTATCCTCAGCCACAAGCACTACTTAAGACAGCTCCTGCTGCCCAACTCTTGCCTCAGCAACAGATCCCACTCTTTTGAGTACTAGTTGCTCTGCGTTCCTGCCTCCGTGTGTTCCAGCTCCTGCCTCCGTGTGTTCCAGCTCCTGCCTCCGTGTGTTCCAGATTTTGCCTCTGTGGGTTCCAGCTCCTGCCTCCGTGTGTTCCAGCTCCTGCCTCTGTGTGTTCCAGATTTTGCCTCCGTATGTTCCAGCTTCTGCCTCTGAGTCTTCCTGCTCCGTCTTCGTGTGTTCCAGCTCCTGCCTCCGTGTGTTCCAGCTCCTGCCTCCGTGTGTTCCAGCTCCTGCCTCCGTGTGTTCCAGCTCCTGCCTCCGTGTGTTCCAGCTCCTGCCTCCGTGTGTTCCAGCTCCTGCCTCCGTGTGTTCCAGCTCCTGCCTCCGTGTGTTCCAGCTCCTGCCTCCGTGTGTCCCAGCTCCTGCCTCCGTGTGTCCCAGCTCCTGCCTCCGTGTGTCCCAGCTCCTGCCTCCGTGTGTCCCAGCTCCTGCCTCCGTGTGTCCCAGCTCCTGCCTCCGTGTGTTCCAGCTCCTGCCTCCGTGTGTTCCAGCTCCTGCCTCCGTGTGTTCCAGCTCCTGCCTCCGTGTGTTCCAGATTTTGCCTCTGTGGGTTCCAGCTCCTGCCTCCGTGTGTTCCAGCTCCTGCCTCTGTGTGTTCCAGATTTTGCCTCCGTATGTTCCAGCTTCTGCCTCTGAGTCTTCCTGCTCCGTCTTCGTGTGTTCCTGCTTCCTCGTACCCTCGGCTTGCTTCCCTGGTTTTGACTCGGCCCATTCCTGGATTCTGCCTCGCCTGCTGCCTGCCCTGACCTCTGACCTGGCTTTGGATTCTCCAGCCCGCTGCCGGCCTCAACCTCTGGTACGCTCGACTCTGCTTTTGCCACCCGTCTTCAGAACCACCTTCATCCGGAGACCCGCTCTTAAGTTCTGCCAGCCCCGGCACCCAAGGTCTCAACCTGCGGGGAACGAGGGCTGGTACAGGTGAAGGTCCTGTTGAGCCTCCATCTCCAGCATCCGCCTCCTAATGACGAGGGTCTGTGGGAAGCCCCCTACAGAAAGCACCGACCTCGTCTTGGCCCAAGGGTCCATCGACTATGCAGCAGCGTAACTCAAACTTGAACTGAAAATCCTCATCTTAAGATGGTGTCTCTTGGTTTTTTAAGAACAGGACATTAACACTACAGCAGCGCACATGGGAGAGCTGTGAAAGAAGGAAGATGCCTGTCTTCTCCTTACACTGATGTTATAGTCCTCTTAGGTGCACTTCAAAGATAAAAACACAGAGAGAAGTGCTAACTAATCGGTGGCTATGAGCTAACAGCCAATCCTTCACCCAGTCCCTAGGCTCCTCACCAAGGCTTTGACCCTGCAGATGTCTTGCAGGGGCAGGTAAGTTAAAAGCTCCTGCTTTCTCAAATTCAAACTGAAAAACTGCACAGACATTGGGTCACTCCTGATATGAAAGCAGCATTGCCGCAATCTTCCATGTGGTACATTCTTCTACACTAGACTGCAGGACCTTGCTTCTGGGTCATGCTCCTTAGTAGGAATCCCAGGGATGAGCTTTTACAAAGATGCCTTCTGTGTAGTTAAACAACTACTATCACTTATTTATTTATAAAAATTGTATATTCTACCTATTGCAAGGGTCACAATAAAAACTCATCAATAATAGTTTACAGTCATAAACATACAAGATAAAAACAACAATAAGATATTTCATAAACACATAAAGAAGTACTGATACACTATGATACACTGATACACTGATTCTCATAGGTAATGCTCTACCATAACTATATAGCATGGGTGTAATACTGAGCCACATTCTGCCAGTTGGAACTAGATCTCCAGTCATATTAGCATCCATCAACAGAGAACTATGTACAATTTTATCACAAAATGCTAGGCATTATCTTGGAAGCCAAGAAATGTTATAAGTATGCATATGCTTTTGAGGCCAGATGCCAAGTGTTAGTGTTGCTGGCCAAGGACAAGACCAAAGGGCAAGTGATGTTTCCTTCTGTGATTCATTGGAGTTATGTTGCTGTGTGCAATGACAGAGTCGCCCTGCATGGCATCAAAGGACCAGGTCCTGTGTGTCTTCACCTAGGTGGGGATGGTACTGACCCACAGAGAAGATGGAGGGATAGTTTGTCTTACATTGTTCATTGTCAACTTACAAAGGTTGCCTTCTCTGAAGAAATCATTATTCCAAAGGAAGGAAGATTGAACTGTTAGATTTGTGGACCCTTATGTTGGGGTGAATTTGGCACAACCTACAGGGAAGGCCCCAACTGGTGGGGCAGACTGTGCAGAGAGTGAGCTGGAACTTCACCTTTATCAGTCCCTTTCCCCTCGAATTGAGCCTTTGTGTTCCAGGGGCCGGCAGGTCTTAGGTATCAATCTCTGAGGTGTATGCTGAAGATTGGTGCCAATGTCAGGCTGTGGTCAAGGCAGGTCGCAAGCGAGGATGGTCAGTGGTCAGGCTGAGGTTGAGGCCGGCAGCAAGCAAGAATGGTCAGGTCACAGGCTATGGTCGAGACAGGTGGCAAGCAAGAATGGTCAGGCCATGGCTATGGTCAAGACAGGTGGCAAGCAAGAATGGTCAGGTCATGGCTATGGTCAAGGCCAGGTGGCAAGCAAGAATGGTCAAGTCACAGGCTATGGTCGAGGCAGATGGCAAGCAAGAATGGTCAGGTCACAGGCTATGGTTGAGGTGGGTGGTAAGCAAGGATGGTCTGTGGTTGGGCTGAGGTCGGTTCCGAGAATCAGTCTGAGGTTAGGCAGGCTGAGAGACAAAGAAGGCTGGACAAGGCTGAAGTCAAGGAAGGCTGGAGACAGAGATGCAGCAACTCACACTCTAGATAGAGTCGACCTATTGCTGAAGCAAAGTATGAGTACCAAGGGAGGACCTAATTTCATCTGTTGATTCTGCTGGAGTTTTCCTGGACCCTTTAAGAAGGGCTGAGTCAGGTATGAGGGAGGGAACCTGGAGCGGCGGTGTCTGGCCACAAAGATTCCTGTCAGTGGTGTCAGGTGAGTGCACCGGCTCAGGGGGGGATGACCCTGCGAGCCTTATAAGCCCCCTCCTCAAGGTCCAAGGCTTAGGTTGGGAGGGAAATTGCCTGCAGTATTTGAAGATTGGTGGCAGGTTCCCAGGAGTTTTCTTCAGGGCCAAATGCTTCCAAGCAATGAGGTGTACTCTAGCTTGTTCCGCCTTTTATGAGAGTCAAGGATTTCTTCTACCTCAAATTGTGTCGTCTTCTACTGTCATATCCATGGGTATGGAAGGCTTTCTGGAAGGCCAGGAGAGGATCAATGTTTCAATAGGGAAACATGAAATATGGATTCTTCGTGCATTGGGAAGCTTTAATTGGAAAGTAACGGGACCCACCTGCCATTGAATGGGGTATTGTCCAATGAATCGTGGTGCTAGATGAAGTGAAGGAACTTGGAGACATAGATGCTGGGTGTTCAGCCATACTAGATCGCACTCTGAACTGTGGGACTGGTTGGCATGTGGTGCCAGTGTATTTCTTGGCTGGAGAGGCTGCCTGTGAAATTAGGTGAGTGATCTATGTCCAAAATCCATGGAGTTCCTGGGCAGTGAGATGGGCTGCTGGGCAATCCATGGCAAGGGACAGCGGGAATGGCACCCACAGATGTCTCCCATACACAGTTTGGAACAGTGCTTAAGTCATTTTTATGGGATAATTCCACCCATGGTAGTAGGAGGGCCCAATTATCTTGCCTTTTGTTGACATATGATCTGAGGAAGGTGTTGAGGACCTGAGTGATCCTTTGTCTGCCCATGGCCTTGGGGATGATAGGCTGTAATGAAGTCCAGAGAAGTGCCAAACTTGCAATAGAGGGCCTTCCAGTAAATGGCAGTAAATTGAACGCCTCTGTCAGATAGAATATGGGATGGCAAGCCGTGCAAATGAAAAACATTGAACAAAGAGGTGCGCTAGCTCAGCAGCTGAAGGAAGCCCAGCAAGAAGCACAAAGCGAGCCATCTTAGAGAACCTATCCACAATGACCCATATAAACCATGGAGCCATGTGAGAGGGGGAAGTCCACAATAAAAACTGTGGATATGTGGGTCCAGGGTTCCCTAGATTCTAGCAACAGCTGTAACGGCCCATGAGGTCAGGCACAAGCGGTTTTATTCTGTGCGCAGGTTGGGCAGGACCTCATGTAATCCTTCACATTCTCCTTGATGCGTGGCCACCAGTAGTGGCACTGAAGAAGCTCAATTGTTCTGCACATTCCTGGTTGGCCTGCTACTCAAGAGTCATGTGCTCTCTTCAGCATTTTTTCTCAGAGTCTCTTGGGGACAACTTTCTTCTGTGCCAGAACAGATGAAGCAGAGGTCAGAAGGATCCTTCCCAGTTGATGATATGTGACAGAACTTCTGTGGTATCTTCATTTAGGAAGAACTAGGATAATGAATCTGTTTGGAGATTCTTCTCGGCTGGTCGGTAGTGAAGCTCGAAGTCAAACTGAGAAAAGAAGAGGGACCAGCAAGCCTGCTGGGGATTAAGGCATTAAGCCTGCAGAAGGTATTCTAAGTTTATATGATTTGTATAGATAGTAATCTTGTGTTCAGAGCCTTCCAAGAGATGCAGCCACTCTTCAAGGACAAGTTTAATTGTAAGAAGTTCTCTGTCTCCAATAGTATAGTTCTTCTGTGCCGAAGAGAACTTCCTAGAGAAGAAGGAGCAAGGATGAAGCTTTCCTTCTGTGTCATGTTGGCAACCCCAAGGGAAGAGGCATCTACTTCAAGCACAAAAGAATGAAATGTGTCCAGATGCTGGAGACAGGGTTCTTGGGTAAAGGCTTGTTTAAGCTTCTAAAAGGTTTTGACCACTTCCGGAGGCCAGTTGCAGTTTCAGGTATTTGCACCTTTTAATGTTAAAGTCGTGAGTGGTGTGGTGAGAGTGGAGTATCTATGGATAAATTTCCAATGATAATTGGTGAATCCGAGAAATCTCTGTAGTGCTAGCAAGCCCATTGTCTGAAGCCAATCCAGGATGGCCTTCTGTTTTGCAAGGTCCTTGCTTAGTCCTATACTGGAGATGATGTACCACAGGAAGGGTAGCTGTTCTTGCTCAAAGAGACATTTCTCCAACTTGGCATACAGATGGTGTTCACATAGGCACTGGAGTACTTGTTTTACCTGGGATCTATGGTTAAACAGAGACCGGGAAAAGATGAGGATGTCATCCAGGTAGTAGAAATATGGAGTATAGGAGGTCCTGGAAAATATCTTTCACTAGTGTTGGGGCATTGCAATACAAGGGTCGGACATTGTAATGTCTGTCCCTTTTATTGAAGGTGGTCTTCCATTCATCTCCATGCTTAATTCGGATGAGGTTGTATGTGCCTTGGAGATTCAGTTCAGTAAAGACCCAAGTTCTTTGCAAACAGCTTGGATATCAATGGTAGGGGGTAGTGATGCTTTCTGAAGATAGCATTAAGACCTCTGTGGTCTATGCAGGGCTGAAGCAGCCTGTCTTTTTTGCGGTGAAAAAGAAGCCTTCTTCTACAGGTGAAGAATCCTCTTCTCTTGGATATGTGTGCTCTTGGATATATGTGCTCATAGCCTGTGTCTTGGGCCCCGAGAGGGGGTATACTCTACCTCATGGAGTGTCCTTGCCAGGGAGGAGTTCAATCATATAATCATAGGAGCAGTGAGGAGGCAGCATCTCAACCTGTTGTTTGGAGAATACGTCTAAATATTCCACTTATTGGGGCAGTAGTTCCATCTGGGTAGCAGCAGGGGTGATAGGAGCAGGAGGGGCAACAGCGGCAAGGCAGGTAGAAGAGCAAGATGGCCCCCAGTGGGCTGATTCTAGTGAAAACCAGTCAATGATGAATTGATGCTATTGAAGCCAAGGGAGACCCAAGATAATCGGACTGACCACTCGAGGTAGGATGTAGAGTGTGATGGTCTCAGAATGAAATAAGCTAATACGGAGCTTGAGTAGAATAGTGCTCTCTGTGATTCTCCCTGGGAGAGGATCACCATAGACTGAGGAAATAGTGAACGGTTGAGCAAGGGGGGACCATGGGTACATGGTAGTGCATCCCCAGGGCCTGAGCAATTAAATTTCCCCCAGTACCGGAGTCCAGGAAGGCCTGTGATACAAGGTGGTTTTTGCCTCGGGTAATTGATATGGGAACAAGAAGTTGGGGAGCAGAGGAGGTCTGGCCTAGGGTTATTTCCCTGGTCAACCATAAGCATGGATATTTCCCAGTTTTTCCAGGCAGCCACCAGGTGTCCTTGGCCCGCACTATACAGACAAAGACCACATTGTCTATAGCATGATCTTTCTTGAGTGGTCAGCCATCTGTGACCCAGTTGCATGGGCTCCTTCAGAGTTCTGGATTCAGAGGATCGAGTTGAAGGTGGAGAAAGAGTTTTGTGCTCATGTGTTCTCTCCTGGAGTTTATGGTCTATATGCCCAGCCAAGGCAATGAGGTTATCCAAGGAGGAAGGACGTTCCTGATCTGTGAGCTTGTCTTTAAAGCGACCTGACGGACCTTGAAAAAAGATGGCTATGAGACTGTCCTCATCCCAGTTCAGTTCAGAGGTGAGCATCCTGAACTCAATGCATATTCCAAGAAGGTCTGGGAGCCCTAGTGGATCTGCAACATGTCTGTTGCTCCGGTGGTGTTCCTTCCTGGCTCATCAAATACGAGTTGGAATTCATGAAGAAAGCTTGCCAAGTTCTGGAGTATGGGGTCTTCATGCTCCCAAAGGGGGTGAGGCCAAGCCAATGCTGTGCCACCCAAGAGGGAGAGGACATAAGTGATCTTAATTTGATCGTCAGGGAACATGGTGGCAGGTAGCTGAAAATGTATCCGCCATTGATTTAAGAAGCCGTGGCATAGCTTGGGATCCCCCATAAAGCACAGGGGTGGCAATTACTGTGGTAAAAGTCTGGTGGAGGCAGGCAGCACCTGAGGAGGAGGAATCATCCGTGTCAGTGCAGGTTCCCGCCTCAGAGTGTCCACAGTGACGGCTAATTTCTCCAGGGCCACGGTGACTTGATTGAGCACCTGCTGCTGTTCCAGTAGGTGCTGTGCCAAACCTGGTATTGCTTGGAGTGATGCCTGAATTGCCAGGTCCATGGCCTTAGCAAACTGTTAGGGTTGGTGATCCTTGTGTTGGAGTGAGGTTGATACAACCTACTGGGAAGGCCCAATAGGTTATCACTGCCAACTGGCGGAGCAGACGATGCAGAGACTTAGCTGGAGCTTCGCCTTTACCAGCCCCTTTCCCCTTGGGTTGAACCTTTGGGTTCTGGGGGCCGGCAGGTCTTAGGTGAAGACTCTGAGAAGTATGCTGAAGAGAGGCTCCAGTGTCAGGCTGTGGTTGGTGCTGACGGCAAGTGAGGATGGTCAGTGGTCACAGGCTATGTTTGAGGCAGGCAGCAAGCAAGGATGGTCAGTAGTCACAGGATAAGGTTGTCAGATGGCAGACGAGGATGGTCGGTTCCAAGGAACAATCCAAGGGTAGGCAGGCAGAAAAGAGGCTGGGCACAAGGCAAGGCTGGGAAGCTGAAGATGCAAGGCAGCAACAAACAATACCACTGAGTAGTTGACCCGTTGCTGAGGCAAAGTGTGAAAGCTGAGGGGGAGGCCCTTTACAGGGCAGAGGACTTGACGTCATCGGTAGGCACCTCTGGAGTTTTCATGCCATGGACCCTTTAAGAAAGGCTGAATCTGACATGTCGGAGGGGAACTGGAGCAGTGGCATCTGGCTGTGAAGATTCCTGTTGGCAGCATCCTGCTGTGCAACCAATTGGAAGTGTCGGATAGGTGTGATGACCCTGCGAGTCGGTAAACATAACAGCATGGACCTCTGCTTTTCTTTGTTGCCAGTGGGATGGGGTCCACCAGTGGCTACATGGACCTCTTCTTTCTTCTTCCTTTCTTGGGCTCGTTCTTCCCTTTCACTGCTGCCCCCTGGGTATACCACCCCATGTAACTGCATGGTTTGCATACCTGCTAGCGCCGGGTCTGCATGTTCACATCTGACAAATTCAAAACATTTCCAAAACAAAATCTAATTAATTACACAACCATTAAATGGCTTCAACCTGTGTTAGATGGTCAAATTGAAATGATGATATAGATATCCAAATATTCCCTGAAAAAGATAACCGAAAGATGACCAGCTCAACTAATTTGTTTTGTAATGGCACACCATCTAATGTCATGTAATGCAATGGGAATACGTCCAGCTCATGAACTGCTACCTGAAGACGTATTTTCATCACTTACACCCAGACTAGCTGCAGATCTTAAAGAAAAGCAAAAGTCTATTGTTGAGGCAGACATATTCAAGGCAACAGGAAAGTTTGAAAAGGACGATCCAGCCTTTGCATGACACAACTGTGGAGCACAGTGAGTACCAGTTATTATTATTCTGGTACATTACAGGATCATCTGATGCGCTGTCATGTTACATTACGATCTGTTTCTCAACTGTCTGAACCTGTGCAATCATCATCAGGCGAAACACCTATTGACACACCTGTAGAGCCGCATGTAATCAAAGCCAATATGTTCTCACTGTCATTACTGTTCTTTGTGTATCGATCCAAACATACCATGAGACCACCAAGTTCTACAAGCACGTCACTTGGGAATCACTTCAGCCCATGATTAGAATTGACTTGTATTTTCTGTTTATCAGTTCCTTATGTCTTAGAATATTTCTAAAGCACATTAATTGGAATGAAAGATTTGTATTATCTAATATCTGTATTGGTACTTGCTTCTTGTTAATTTTGGGACTGAGATTTACATGTATTCAGGAGAAGGTAACTGTATTCTTTGAATTAAGACTAATGTCATTGTTGAAGGAATTTGGTCAAACTTTTTATTCTACAAACAGAAGATGGAGGATGCAGATTTATGAATACCCTGGAGGAGAGAAGGAGCAGGAGTGATATGATACAGACTTTCAGATACTTGAAAGGTTTTAATGATCCAAAGTCAACAACAAACCTTTTCCATCAGAAAAAAATCAGCAGACCCGGGGGTCACGATTTAAAACTCCAGGAAGGAAGACTCAGAACCAATGTCAGGAAGTATTTCTTCACGGAGAGGGTGGTGGATGCCTGGAATGCCCTTCCGGAGGAAGTGGTGAAGACCAAAACTGTGAAGGATTTCAAAGGGGCGTGGGATAAAAATTGTGGGTCCATAAAATCTAGAGGATGTGAATGAAGTGAAGAGGCATGGGGGCGGCTTGCAGGAATGACAGCTACTACCTGGTGATTAATACCCTTATTCAATAAACACACACACTGTTAATGTGACTCCAACATTGCTCTATGCTTCAATGGCAAGAGGAAATGTGGAAAAAAGGATTTGCATTCACAAATAAGCAGGGGAGTAGCTTGCTTGTTGTGGGGGTTACTACCCCAAACCAAATAAGCCTGATACTTCACTTGGAATACATATCCAGCGCAGCTCACTGCTTCAATGGCAGGGGGAATGAAGAAAAGAGGATTTATATTCAGACAACAACCAACAAGGACTGAATTGCACAGGCTGGGTAAACAAAAAAGAGTGGGAGTAGCTTGCTTATTGCGGCGGTTACTACCCCTAACCAATTAAGTTAGAATCTTTACTTTGATGCGGCCCCAGCACTGCTTTCTACATCAATGGTAGGGGTGGAAGGTAACTAGAACCAAAAAGTTACCAATAAGGGCCAAGAGTAACAGATAAGTATGAGAAAAATAAGTGTGAAAGCTTGCTGGGCAGACTGGATGGGACATTTGGTCTTCTTCTGCCGTCATTTCTATGTTTCTATGTAGCTGACGTAGGTCCTTAAAAGTATTCTGAATTTAGGGGTCTGTTCTACTTTAAGGAATTGGGGGAAAATAATATTTGTCACCTTGGGAAGGGATTTGGGCCTTGTTTTCCTCTCTGTATAAGTTTAGAACCGGACTTGGGGCCTTGTTTCCCTTTCTAAGGAGCATCTTAGGGCAGGGATGTCCATCTCTGGTCCTCGAAAGCCACCAACAGACTTTCAAGATATCTACAATGAATATGCATGAAAGAGATCTGCAGGGACTGTATACAAATCTCGCTCATGCATATTCATTGTGGATATCCTGAAAAGCAGGCCTGGAGGTGGCCGCCTCTGTCTTAGAGACAGGGCAAGCTTAGGATAGGCTTGGGGCCTTGCAGGTTGCTTCTCTCTCTGAGAGGGTAAGTTTGCATTTCCTCTCTCATTTCCTCGCTTCTTCCTTCCTTAGACACCATCATCAGCCACCAGTTTTTCCCCAAATCAAGATGAAGAAGATGTCAATGAAGGTGGCTGTGGTCCTCTTGGATTCTGGGAGGCTTTAACCCCTTGCAGCAGCTGCAGGAACCTTGGATTCCCCAGCCTCATGCAGGTCTGCTTTTCCTTCATGTTTAATTAATCACTTTAAGTCCCTGCGCGCCGAGCCTTGTGGAGCGAGTGTTTGTGGTCTTTCTCATACGTGCAGGGAGACGTCTGCTCTTATACTGGGATAAATGGGAGGAGGAAAAGCGATTGCATTTGCTTTAGTGAATTTTTCTAACTCTTTTTCCTGAAAGTGAAAATTGTTTTTGTTGTTCCTTATCTTAAACGCCTCCTTGCATGTATTCTCTACACATTTGGTGCTTACCCTAGGGTCCAGCCCGATACAGTACAGCGCACTGTTAACCCGCGTTTGGACGCACGTTTTCGACGCGCTAGCTTTACCCCTTATTCAGTAAGGGGTAATACCTCGTCGAAAACGCGCGTCCAATCCCCTCCCCCCCCCCCCCCGAGACTAATAGCTCCCGCAACATGCAAATGCACATTGATGACCCTATTAGTCATTCCCGCGCGATTCAGAAAGTAAAATGTGCAGCCAAGCCAAAGGTCGGCGTTAATTTCTGCCGGCGCCAGGGAAGTGCACGGAAAAGCAGTAATAACTGCTTTTCCGTGCACCCTCTGACTTAATATCATGGCAATATTAATATCGCCATGATATTAATATCATGGCGATATTAATATCATAGCGATATTAATATCATGGCGATATTAATATCATAGCGATATTAATATCATGGCAATATTAATATCGCTATGATATTAATATGGCAATATTAATATCATAGCGATATTAATATCATGGCAAAATTAAGTCGGAGGTCTCAAAAGTTAAAAATAGTCAAAAAAATGTAAAATTGGCTCGCGGGTTGAAAACCGGACGCTCAATTTTGCTGGCGTCCGGTTTCCGAACCCGTAGCTGTCAGCGGGTTTAAGAACCGACGCCGGCAAAATTGAGCCTCGGCTGTCAAACCCGCTGACAGCCGCCGCTCCTGTCCAAAAAGAGGCGCTAGGGAGGCGCTAGTGTCCCTAGCGCCTCTTTTTACCGCCGGCCCTAATTTGCATAGGCCACCCTCCTGAATCGCGCGCCCAGGAGAGTGGCCTGTGCGCTCGCCCGCTCTCCCGCGACTTTTTCTGTATCGGCCCCGTTTATCAGCAGAATGACTCCCTTACTCTCTAGGAACTCACCGATCCACATCCCTTGATGTGACGTTCCCTAAGCTACGTGTCCTGCACTCCTGAATCCGGCTGGGTTTGCGCTCTCTCTCTCTTCATGGAGTGTGGAGGAAGTGGCTTCTTCAGAGATTCGGCCGCTGTGCACTTTTGTTTCCTTTTCTCCTGCACGAGGATCAGTAAATCCCGGGATGGCTAACGCACCCTTCTCGTGTGTGTGTCACAAGAATGCAAACCTTTTTCACTTTGCTGTTCAGGAGCCGGACACTTGGAGGGAGCATCCTGTTGGATCCCCAGAAGCTGCCCCATGGCTGAGCGATCTGCTGGCACAGAAACCCTGCTCCTTGGAGCTTGAAAGAGCGGCGTTCCCTAGAGGAGGTAAAGCAACACTCACTTCTGCCGTTAGTGTTACAAATCTCATCAAATCGCAATTAATTCATTCAACTGCTCTGCAATTCCTTCCATTTTCTAGTAGACTTTGAGG
Organism: Rhinatrema bivittatum; assembly: GCF_901001135.1. Classification (NCBI taxonomy): domain Eukaryota; kingdom Metazoa; phylum Chordata; class Amphibia; order Gymnophiona; family Rhinatrematidae; genus Rhinatrema; species Rhinatrema bivittatum. Next base: position 484,193,020 of record NC_042618.1, on the reverse strand, counting down.
GCTCTCTGCTTTCCATTCACATTTAATCTTCGAGCAGAGGGTAAAAGATTAAGAACATAAGAACATAAGAAAATGCCATACTGGGTCAGACCAAGGGTCCATCAAGCCCAGCATCCTGTTTCCAACAGAGGCCAATCCAGGCCACAAGAACCTGGCAAATACCCAAACACTAAGTCCATTCCATGTTACCACTGCCAATGGCAGTGGCCATTCTCCAGGTGAACTCAATAGCAGGTAATGGACTTCTCCTCCAAGAACTTATCCAATCCTTTTTTAAACACAGCTATACTAACTGCACTAACCACATCCTCTGGCAACAAAGTCCAGAGTTTAATTGTGCGTTGAGTAAAAAAGAACTTTCTCCGATTAGTTTTAAATGTGCCACATGCTAACTTCATGGAGTGTCCCCTAGTCTTTCTATTATCCGAAAGAGTAAATAACCGATTCACATCTACCCGTTCTAGACCTCTCATGATTTTAAAGACCTCTATCATATCCCCCCTCAGCCGTCTCTTCTCCAAGCTGAACAGCCCTAACCTCTTCAGCCTTTCCTCATAGGGGAGCTGTTCCATCCCCTTTATCATTTTGGTAGCCCTTCTCTGTACCTTCTCCATCGCAATTATATCTTTTTTGAGATGCGGCGACCAGAATTGTACACAGTATTCAAGGTGCGGTCTCACCATGGAGCGATACAGAGGCATTATGACATTTTCCGTTTTATTCACCATTCCTTTTCTAATAATTCCCAACATTCTGTTTGCTTTTTTGACTGCCGCAGCACACTGAACCGACGATTTCAATGTGTTATCCACTATGATGCCTAGATCTCTTTCTTGGGTTGTAGCACCTAATATGGAACCCAACATTGTGTAACTATAGCATGGGTTATTTTTCCCTATATGCATCACCTTGCACTTATCCACATTAAATTTCATCTGCCGCTTTCCAGTTTTAACAATAAAGAGTGGGAAAGAGAGCTGGCGAAGGCACAAAAGACCTCCAGGCCCACCCACTCTCTCTTGGCACCATACAGCTTGCATGATGCCCGGTTTTACCCTCATGGATCCTTTGATGGGGTAATAGATCTTGCATGATGCCCGGTTTTACCCTCATTAATCCTTTGATGGGGTAATAGAGCTTTCATGATGCCCAGTTTTACCCTCATGGATTCTTTGATGGGGTAATAGAGCTTGCATGATGCCCGGTTTTACCCTCATGGATCCCTTGATGGGGTAATAGATCTTGCATGATGCCCGGTTTTACCCTCATTAATCCTTTGATGGGGTAATAGAGCTTTCATGATGCCTAGTTTTACCCTCATGGATCCTTTGATGGGGTAATAGAGCTTGCATGATGCCCGGTTTTCCCCCATGGATCCTTTGATGGGGTAATAGAGCTTGCATGATGCCTGGTTTTACCCTCATTAATCCTTTGATGGGGTAATAGAGCTTTCATGATGCCTAGTTTTACCCTCATGGATCCTTTGATGGGGTAATAGAGCTTTCATGATGCCTAGTTTTACCCTCATTGATCCTTTGAGGGAGTAATAGAGCTTTCATGATGCCCAGTTTTACCCTCATGGATTCTTTGAGGGGGTAATAGAGCTTTCATGATGCCCGGTTTTACCCTCATTGATCCTTTGAGGGGGCAGTTTCTGCAGATGGGTTTATTTTGTGAATCACTTGACAGAAATGAACCTCATTCGTAAGCCATGGCATGTGGGGATGATCTTGATCTCTCAAATTTACTGCTACTGTGCTTCTTAGTTGGGTAATTGCCAGGTTCTTATGGCCTGGATTGGCCTTTGTTGGAAACAGGATGCTGGGCTTGATGGACCCTTGGTCTGACCCAGCAAGGCAATTTCTTATGTTCTTGCATTGTACCAGAGAGAGCCTCCTTCTGGAGGTCATAGAGTGTAATCTGTATAGGTAACAGTAAAGCTGTGCTTCTCACATATAATTGGGAGTATTTCTGTATCTCCGATTGCATCTCTTGGGATTGAAGGATCTGTGCTTTCTCCCCACGATCCCCAGAGTAATCGCTGGGTGCTGACTCCTCTCTCAGCACCGCAGTTTTCCATAATTAGAGATGCCCAAGATTCCTGTAGGACAGAGATGGATGTGACCTGAGGAGGAGGAGTGGATCCTCTTCATTATATTTTCCTTGAAATAGTTCTTGACGGATATTTTTCCCCCTTTAAATTTGTGTCTATATATAAAATGTAAACATAGCCATCTTCTCATGCCTGTGACCCCAAGCTTATAGGCTGGCCCTATGGTCACACGCTGGATTGGTTAGAAATGTAGACATGAGTGCACGTGATAAAAGGTAAATTTCTTGTTGGCAGAAAGATCACCGCAAATAGAAAGAGCTACAGCTGAGGCCAGCAACCGAGCAAGCAAGTGGACCAGCCCCACGCCTGACTGCTCCCCTCCTTCCCCAGACACAGCACTCAATAATATCGTCAAAGTCATTCGGCCGCAGGTAAGTCCTCTTCTGGAAATGTGATGCGTGGTTTGTAATCACCTGCCTGCCTCGCTGGGCGTGAAGGACATGCCACGTTGTCCTGGGAAGGAGGAGAGGCAGAAGGAGCCCCTTCCTGTCCTAGCGGCACCCCCTGGTGACCTTCAGAAGAGGCCAGGAGGGGAGAGGAAGAGATTCGGCTTCAGAAAACTTTATTGGCAGTTTGTGCAGGTACAGTATGCGGAAATCCGATGCCACACAGAGCTGCATTGCACCAGCTTTTACAGGCAAAGCAGGAATACGTTTTCTCTTTTGAGAGTGCCGCACACATTCTCGCCCGCTACATGAAGTGCAGGCATGTTTTCTGAAATTTTAGGTGCAAACATTAGAAATGGAAAGGTATTCACATGAGTGGAAACCCCTTCCCAACCCTGAGGCAGGAGCGCCTGCGCACAAACGTTTGTCTTACCTGAAAGAGCAGGCCCTGCTCGACAGCACCGGACGTTCGGACCTCCCTGGGCACTTTCAGAAAAGGCTTCCCTTTGTGGGGCAGGGGTAGCTTTACCCCACGTTGTGCAATCATCACAGCTGAAGGGAGGATTAGAGATGGGGCAAGGGGACAGAGGGACAAGAGGACTGGTTCTTGGTATTGGGCGGGGAAGGGGGATGAGCCTGGCCCGGTTCTGTGAGGGGGTCAGCCTGGAAGAGCCATGTGTCATGAATGGGAGGGGGGATGTCTGCTTTGAGTCGCAAGACCTACGCTGGACGTCTTCTTTTATTCAACACCAAAGCCATGTAACCGGTTCAGTGTCCAGTTCTAGGGCCACACATCACTTTAGACCTAACTGGTGTTGTTCAGAGGACAGCCAGCTAGCTTTAAACTTATCCGGTTATGACTGTAATCAGGGATGTTAAGTCCCACTAAATCTCCAGGATAAATTATCTTCCTAAAATTATCTGCATAAATTAATAAATCTACTACTTTTTGAATACTGGCCCCAGTACTACTAACAATAGTAAAATAAAGTTATAGGTTCCAGAAAGGTTAATAACAAGTAGAGTTCCCAGGTTCTGGTGCTGGTTCATATTGTCCATTGTCAGATTAGGTGCAAAAGGGTAATCAGTGGAGTGCCTCAGGGATTTGTACTTGGACCGGTGCTTTTCAATATATTTATAAATGATCTGGAAAGGAATACGACGAGTGAGATAATCAAATTTGCAGATGATACAAAATTATTCAGAGTAGTTAAATCACAAGCAGATTGTGATAAATTGCAGGAAGACCTTGTGAGGCTGGAAGATTGGGCATCCAAATGGCAGATGAAATTTAATGTGGACAAGTGCAAGGTGTTGCATATAAGGAAAAATAACCCATGCTATAATTACACAATGTTAGGTTCCATATTAGGTGCTACAACCCAAGAAAGAGATCTAGGCGTCATAGTGGATAACACATTGAAATCATCTGCTCAATGTGCTGCAGCAGTCAAAAAAGCAAACAGAATGTTGGGAATTATTAGAAAGGGAATGGTGAATAAAACGGAAAATGTCATAATGCCTCTGTATCGCTCCATGGTGAGACTGCACCTTGAATACTGTGTACAATTCTGGTCACTGCATCTAAAAGATATAATTGTGATGGAGAAGGTACAGAGAAGGGCAACCAAAATGATAAAGAGGCTGAAACAGCTTCCCTATGAGGAAAGGCTAAAGAGGTTAGGGCTGTTCAGCTTGGAGAAGAGACGGCTGAGGGGGGATATGACAGAGGTCTTTAAAATCATGAGAGGTCTAGAATGGGTAAATGTGAATCAGTTATTTACTCTTTTGGATAATAGAAGGACTAGGGGGCACTCCATGAAGTTAGCAGATAGCACATTTAAGACTAATCGGAGAAAATTCTTTTTCACTCAATGCACAATTAAGCTCTGGAATTTGATGCCAGAGTTTGTGGTTAGTGCAGTTACTGTAGCTGGATTTAAAAAAGATTTGGATAAGTTAATGGAGGAGAAGTCCATTATCTGCTATTAATCAAGTTGTCTTAGGGAATAGCCACTGCTCATACTGGCATCAGTAGCATGGGATCTTCTTGGTGTTTGGGTAATTGCCAGGTTCTTGTGGCCTGGATTGGCCACTGTTGGAAACAGGATGCTGGGCTTAATGGACCCTTGGTCTGACCCAGTATGGCAATTTCTTATGTTCTTATTAGTGAGTCAGATTTTCATATTTCTGCCTGTTCTCCCTAAATAAATGAATGAACAGGGACAAAGCAATAAGTAACTGCAGTGAGTAGATCTAGTCAAAGTAACCTTTATGCCTGTTGTGGGATGCTGCCATTCAACTCCTGGCTTCATGGTATTGCACATGAGACGTACCACATGCTTGATGGCCGGTGGTATGAGTGCTGATTGATGGAAGATTATGTGGCACTGCTTAAACTACTTAATCTTTGACATTTCTTCCTCATCTGTAAGAAAACACTGGAGGATTGTCAAACACACAGTTGTGCTGTAAAATGTGCCAATGTTTTTTAGTAGAGGAAATAATTTCAGTAATATTGGAAAATTTTAGAATGCACATAATGTCAATACATCTGTGAGGTGCCTTATATGTCAACAATTGTTGATAATCTGAAAAACATGCCTGCAAGCAGGCTCCTTTGATAAATTTTTTTGGATAATCTTTCTGAGTGAAGCAGCAAGACATTTTTGCAAATCATCTATCAAATTCAGAAGTAGTAGAATGTAGGCGTAAAAATTGTCCCACAGGTAAACCACATTTGAAAGGTCGGGGGTGATGCCTTTCAAAATGTAATAAATTGTTGTGTTCAATAGGTTTGTGATGAATAGTAGTGTCAAGTCTGGATTCACACCGATGAATAGAGATGTCAAGAAATATAATGGAGTCCTGATGGTAAATCATAGTTAAGCAAAGATTTTTATCCTGCATACTGAGACTCTGATGGAATGTGTGTAGATTGTCCTCAGAGTCAATCTAGATCCAAAATATATCATCTATGTAGCTGCTCCAAAGCCAAATCTATTGAACATGTTCTGATGGATATATAAACTGCTCTTCAAACTTGGCAACTGTTATGAAAAAAGTTTATCCAGGGCACAGGGCACGAGGAAAGACAGAGACAGTGCGTTTCTCATGAACGAAAGCCTTTATTTCTTATGCGCATAAGGAAGTCAGCTCCTAAATTTGAGAGGCTGACTTGATTAGGTATCCAATTGAATGTGCTTAAATACTCTTTTGCCCAGGAAGTTAGTACAATCCTCCTTTGATTTAAGATCACAAGGTGAAAAAAACATTTGCTGACACTTCTAAACATCCTGAGAACTCCAATTCCCTGTACGTACCTGGATCAGTCCAGACAGTGGGTTATGTCCCCAATCCAGCAGATGGAGTCAGCACAAGCTTTGAGGGGGCGTATCCATATATACTACTACCCCCTCTGCAGGAGTTCAGTATCTTCTGACTCCAGCAGATGCGAGTAGGGGAATCAGGCTTCCCCTCCTTTTCCTTCACTTTCTTGCTTGATTATGGCTTGTTGTTGTCTTTTTCTGTGGATCAAGTTTGTATCAAGTTTGTATTAAGTTTAAAAAAAAAAAAAAAAAAGGCAGAGTTCTTTCAACTTCTGGGGGGAGTGGCTTATCTTCCTTGTCTCTTCTCTGCGGCCTTGCTGTTTATTTCTCGTTGCAGCCAGGGGTAAGTTTGTTTTTCCTTTGTAGTTTTTTTCCTTTACAGCTCAGCCCCCGGTGCCCGCGAAAGCCGGTGGAGCCGGCCTCTTCGCTCTTTACTCCCTCACCCGCGGCCATTTTACAGCTCCTCATGGGCTGCTGAGCCATTTAGGGAAAGATGTCTGGGGCGGGTCGTGTGGCCAGGAAGGCCCCCCCGCGGCACCCTCCTCTATTTTCAGACAGCGGGCAGTGCGGGCCGACCGGGCCCCCCCGCAGCGGCGCCTTTGTGCGCGTGGCCCCCCCCCCGTGGCTTTTTCTTTTCTCCTGCAGCGATCCCGATGCCGCGGCCGTCCCGCTGTGCGGCCTGCGGAGACCCGGGGTCCCGGATTTCCCGGGAGGGCATCTGTGCACGATGCCTTCCCGGGGGGGAAGGTACCTCACAGTCCCTGACTGATTTCTCTTTTTGCCCGGGCGGTGCGGGCCGGCCACTCCGCCATTTTTGGCGGGAACGGCGGCCATTTTACATTCTGAGCGCCCTGAGGTGCAGGCCACGAGGGGGAACGGATCCCTGGAGGCCACGAGGGAGAACGGATCCCTGGAGGACTCTACCAGTGGGGGTGTTCCCCCGATTTTGGTGCAGGAACCAAGCACCCAGAGCCAGGGAGCAGGAACCACGCCGCCCCCGAAGCGCACCCGAGCAGGCCGGGGTTCTCTCCGGAGTTTATCCTGCTCATGCATACCGCTTATCTGCAGGGGCTGGAAGCACCTGTGGGACCCCCCCCCCCCCCCTCCTAAGATCCCTCGGATGTCGCCCTCGACGCCGGCCCCCCCCGACCCTCCGGGAGTGGGGCCTCCCGCCTTCCTACCCGGGTCCGATCCACGCCCGCGGCAGTGGGGGCGGTGCCAGACCCAGCGGGACATGGACTTGACCTCCCGGACGGGGGACAAGGGGACGGCACACAGGAGGGGGATGATCCGCGTACCCTACGCCTCTTCCAGAGGGAAGAGCTGGACGACCTCATCCCGCAGATCATCCAAGAATTAGATTTGGATCCGCCACCAGACCCGCCTGCCCCAGTAGCTCCCGCTGTCATCACTTCTTCAAGGAAGGGAGATCCTGTCCTGGCGGCACTCCGGCCGAGGGCTCGGGCTTTTCCCATTCATGACTCGTTTTTACAACTTCTCACCAGGGAATGGGACACCCCGGAGGCCTCCCTGAAGAGCAGCCGGGCTATGGAAAAGCTGTACCCGCTCCCCGAAGATTTTCTGGACCTCATCAAGGTCCCAAAGGTGGACTCCGCAGTGTCGGCGGTCACGAAGAGGACGACTATCCCAGTGACGGGAGGTGCGGCGTTGCGGGACACACAGGATCGTAAGTTGGAAGTTTTCCTTAAGCGGGTTTTCGAGGTCTCCGCTCTGGGTATGCGGGCGGTGATGTGCAGTTCGCTTGCCCAGCGGGCTAGTCTCCTTTGGGTGCAACAACTCCTCACGTCTCAGAACCTGCCGTCCGATGAGGCTGCCGAGGCAGATCGGCTAGAAGCCGCAGTGGCGTATGGGGCGGACGCCTCGTACGACCTTTTTCGGGTCCTCACAAGATCCATGGTTTCGGTAGTGGCAGCACGACGACTACTGTGGCTACTCAATTGGGCGTCTGATACGTCCTCTAAGTCCAGTCTGGGCTCTCTTCCCTTCAGGGGCAAGTTCCTCTTCGGGGAGGATTTGGACCAGATCATCAAGTCCCTGGGGGAGAACGCTGTTCATCGGCTGCCGGAGGATAGGTTTCGACCATCCAGAGCGTTTTCTTCTTCTCGGACCAGAGCCAGAGCGCAACGGCGCTACAGGGGCTACAGACAGACGGGCTCCCGGCCATCCGCCCCCAGGTCTCAGCCCTGGTTGCGCGCCTTCCGCGGGCATCGGCCCGCACGCACTACTCCCGGAACCGGGAACCCCTATACCAAGTCTTCACAATGATGCCAGTCTCGCCCACTCCCCTGTCCCCAGGATTGGGGACCGACTAACGTATTTCTAAGCGGAGTGGGCACGGATCACCTCGGACCAGTGGGTCCTGGATACCATAAAACACGGCTACGCATTGGAATTTGTCCGCCCCCCGCAGGGAAGGTTCATCTTTTCCCCCTGTGGCTCGGACCTCAAGAGAGGAGCGGTGCAGCTGACTCTGGACAGACTCCGGGAGATTGGCGCTATTGCGCCCGTGCCCTTCGGAGAGGTGGGCTCGGGCCACTATTCCATCTATTTCGTCGTACCAAAGAAGGACGGTTCCTTCCGGCCTATCCTAGTCCTCAAGGAAGTCAACAAATCCCTTCGAGTCGTTCGGTTCCGCATGGAAACGCTCCGGTCAGTGATTGCGGCAGTGCATCGGGGGGAGTTCCTCGCCTCCCTGGACTTAACGGAGGCCTACCTGCACATTCCCATCCGCCCGGACCACCACAGTTTCCTTCGTTTCAAAATTCTGGACCAGCATTTTCAGTTCACGGCTCTCGCGTTTGGATTGGCGCCGGCGCTGCACACCTTCACCAAGATCATGGTAGTTGTGGCGGCAGCTCTCCGGAAGGAGGGCATCCTGGTTCATCCTTATCTGGACGATTGGCTCCTCCGGGCGAAGTCATTCGATCATGGACGCTCAGCGGTGACTCGAGTAGTACGGTTTCTACATTCCCTGGGATGGGTAGTGAACTTCTCCAAGAGCTCCCTCATGCCCTCGCAACGCTTGGGTTTTTTTTGGGGGCAACTTTCGACACCCTACTGGGCAAAGTTTTTCTGCGCCAGGACAAAGCTCAATCCTTGCGGGATCACACACGACGGTTCTCTGCGTTACCAGAGCCCACCTCCTGGGACTACCTGCAACTCCTGGGAGTGATGGGGTCCACCATCGACCTTGTACCTTGGGCTTTCGCGCACCTCAGGACCTTACAGTGGGCGCTCTTCTCCCGTTGGAAACCAGTATTGCAGGACTATCAGATGATTCTCCCGCTCCCACAGAATGCCAGGGACAGTCTGGGCTGGTGGTTGGATCCACCGAACCTGGCCCGTGGCATGTCCCTCGATCTGCCAAATTGGGTGGTGGTGACCACCTATGCCAGTCTAGCAGGCTGGGGTGCAGTCTGCGATCGAAGCGCCACGCAGGGGACGTGGTCCACGGTGGAGGCGAAGTGGTCAATCAACCGTCTGGAAACCAGAGCGGTCCGGCTAGCTCTGCGACATTTCCTCCCACTTCTTCGGAACCGAGAAGTCAGAATCCTATCGGACAACGCTACCACCGTGGTCTACATCAACCGACAAGGAGGCACGCGCAGCCCGCAGGTCGCGCTCGAGGCGGCGCTGCTGATGCAATGGGCGGAGCGTCATCTCGTCCGGCTAGCGGCCTCGCACGTCGCCGGTGTGGACAACGTCCAGGCGGACTTCCTCAGTCGTCAACTGCTGGACCCGGAGAGTGGTCTCTCTCCGACAAAGCAATGCAACTTCTCGTCCATCGGTGGGGGGCCCCCCACTTGGATCTGATGGCGTCCGCTCTCAACGCCAAGGCTCCACGCTTCTTCAGTCGCCGGAGAGAGCGCGGAGGGAGTGGATGCCCTGGTCCTCCCGTGGCCGCCATATCTTTCTTTTCCACCATGGCCCCTGGTGGGCAGGATGCTCCGCAGAATAGAAAGCCATCAGGGGACCGTGGTTTTCGTCACCCCAGAATGGCCCAGGCGACCCTGGTTTGCGGACATGCTACAGCTGGTGATCGACGGGCCAATCAGGCTGGGGCACCTCCCCCAGCTCCTACATCAGGGCCCGGTATTTTTCGAGCAGGCAGAACTCTTCTGTCTTGCGGCCTGGCTTTTGAGAGGCGCCGCCTCCGGCGTCGGGGCTACCCGGAGGCGGTAGTATCCACGCTATTGCGGGCACGAAAGACATCGACGTCGGCGGCCTATGTTCGAGCTGTGGTGTACCAGCCAGGCCACGAGACCCGCTAAGGCTTCTGTACCTCAGATCCTTCAGTTTGTACAGGCGGGGGTGGAAAAAGGGCTCACCTATAATTCACTACGGGTTCAGGTGGCCGCCCTTGGTTCGCTGTTGAGCGATGGGGGCTCTCTTCTACAGCACCCTGACATTGCTCGTTTTCTCAAGGGTGTCAAGCATATGCGTCCTCCGTTACGGGACCCTTGTCCCTCCTGGAGTCTTAACCTTGTGCTTTGCTCCCTGTCGGGACCACCGTTCGAGCCGCTGCGCAGCGCAACGATAAAGGATCTCACTCTCAAGACTGTATTTCTTGTGACCATCTGTTCCGCTCGACGCATCTCGGAGCTGCAGGCTCTGTCGTGTAGAGAGCCCTATCTCCGTTTCTCCAACTCTGGAGTTTCGCTTCGCACCGTTCCCTCCTTCCTTCCGAAGGTGGTTTCTGCATTCCATGTGAACCAGACGGTGGAGTTGCTGTCCTTCTCTTCCTCAGAGCCGAAGTCTCTCCGTCTCTTGAATGTCAAGAGCACTCTGCGCCTCTATCTGGAGGCTACAAATGAGTTCCGGACCTCTGACCATCTCTTCGTACTCTGGGCCGGTCCAAAGAAGGGGTCTCAGGCCTCGAAGGCTACCATTGCCAGATGGCTGAAGGCCGGCATTGCTGCTTCCTACATTGGGGCGGGTCGGACTCCCCCACCCGGAATCGTAGCGCATTCTACACGTTCTCAGGCGGCTTCCTGGGCGGAGGTTCGCTCGGTATCCTCGCAGGAAATTTGTAGGGCAGCCACCTGGAAATCGTTACACACGTTCTCGAGGCACTATCGTCTGCACCTCGCCTCTTCGGTCTCTGGACACCTTGGCGAGCAGGTTCTCCGAGCAGGCCTCGCAGGACCCCACCCAGTTTAGGGAAGCTTGGGTACATCCCACTGTCTGGACTGATCCAGGTACGTACAGGGAAAAGAAAATTATTACTTACCTGCTAATTTTCGTTCCTGTAGTACCATGGATCAGTCCAGACGCCCACCGCGTTTGGGTTCTTGATCCTGCTCAGCTCTGCGCTATTTCCTGTTCACAGTGCTCTGTGTCTTCACAGTTGTTTCCTTTTTGCTGTTTTTCACAGCTCCCTACAAGTTGGTAGGATGTTTGCAGTTACTTGTTGCGGTTACAATTGTTTTCATTATCTGTTTCCACAAACTTGATCCTTCGGGGGTTTCTACTCGGGCTTTGATATACTCGATACTGAACTCCTGCAGAGGGGGTAGTAGTATATATGGATACGCCCCCTCAAAGCTTGTGCTGACTCCATCTGCTGGATTGGGGACATAACCCACTGTCTGGACTGATCCATGGTACTACAGGAACGAAAATTAGCAGGTAAGTAATAATTTTCTTTTACCCTTGATTTTATAACTCTTCATTGTATCTTCAAAGAAGTACATCTGTCTTTTCTGCTAAGTGTGAGATAGCTTCAGAGACATTTTTAAGACAGAGCATTGCTTCCTGGAGCCTTCGCAAATCTTTACTAGCCTATACTTTCCTGATTCCTTCTTGACGGGCAGGATGGGAGTATTAAAAGGTACAGGCTGGGCTGGAGCAATCTGTCGGAGGACCCCTTGTTTAATCAGATCTTGAATGACTGGCCGAATTCCTTCTTTGGCTTCTGCCTTTAAGTCAAACTGAGCTTCATCTATTTTTTCTGTTTTACTGCGGAGAGGAATGCGCATAGGTTCAACTTGTAAAGTGCCAACATCATTATTTCCTGAGGACCATAACGACTCTGGTATTTTTGCTAACATTTCCTGCACATCTTTAGTACATTGTGTTTCTGCCTGTGAAGTAAGATTTTCTGCTACTTCTATGTTCCTTTCCTCTATTTTCTGTAGCAAGCACTGCAATTCTGGGATGGCTCTTTGGAGAGCTCTATGTGCAGTCCTTCTGGAGGGCAGTAAAGGGTGCATCCTAATTTACAAAGTAAATCCCATCCTAACAGGTTAACTGGGACTGTAGGGGATACTAAGAAGGTGTGCTGCAATTCTTGTAGCCCAAAGTTAACTTTCAAGGGCTTAGTACATGCCAAATTTTGGGGAGAATTTCCTACCCCGACTACGGTCACCTCCTTTCCTGAGAAGGGGTAGTTGGAAGTTTGTGTGGGATTGCAGTGTGGAGTAAGTGGCTCCAGTATCTATGAGACAGGGTACTCTCGTAGTTTCTACTTGAATTTCTACCATAGGTTCGGTCTGGGGGTTTGAGGATACTGGAAGGAGGGAGGCTAATTGCTATTTATCTTTTTGATCAGCTGGGAGGAAAGGAGCTGCCCTGGGGTTCCATTCAGACCATTCTCCGGTGTTCCTACCCTTTCCAGCTTCTGTTGTTTCCCACGGACAGTCTCGCTTTAGATGCCCCGGCTGGTGACACCCATAACACACAATTCCACCTTTCCCATTTTGACCCACTCCTCCTCTTCCACCTCCCTGTCCCTTATAGGGGCTGAACCCTCTGCTTCTTCCCCTAAAAGTGCCTCGTGTCTCCTGGAAACCTTGTAACTGCAAAGTCAGAAGCTTAGCTTGCTGAGATTTTACAATCCCTTGCTCGTTTTCCCATAACTGTTGAATCGTGTCAGCCACTACTGCTGGATCCTTTGATCTCCAATGAATGTCGGCAATATATATATATATATATATATATATATATATATATAGATAGATATGTATTGCGGTATATAAAAACCGGTATATAAAAACCATAAATAAATAAATAAATAAATATTAAGTTTGTCCTTTAATTTACTAGGTAGCCCGTCTACGAATACGGCTGTTAGCATTGGCCTGCCGTCTCGTTCGGGGTGTAACATTCCACTATGAGCATTAAAGACTGGTGTTAGTTTCCCTAGGTAACCTAAAGGGGAATCCTCTCCCATTCTTACTCCTCTTATTTTGTTCCAGTCTACCCTTGGGGGAAACACTGTCTGCATGCAGCTCCGTAGCCTGTCATAAATCCCCTGCATGACCTGACTGCCTGGGAGCTGCTCTTCCTCTGTGATCATTCTTGCAGGGAGCGCTATATATTCTAATGCCTTTCGCTTGTGTATCTGCAAAAGATGTTTAATGTCAGAGTACGTGGGGATGTAAGCATCCAAGATAAGTCCCATTTCAGTGTCCCATTTTTTTGGATAAAGGTGAGGGTCAGGGAATTCCTTTAACAATGGTTACTAATTCCTTTTTTGTCCATGGGACTGGGACTGCCTGGGTGCCACCAGAGCCATCTGGAACTACCCTCATGGGATTTCACCTCCCTGTATTTCACCGGGCCTGGTATTTTTCCCAGGAGCCTAGCGCCCTGTCTGTAAGCCGTTGGCTGTCACTGGAGCCTCGCGCCCTATCTTTTAAGCTGCCGGCTATGTCAGGTATCTTGTAATGCTGAATGCTTTGTTATTCATAGGAACACACAAGTCTCTTGATAACAGTGCGAAAATAATTGAATAAGCACATTTCCCTTAAAGGTCTCAATGTTAGTGCAGTACAAATGGGACAGCTCAAAAACCAAAGAGAAAAAGATTAAAAATGCCTTCAGGGATCCTGTGTCCTGTATTCTGTTCGGATCGAGAGAGGGACGGGCCTTGCATGTCCTGCCCCAGGTCAGCAGGCGTCCTGTCCCCGGCTGTCCTGCGTCAGGCCAGGCCAGCACTCCCTTCTTCGCTCCCAGAACAATGCACCATCTGTTATGAAAAAAGTTTATCAAGGGCACAGGGCAGAAAGAAAGACAGAGACAGTGCGTTTCTCATGAACGAAAGCCTTTATTTCTTATGCACATAAGGAAGTCAGCTCCTAAGTTTGAGAGGCTGACTTGATTAGATATCCAATTGAATGTGCTTAAATACTCTATTGCCCAGGAAGTTAGTACAATCCTCCTTTGATTTAAGATCACAAGGTGAAAAAAACGTTTGCTGACACTTCTAAACATCCTGAGAACTCCAATTACCCTTGATTTTATAACTCTTCATTGTATCTTCAAAGAAGTACATCTGTCTTTTCTGCTAAGTGTGAGATAGCTTCAGAGACATTTTCAAGACAGAGCATTACTTCCTGGAGCCTTCCTGATAAGTTTCCACTAAATAGGTGCCTACAATAAATTTTATTATCACACAACATATACATTGGCTATATCTGGAGCAGCAGAAGATCCCATTGCCATTCCATGAATTTGTTGAAAGAATTCTGTATGAAAACTAAATATATTGTTGCATAAATTTAGCTCAACGATGGTTTGTAGAAATGATGTGGGAACTCTATATGGAGTAATGTCTTCATCAAGAACCTAGGTCATTAATTGCAAGGCTCTCTCGAGGGCAATATTGGTGTAAACTGACACAATGTAAAGACTTATTAAAAAGAACTCTCAAGGTAAGTTCAAAATGCAATCTAATTTGTGCAGCATATATGCTGAATCTTGAACATATGATGGTGTGGCTTGATCAAAAGATTGTAAAAAAAAAAAAAAAAATCCAAAAATTATGCAGAAGGTTCAAAAGAGACCCATTAACATATACTATGGGTCTGTAGGGTGGAGAGTGTAACAATTTGTATCTTGGGCACTCCATAAATAACAGGCACCCATGGATGTTTACCTTGGAGATTCATTAATTCCTTAGTGTTTAAAAAACCAGACATAGATGCTTGTTCAAGACAGGTTTTGATAATGTCTTTCAGAATTGGTGTAGGATCAGTGTTCAGTTTCATGTAGTATTTGGCTTCCTGTATTTGAAGATTTAAGCACAATTGCACCTCCCTTATCAGCCGGTTTGATAGTGATGTCTGTCCTATTTGCCAGTGTGTGTAAGATTGTCCGCTCTAATGAAGAGAGATTGAAAAAAGCCTTTGTGGGACCTTGCTTAGCAAGACTAAGGTTGCGAAGTACTAGATCCTGAATGGTCTGAATGTGTGTATCCATGATGCCCAGCAGGATCCAGTAAGACCTAAGTTTCACAAGAGACATATCTTGATTCAATGTAGGAAACTGTGAGAAATGCAATTTTAACCGCAATTTACAAAAAAATCTTTGTACTTCAATCAGGCTGTCAAATTGGCTATGTCTAGTAATGTAAGCCATGATTCAAAACGTGTTCCTCTTCTGGTGTTAGAACATGAGAAGATTAATTAATTACCGCCAATTCGTATTTGCCTGAGATCGGTAAATGGTTTGTGCCACTGTGTTTCTTCCGACGGTGGTTAATATTGAGATCTTCTGTAGGGATGTTCTTTTTCACTCTTTGGGTTATGTATACATTGCACTGTTACCTCTACACTCCACTATATCTGAAATGGAATGGAAACAAATTTTTAGCTACTCTACGGAACACGTAGCTAATATTGCACAACAAGCCTCTCTGTTCTCTGGAGCATATACCTCAGACAACAGCATGGCGAAACAGTTAGGTGAACACACTCATTTACACAAACAGGCCATCCATGCTGCATTACGTGGAGCTACTCTTATTGAATATGTCAAGCAGCAAATTACCCCTCATGAACTAAGACTCAGCAAGGAACCTCGGATTTTCGTGGAGAATACAGAGTTTCTATCTAAGTGGGCATCTATATTAAACAAATGTACTTTAGATCTCATGTTGTTAATTATTGATTACACCAAAGTGGCTACTGAAGAGGAGATCAAGTCTGAGATAGCTGCCATAGAAGATGAACTTAAACAACAAATACCGCCTGAGTCTTGCTTTCACTCTGCGTGAACTTCAACGAATGTTGCATAAATTTGCAGCAGTTAAGAGAGGCAAGATTGCCAAATTCCATTGCGACAAAAAGGATTTGTTTTAACTTTGGGCCACGGACAGCCACAAGCAGCCCCCCTCTCACCTCTTGATGGGTCCTCCTGTTGGCGGCTCGCCCTGCTCCACGCCGGGCCGCATCAGGGCCTTCTCTCGGCGTCCTCGCCACGAGGCGGATGCCAACTGCTCTCCCTGCTGGGCTCTGCCCCTTAGACGCGTGCGCGTCTCTCTGCAGAATTTAAACGGGCCGCGGTGGGAAACCTCAGCCCGGTCCCTAAATGCTCGTCATCAGCTGGGGACTATAAAGGGAGGTCCCAGCTCACTGCTGCTTTGCCTTGCAATGAGGTTCACTCCGTGAGTAGCTAGTTGCTGATCCTGTGTTCCTGTCTTCGTGCTCCTGCTTGTTCCTGCCTCTGTGTTCCTGATCCAGTTCCTGCTTGTTCCTGCCTCCGTGTTCCTGATCCAGTTCCTGCTTGTTCCTGCCTCCGTGTTCCTGATCCAGTTCCTGCTTGTTCCTGCTCCGCTTCAGCCTTCCCGCTCCAGTTCCTGTTCTCCCTCAGCTTGACTTTCTGATTCCTGACTTCGGCTTGGCTTCTGGTATCTGTTGTTGCTGCCTGTCCCGATCCTCGGTTTGTCTCTGGTCTTCACTGCTTCGCTGCTTGCCCCGACTGCTGGTCTGCATCCTCGTCTTTCACCTCTGCTGCCTGCCTCGACCTCTGGACTACCTTTGGCTCCACTTCTCTTCTGCCTGCCTCGACTCAGACAGTTCTTTGGTCTCCTGGCTCTACTCCGCCTCCCGGCTACGAGACACGCTGTGGGCCTTCCTTCAGCGGATCCATTTCCATCATCTAGCCAGCTCAAGGGTCCATAATCCTAACAGGATTAAGCCAAGTCCCAGGTCTATCCATGGCTTTATTGCCAAGTGAACATAGAGGGGTCCCATAAACCTAAGAGTTACATTTGCCTCCGATGACTCATCTAGTGGTTCTGATGAGACCAGTGAACTCAACCCTATGGATCAACAAGCCACCAACATGCCTTTTTTGGAAAGCCGCTATCGGCCCCGCAGGTCCAAACGTCCCTACAGATCTCAATACCACCCACCGCCGGAAGACGTACAGTGGCACAAACTGTTCATCCAATCTTAGGCAAATACGAATCGGTGGGAATTAATTAATTTTTCCATATTCTAACACCAGCAGAGGAACAAGTTTTGAATTGTGGCCTTACATTTGTACCATCTACTAGACATAGCCCATTTGACAGCCACATCGAACTACACAGATTTTTTCATACATTGCAGTTAAAATTAGATTTTTTGCAATTTCCTACATCGAATCAAGATATCTCTCAGTATCGCTGGATCCCTCTGGGCACCATGGATGAACACATTCAGACCTTTCAGGGTCTAGTACTTCCTGACCTTAGCCTTGCTGAGCAATATCCCACAGTCTTTTTTCAATCTCTCTTCACTAGAGCAGACAACCTTACACACTCTGGCAAATAGGACAGACATCACTATCAAACCAGTTGATAAGGGAGGTGCGATAGTTATGCTTAACTTAAGACTATTATGCCGACATTCAAAGACAACTACAGGAAACCAAATACTACATCAAACTGGACACTGAATCTATACCGATTTTGAGAGACATTATCAAAACCTGTCTCTAACAAGCAACCATGTCTGGTTTTTTAACCAGTAAGGAATTAATATATCTCCAAGTTAAACATCCATGGATGCCTGTTATTTATGGCGTGCCCAAGATACACAAATTGTTACTCTTCACCCTGCAGAACCATGGTATCTGCTAATGGTTCACTTTTTAAACCTTTGGCACAATTTTTGGATTTGATTTTACAGCCTTTTGTTCAAGCCGCACCATCATATATTCAAGATTCATTACATTTTCTGCACAAATTAGATGGCATTTTAAACTTAGCTTAAAACCTGGCTCTTTCAACAAGCCTACCACATGTCACCCCCTATTACATAAAACCCCCCTGTGAATTTTACATTCCCTGTACGTACCTGGATCAGTCCAGACAGTGGGTTATGTCCCCAATCCAGCAGATGGAGTCAGCACAAGCTTTGAGGGGGCGTATCCATATATACTACTACCCCCTCTGCAGGAGTTCAGTATCTTCTGACTCCAGCAGATGCGAGTAGGGGAATCAGGCTTCCCCTCCTTTTCCTTCACTTTCTTGCTTGATTATGGCTTGTTGTTGTCTTTTCTGTGGATCAAGTTTGTATCAAGTTTGTATTAAGTTTAAAAAAAAAAAAAAAAAAAGGCAGAGTTCTTTCAACTTCTGGGGAGTGGCTTATCTTCCTTGTCTCTTCTCTGCGGCCTTGCTGTTTATTTCTCGTTGCAGCCAGGGGTAAGTTTGTTTTTCCTTTGTAGTTTTTTCCTTTACAGCTCAGCCCCCGGTGCCCGCGAAAGCCGGTGGAGCCGGCCTCTTCGCTCTTTACTCCCTCACCCGCGGCCATTTTACAGCTCCTCATGGGCTGCTGAGCCATTTAGGGAAAGATGTCTGGGGCGGGTCGTGTGGCCAGGAAGGCCCCCCCGCGGCACCCTCCTCTATTTCAGACAGCGGGCAGTGCGGGCCGACCGGGCCCCCCCGCAGCGGCGCCTTTGTGCGCGTGGCCCCCCCCCGTGGCTTTTTCTTTTCTCCTGCAGCGATCCCGATGCCGCGGCCATCCCGCTGTGCGGCCTGCGGAGACCCGGGGTCCCGGATTTCCCGGGAGGGCATCTGTGCACGATGCCTTCCCAGGGGGGAAGGTACCTCACAGTCCCTGAGTGATTTCTCTTTTTTGCCCGGGCGGTGCGGGCCGGCCACTCCGCCATTTTTGGCGGGAACGGCGGCCATTTTACATTCTGAGCGCCCTGAGGCGCAGGCCACGAGGGGGAACGGATCCCTGGAGGCCACGAGGGAGAACGGATCCCTGGAGGACTCTACCAGCGGGGGTGTTCCCCCGATTTTGGTGCAGGAACCAAGCACCCAGAGCCAGGGAGCAGGAACCACGCCGCCCCCGAAGCGCACCCGAGCAGGCCGGGGTTCTCTCCGGAGTTAATCCTGCTCATGCATACCGCTTATCTGCAGGGGCTGGAAGCACCTGTGGGACCCCCCCCCCCTCCTAAGATCCCTCGGATGTCGCCCTCGACACTGGCCCCCCCCGACCCTCCGGGAGTGGGGGCCTCCCGCCTTCCTACCCGGGTCCGATCCACGCCCGCGGCAGTGGGGGCGGTGCCAGACCCAGCGGGACATGGACTTGACCTCCCGGACGGGGGACAAGGGGACGGCACACAGGAGGGGGATGATCCGCGTACCCTACGCCTCTTCCAGAGGGAAGAGCTGGACGACCTCATCCCGCAGATCATCCAAGAATTAGATTTGGATCCGCCACCAGACCCGCCTGCCCCAGTAGCTCCCGCTGTCATCACTTCTTCAAGGAAGGGAGATCCTGTCCTGGCGGCACTCCGGCCGAGGGCTCGGGCTTTTCCCATTCATGACTCGTTTTTACAACTTCTCACCAGGGAATGGGACACCCCGGAGGCCTCCCTGAAGAGCAACCGGGCTATGGAAAAGCTGTACCCGCTCCCCGAAGATTTTCTGGACCTCATCAAGGTCCCAAAGGTGGACTCCGCAGTGTCGGCGGTCACGAAGAGGACGACTATCCCAGTGACGGGAGGTGCGGCGTTGCGGGACACACAGGATCGTAAGTTGGAAGTTTTCCTTAAGCGGGTTTTCGAGGTCTCCGCTCTGGGTATGCGGGCGGTGATGTGCAGTTTGCTTGCCCAGCGGGCTAGTCTCCTTTGGGTGCAACAACTCCTCACGTCTCAGAACCTGCCGTCCGATGAGGCTGCCCAGGCAGATCGGCTAGAAGCCGCAGTGGCGTATGGGGCGGACGCCTCGTACGACCTTTTTCGGGTCCTCACAAGAT